>NC_034592.1:40472490-40541114 GCF_900095145.1 Mus pahari | reverse complement strand
ATCTTCCTCTTCTTCTTCTTCTTCTTTCTCTGTATAGCTCTGGCTGTCCTGGAACTCACTCTGTAGACCAGGCTGGCCTCAAACTCAGAAATCTGCCTGTCTCTGCCTCAAGTGCTGGGATTAAAGGCATGCACCACCACGCCCGGCCTGCTCTCATTTTTCAAAGCACTGATACAATTTTATTTTCTTTGAGATTTTCTATATCTTCTAAAACATATGAATTATTCTTTTCTTCTACCTCTGTCAGAAGATTGTATTTTCATTCATATTTTACATTCAGATATTTATTTATTCCATTGGATCATGAGTCCCATGAATGACATCTTTATTTTCTGTATATTAAAAGTTTAATGTGCATATTAAACTTGATTGATGATGAATCAAACTGGGTAGGCTATTGAATGAATATACTCAATTCTTCGCCTCAGACATAACATTGCATTTATACACTTAACACTAAGGCATAATAAAAGTAGCATCTCATTTAATTTTTTGCAGCATTAACCACAGTTAAGAAGACAACATTGGCTCTAAATCAGATTCCAAACCTCTTCCTCCTAGACGTGTCATTATTTATTTTAAATATGCTTAATATCCTAATTAAGAGTCCTAACCAGAGTAAATGAAACTATGTTGTCACTTTAATTGCTTTATTTTGAATACAAAGAAGTCTGATTGCTGCTTAATTAGTTAGATTAGTACTTAATAAAATATATTTTTCCTAAGGGAGCTTGTAAATATTGATTTTTAATTGTCTGATCTCTATGTAAGTCAAACAGTGGGTTTTCCTTAGGAAGCCTGGGTTTATGTATCTGATTTTCTTCCTGCCCTTTAAAAAATATGCACAACACTACTGGTCTTAAGAAGGGGAAACAGTGAGTCTGGTTTCCTTGTATACTATGAGTTTGGTGGAAGGCAAATGTCTACACATTTTTTTTTTTTTGTTTTTCTACAAGCAATGTTTAGTCAATTTTAGAATCAAGTTTATTGAAATGAGATATCTTTAAGAATTCACTTGGCTTATTTAATTTAAGACAGAACAAAATTATTGCAGAGTCACATGCAAGGATAGAAGAGGGCTAAACCAGGAACTGTCCCCCCAATTCCCTATTTCAGTCTTAGGGTGAGAATTCTTTGGGCAATTTTCAGGAAATGAGGAGCTGCTATGTCGCTTTGAGCTTTTAAGGGATTATGATAAGGTAAAGAGAAAATGTAAAACAAAACAGAACCAAAAACAAAAACAAATAGACAAACAAAACCATAAAAATGGAGTAGAAGTCAAATTAATCAATGTCTGTAATCTGCTAGCACTCAGAACATTTTACCATACATATCAGCAAATCATTTTATTATTGTTTGCTTCACTTTGATTTGTTTTTGAAATTAATATTATACACAAAACAATAGCCTTGAATAGAGGTCTTCCTTGTCTATATGACTGAATACCAACACACCAACACACGTACTTGAAAGTGGAATCCAGAAGCCCTTTTAATTTTCTTATTTGATTTTCAAGGCAGGGTTCTTCTATAGTGGCAGGGTTTTCAATTAACCCTGAATTTCCTGGAATTCTCTGACCTAGAACTCACCGAGTTCTCCCTGCCTCTGCCTACTAAATGCTGGTGTTAAAGGCTTGTGCAACCACTGCCCTGGCCAGATGATTTTTAAAACATAAATTAAGCCAGGCAGTGATGGCACATGCCTTTAATCCTACCACTTAGGAGGTAGAAACAGGCAGATTTCTGAGTTCGGGGCCAGCCTGGTCTACAGAGATAGTTCCAGTACATCCAGGGCTACACAGAGAAACCTTGTCTCAAAAAAACCAAAACCAAACTAAACCAAAACAAACAAAAACAACAACAAAAAACAAAACAAAACAAAACAAAAAACAAACGAAACCATAAATTAAAGCTGAGAATGGTAGATCCATTCTCAGAGTGTTTTCCTAGCATGTATGAGGCTTTGATTTCATGGTCAGTACTCTATAAGATTAGATGGCCCAAAAAGAAATTAGGGAAACAACATCCTTTACAATTGTTTACAATAGTAACAAATAATATAAAACATTTTGGTGTAACACTTACTAAACAATTGAAAATTCTGTATGACAAGAAGTTCAAGTCCCCGAAGAAAGAAATTGTAGGATATATCAGAAGATAGAAAGAACTCCCATATTAATGGATAGGTAGGATTAACATAGCAAAAACAGCCATCTTACCAAAAGCAATCTACAAATTCAATGAAATTCCCATCAAAATTCCAACAATATTTTTTTATAGACCAAGAAAAAGCAATTCTCAAATTCATATGGAGAAAACAAAAAACCCAGGATAGACAAAAACTTTCTTCAACAATAAAAGTACTTTGGGAGGAATCACCATCCTCAACCTCAAGCTATACTCTAGAGCAACAGTGATTAAAAACTGAATGGCATTGTTACAGAAACAGATACGATGATCGATGAAATTAAATTGAAGAAATAAACCCACATACATATAGACATTTGATTTTTGATAAAGAACTCAAAACTATACAATGGAAAAAAGAAAGCAACTTCAAGAAATACTGCTGGTCTAACTGGATGTCTACATATAGAAGAATGAAAATAGATTCATATTTATCATCCTGTACCTGCACAGACTCTAGTACAAATGGATCAAGGACATCAACATAAAACACTAAATCTCATAGAAGAGAAAGTTAGAAATAACTTTGAGCTCATTGGTACAGGAGGCAATTTCCTGAACAGAACACTAATAGCCCAGGCTCTAAGATCAACGACTGGTAAATGGAACCTTATGAA
The DNA here is from genome assembly GCF_900095145.1 of Mus pahari. Classification (NCBI taxonomy): domain Eukaryota; kingdom Metazoa; phylum Chordata; class Mammalia; order Rodentia; family Muridae; genus Mus; species Mus pahari. The sequence goes on along the minus strand of NC_034592.1, from coordinate 40,538,311 downwards.
ATTGCAGTGCTTCTATAAGGCAAAGAATACCATCAACAGGACAAATCAACAGCCTACAGATTAGAAAAGGATCGTAGAATGAGAATCAATCCATTCTTATCTCCTTGTACAAAGCTCAAGTCTAAGTGGATCAAAGACCTCCACATAAAACCAGAGACACTGAAATTGATAGAGGAGAAAGTGGGGAAAAGCTCGAAGATATGGGCACAGGGAAAAAATTTCTCAACAGAACACAAATGGCTTGTGCTGTAAAGTCAAGAATTGACAAATGGGACCTCATAAAATTGCAAAGCTTCTGTAAGGCAAAAGACACTGTCAACAAAACAAAAAGGCCACCAACACATTGGGAAAGGATTTTTACCAATCCTAAATCTGATAGAGGACTAATATCCCTGCTTGTGGACGTTGTACATCGTGGTGCGGAGCCTAGTGCGCACCACGATGTACAACGTCCACAAGCAGTGGAGGATATCATCCTTAGTGAGGTAACCCAGTCACAAAAGACGTCACTAGATATGCACTCACTGATAAGCGGATATTAGCCCAGAAACTTAGAATACCTGAGATACATTATGCAAAACACAAGAAAACCAAGAAGGATGACCATCGTGTGGATACTTCATTCCTCCTTAGAATAAGGAACAAAATACTCATGAAAGGATATAGGTACAGAGATAAAATTTAGAGCTAAGATGAAAGGATGGACTATCCAGAGACTACCCCATCTGAGAATCCATCCCATCATCAGCCACCAAACCTAGATACTAATTCACATGCCAGCAAGATTCTGCTGAAGGGACCCTGATATAGCAGCCTCTAGAGAGGCTATGCCAGTGCCTGGCAAACACAGAAGTGGATGCTCACAGCCAGCTANTNGATGGAACACAGGGTCCCCAATGGAGGAACTAGAGAAAGTACCCAAGTACCTGAAGGGGGCTGCAACCCTGTAGGTGCAACAACAATATGAACTAACCAGTACCCCCCTGAGCTTGTGTCTCTAGCTGCATATGTAGCAGAAGATGGCCTAATCGGCCATCACTGGGAAAAGAGGCCCCTTGGTCTTGCAAACTTTATATGACCCAGCACAAGGGAAGGCCTGGGCCAATTAGTGGGAGTGGGTGAGTAGGGGAGCAGGGGTGCAGGGGGGGGTGTATAGGGAACTTTAGGGATAGCATTTGAAATGTAAATAAAGAAAATAATAATAAAAAAAGAGAAAAGCATCTTCACCAACTCTACATTTCCCAGAGGGCTAATATCCAAAATTTACAATCAACTCAAGAAGTTGACCTCAACTGTTGCTTGTGCCCTGGACTACTCTCTGTTGATCCTTCCTGCCCTTGGGTATTGGAGAGGAGATGGCAAAGAGCCAATGACACAGACTCAGGGAGCAGGTGAAGAATGCAGCAACCTCATCTGAACACTGCTGCAAGCTCCTTTAATACCACTACCCACATCCCATTGGTCCAAAGAAAGAATCTGTTCTAAACAGCAGTTCCCAATTGGCTGGCACTTTCAGTGTCAACAATCCTTGATCTTTCAGGTAATCTTCAATCAGATCCTCTTGAAGAAGATGCTTTTGCATCTGGATGGCCCCAGCATTTATATAGAGGTGGCTGCCTCTGTTCCTCCATTTCCACCCTTTTGTTTTGACAGCGTAGTGGGAACAGGGGTGCTGTTGCCTAGACATTGTTGACCTTGCCTCAGAGGATTCCCAATATACTGGACTATGCCTGTTCTAGATTGTCTTGTCTTCCAGGATCTTATGCATCATTCCCAGCCCTCAAAGATATATCACTCAGGAGGCATGTCCCACAAGGGAGAGGTGAGGAACAGCCTACATGGTGGTCTTACAGATCTCTGCCATTCATGCTCTGATCACTTCCTTAGAGGGGACTGTAATCAGGATTTTCAAGAGTCATCAGTACCTGGAGGGCTGCCTTATTTATGGAGTGCTACTTGAAGATATGCTTCGGGAGACACTTAAACAAAAATAATTATTAGTTTGACAATTCTTCCCATAATAGATTAAGTGACTATCCACAAGAGGTCAAACAGCCTCTTAATATTGTCCCACATTTTCCCCAATACCCTGATTGCACTGAGGTTGGCTATGTTCTCCCTTAACTGCACAGAATAGTTTAGGAATTTGTCTGACCAGATACCTTTAAGATATTGAGCAAACTGTTGTTGGTCTTCATTGGAGTATCTAGCGAGGGGTTATGAAGATTGAGTGAAACCAGGGGTTGTATGCCAATAGAGACATGTCTCTAACAAGGGTCAGTTCTTCTGCCAGTAAGTCAATCTGTTGTTGTAAAATGTAGATGATTTGATAAAGATGTTGATTTAATACCTTCTGACCTGAGGTGCCTCGGCTGACTTAGAGACTACAGCATTGACAGTAGCTATATGGGTCAAGGCAATAGCAGCTATTATCATCCCAAGTAATGCCTACAATGATGACCACACTGATGGTATCTGTAATAACAATATCCCTCTTTTCTGGGTGTAGGGATTATAAGTGAGTCTGGTCCACCAGAGTGACATCAAGAAAGTGAGTGGTATTTACAGCAGGCACCCAAATGGCAACTGGTTCCTTCATCAGGATAGTCATTTTGATTACCCCATCCAGCAGGCAGTCAGGAGACATTTCTCATTAAAGCAGTTAAGGCTGATTATGACAATGGAGGTACTGGTGACCAGAAAAAAAAAAAAAAAAAAAAAAAAGGAAGATAGGACACAGACTGGGGTGGCTTTCCAGCCAATCTGGCTGCCAATGGTTATATTCTCAGGAGTGGCCACAGTCTACATTTTTGGCAACCAGTTTATATGGAAATACGTCCCATTAAATAGACTGCCACCTTTTAGGAGAGTAAGGTGGCATAAATCAAGACAACTAGAGGGGCCACATAAATCCAAATTGCTCATAATGTGGTCATATGGGAATCTTATGGGATCCTTGTTAACATAGAGAGTAATATTGGAAATGTCATGTGACGTAAACCTCCACATGCCAAGTGTGAAGTTAGGTGACAATATTGGGTAATCCCTAGTGAATTGTATACCTAGTGCAGGATGATAGTGCTCCCAAGGGATAGAAAGACCCATGGAAGCGGGCATTTCAGGAACCCTTGGACAGTGAGGCAGAGGTGGATGTGACATGACTGGGGGATCCTTTGGGGATTTGTAATCAATAAGGGCCATGCGAAGTTCCATGCCTAACATAGTGCCATAGGTTAGAGTTCCATGAAAGTGGCCTGTAGTCATATTGTGTAGCTCGATACAAGGGCCAACAGAGAAGACATTGATGGTAAAACAGAGAATTGCCTCCATGGGCCAGTTGCCATTTAATCATCCTGCAGTCATGACTAAGTCCAAGAAAGGCAAGCCCAAAATCCCACTGGAAAAGAAAAGAACAGGGTAGGCCATGGAATTAGCAGCTACAGACAAAAGAATAGAGGGCAGAAGCACCAAAGCTCATTGGTCCTCCCAGGCTGAAGAAAAATTAATAAACACAGTATGCTCATTAAATCTCCATGTCCTGGTCTTCTGAGTCCTTTATTGCCCCCTTATCCATGGCCAGTAAGCATATCAAAAGTAATGCTAAAGTTATATTCCAAATTGATTATAGCCTGATTATCAGACTATCTTATCTCCTTGTACTAAGTCTAAGTGGATCAAGGAACTCCACATAAAACCAGAGACACTGAAGCTTATAGCGGACAAAGTGGGTAAAAGCCTCAAATATATGGGCACAGGGAAAAATTCCTGAACAGAACAGCAATGGCTTATGCTGTAAGATCGAGAATTGACAAATGGGACCTCATAAAATTGCAAAGCTTCTATAAGGCAAAAGACACTGTCAATAAAACCAAAAGGTCACCAACAGATAGAAAACGATTTTTACTAACCCTAAATCATATAGGGGACTAATATCCAATATATACAAAGAACTCAAGAAGATGCACTCCAGAAAATAAAATAACCCTATTAAAAAATGGGGCATAGAGCTAAACAAATAATTCTCAACTGAGGAATACCAAATGACTGAGAAGCACCTGAAAAAATGTTCAATCCTTAATCATTAGGGAAATGCAAATCAAAACAACCCTGAGATTCCACCTCACATCAGTCAGAAAGGCTAGGATCAAAAATTCAGGTGACAGCAGATGCTGGAGAGGATGTGGAGGAAGAGGAACACTTCTCCATTGCTGGTGGGATTGCAAGCTTGTACAATCACTCTGGAAATCAGTTTGGCAGCACCTCAGAAAATTAGACATAATACTACCAGAAGATACAGCAATTCCTCTCTTGGGCATATACCCAGAAGATGTTCCAAGTGGTAATAAGGACACATGCTCCACTATGCTCGTAGCGACCTTATTTATAATAGCCAAAAGCTATTATAAATAATAGCTGGTATAAAGAACCCAGATATCCCTCAACATAGGAATGGATACAGAAAATATGTACATTTAAACAATGGAGTACTACTCAGCAATTAAAAAAGTGAATTTATGAAATTCTTAGGCAAATGGATGCATCTGGAGCATATCATCCTGAGTGAGGTAACCCAATCACAAAAGAACACACATGATATGCACTCACTGAGAAGTGGATATTAACCCAAATATTAGAATATCCAAGATACAATTTGCAAAACACATGAAACTCAAGAAGAAGGAAGACCAAAGTGTGGATACTTTGCTCCTTCTTAGAATGGGGAACAAGATACCCATGGAAGGAGTTACAGAGACAAAGTTTGGTGGTGAGATGGAAGGAAAGACCATCCAGAGACTTCCCCACTCAGGGACCCATCCCATATACAATCACCAAACTCAGACACTATTGCATATGCCAGCAAGATTTTGCTGACAGGACCCTGATATAGCTCTCTCTTGTGAGGCTATGTCAGTGTCTGGAAAATATAGAAGTGGATGTTCACAGTCATCTATTGGATGCAACATAGGGTCCCTAATGAAGGATCTAGAGAAAGTACCCAAGGAGCTAAAAGGGTCTGCAACCCTATAGGAGGAACAACAATATGAACTAACCAGTACCTCCCAGAGCTGTGTCTCTAGTTGCATATGTAGCAAAGAATGGTCTAGTAGTCCTTCAATGGGAGGAGAGGCCCTTGGTATTGCAAAGATCATATGCCCCCATACAGGGGAATGCCAGGGCCAGGAAGGGGGAGTGGGTGAGTTGGGGAGCAGGGCTGGGGGAGGGTATAGGAGCTTTGGGGATAGCATTTGAAATGTAAATGAAGAAAATATCTAATAAAAAATGCCTAAAAAAAAGAGAGAGAGAAAGAAACATGGTGGTGTCAATCACCACCTTAAGGAGATTTTACCAACTGTAATAGGTCTGGAGGTACATGGCCCCTTGCTTTACTTTATTATTTAAAATAAGGGGAAATCTGGTCCAGAGTCGTTGGCAGCTTTTCTGATTAGTGCCAAACCTGCCAGAGGAGTGGGAATACAAGATATAGTCCCTGTATCAGGGCTAAGATTAACAGGGAAGCCCTCATGATCTACCTGAGCATAATGGAAGCCCCCAGGGGAAAGGTAGTCTATCATGAAAGACAGGCATCACAGAAGTGGCCATCACAGGAGTGACTTCTGGAAGGCAAAGTCCCTCTAAATCATGCTGGGGTGAGCCGAGTGTACCTCCAACGGGGCAGGAGTAGAAGGGCTAGTGAATGGGTAACCTGGGACAGCAGGGCTAGGGTACTGTTTGGAGCCTGACAGCTGGAGAGGCACCTTCATTCTCACCCTCATCCTCATGGCTAAAAGCAACCTGTTTGCCCAATGAAAGTGGGACCAGATCAGGAGTAGAAAGGTGAATATTAGCCTGATCCTGGCAGTGTTCATTATGGGTAGCCACCACTTCCCCTAGGGAAATATTCTTAAGACTGCTGATGACTGCAAGGAGGATGAGGACAAAGAACAAGGGAGGGGTATTCTCAGACTATACCTTGCACTTTCGGGCAAGGAAGAGAACACACATCCAGAGGTCAGGGTTCCACATGTTCTCTGGCGATATCCAGTGAACCAAAATAGCAGCCTCCTCCCAAAATTAGTCCAGATCATGAGTCTTGAACTTGAGAATACAAGTAAACAGAAGGGTTTTCAGCACCTTAATCTGGGGTTCCTAGATGGTGGAGAGGAAGAACCCATGGTAACAAGCCCAAAGGAAACAAACAATGAACAGATATGATAAATATGACAGAGGAGGCAATGAAAGTCACTTACTAAGCACGTGTTGCTCAGAGGCCTTATGCCTGCACAGTGATCCTCGGTTCCACTGCCTGTGAAACCAGCTCCTATGTCAGCAACCAGGTACCAGGATGAATCCACACCAAAAGTGAACATGAGCAGACAGAATACAGAGAAAATGTTCACACTTTCACCAAAAGTGAAAGTATGTCAGTTGCTGGGCCGAGCAGCGAAACAAGACACAGAAGACAGAAAAGATGGCTATGACAGTGGCACAATCACGCAGACAAACAAAGACAAAAAAGAAAGAGAAGATGACCACCACATGCTCACCCTTGAACCAAGACCAAAGTGAGATTACAGTGGTCTCCAGGGGGAATCGACAGAAAAGACAAAGAAGTAAGATATGAGGTACATGTGTACCCACGACGTAACACTAAGAAGCCAGTTCACTGAAGAAGCAACCGAAGGGGGCCCACCAGGAGCACCTCGAGGAGAAGAGCAGATTAGGTTGAAACTTCATGGTCCTTGTAGCAACAGCAACAAGCAAAACACCGAGCCCCTAGAAAAGAGGTTCACAAGCAGCCACAAAGTGAAGATAATGTAGTCCATCCACATAGGATGCCAGATGTTGCCTGTGCCCTGGACTACTTACTGGCTGCTGACCCTACCTGCCCTTAGGGTTGGAGGTGTGTGGCACAGAGCCAAGGACACAGACTCAGGGTGCAGGTGAGAAACACTGCAGCAAGCTCATCTGAGCACTGCTGCAAGCTCTTTTAATACCCGCCACCTCTGCCCTATGGGTCCCAAGAAAGCATCTCTTCTAAACAGCAGTTCCTGATTGGCTGGCACTGTCTCTACCAGCAGTTCTTGGTCTGTCAGGCAGTCATAAATTAGTTCCTCCTGCAGGAGATGCCTTTGTGACTGTGTGGGGGAAGGTGGGGCAGAGGGGGACAGTGTTTATATAGAGGTGGTCACCACTGTTCCTCTTACAATTAACCCAATTAAAAATGGGCTACAGAACTAAACAGAATTCTCAACAGAGTAATCTCGAATGGTTAAGAAGCATTTAAGGCAAAGTTCAAAGTTCTTACTCATCTTGGAAATGCGTATCAAAGCAATTCTGAGATTCCATTCTTACACTCATCAAAATGGCTAAGATAAAAAAAAAAAGCCCAAAAACCTAAAGAGATAGCACAAACTGGCAAGTATGTGGAATAAAGGAAAACCCTTTTCATTGCTGGATGGAGTGTAAACGTGTACAATCACTTTAGAAATCAATTTGGTGGTTTCTCAGAAAACTGGGAATAGTTCTACTTCAAGGCCCTACTACACCACTCCTGGGCATGTACCCAAAATATGCTCCAACATCTTATAAAGACACTTGCTCAACCATGTTCATAGTAGCTTTATTTGTAATATCCAGAAACTGGAAACAACCTAGATGTCCCTCAACTGAAGAATGAGTAAAGAAATGTGGTACATCTATACAATAGAATACTATTGAGCTATTAAAAACAAAAACATCATGAATTTTGCAGGCAAACCAATGGAACTTGAGAATATCATGCCAAGTGAGGTAACCCAGTCTCAAAAGGACACACATGGTATATACTCACATATAAGTGGATATTAGTCATAAAACAGGCAACATGCTACACTTTGCAGACCCAAAGATGCTAAGCAAGCAGGAAAGCCCAAGTGAGGAAGCTAGGATCTCATTTAGAAGGGGAATAAAATAGTCATAGGAGGCAGATGGAGGGAGGGAACTTGGTGTTGGGAGGGGGGTTCAGTTGTGGGGAAGGACAGGAGAGATGACTAGATGGCCATGAAATGAATGGAAATCTGCAGCTGATGGGGGTGGAAAAGTGGGAGGGGCATCTCCAGGAAGAAATAGAGACCTGGCATAAGGAAGGTGCCCAAGAATTAATGAGGTTGACATTAGCATTGACTGAATAAATTATGTCTGCAAAATACTTACTTCATAGCTGCTGTTTACATCTTTATGTTACAAGCCATGTTCTTCCAAAAATTATGAGTTAATTTCTGAGCATAACTTTGTTAAAGCCTACGATTCTTACAAAATAAGTTAACTCTGTTATGTAACCTATGAAGACGTGGCTTCTGTACAAGACGTTATGATTAATAATGCAAATAAGATGCATTAGAATGGAAGTTCCACAAATGAAGCATATAATCTAATTTACATTACTGCATAGGAAATATTCTGATCTCATAATTTATCTCTGTACTTTAATCATTCTGAGACTAAAAGAAAATAGACGTTCATTTGCCATCAAATAGAAAAAAAGGATGGCTCGGAGGGCTAAGTCATCTGCTTTCATGACTTATGATCTGTCTTCATTCCTTAGAACCTACATGGTACAAGGAGAGAAATGACTCCCATAAATTGTCCCCTGATCTACACACACACACACACACACACACACACACACACACACTCAGACACACATATGCTCACACATGCTCACATAAATGACAGCATAGATATGCCCCCCAAATACCATGATAAATAAACATAGAAAACAATTTTTAAAATATATTCTAATCAGCTAAATTTTATTCATAAATTATAACCTCTGCTGAAAGGAGTATTTGGTTTCCTACTGAATCCAAATATTCACTTGCTGTCTGCAAAATATCTGAGGAAAGCCATTTGCATTCATATTCTTTGACTGCCTTTCAATGTTACTATTACATGAAGTGGTTTACACATTCAACACTGTTTTAGTTTGCTAGGGTTGCCATAACAAACTCCTATACTCCATCTGGGTTAAAAAACAGAAATTTCCTTTCTTACAATTCTGGAGTTAAGATCAAGGTGACAGCTCGTTTGGTTTTAGCCTAGGACTTTCACTCTGGCTTGCCCTCCCTATACCTCCTCACCAACCTACCCTCTGTGGCATGCGTCTCAGCTTTTCTTAGACAAATATTACTCATTAATGAATTAGGGCTCCAGACTAATGAACTCATTTAACTTTATCACCTTGTTTAAAGACCATATTCACAAATATGCTTGCTTTCTGAGGTACTGGGAACTGGACTTTAAACCTCGAAACTTTAGAGATGATTAATTCAACTCATAATAAACTAACAACTTTGCTTTATATAAGATAGATCGATTACAGATATGTTCATATATATACTTATCATACTTCATTGACTCTTAAAATACAGTAGGGAATATATGACAATGTATATTCCTAGAATAAATAAGCTATTTGACATAGAGAAGACAATCGATCAATATTTATTATGTAAATGAATGATTACAGGGATCTAATTAGTATATCTAGGAAATTCACATTGAAACAAACTTTTTCAAACATAACCTTTCTAAAATTGGACTCATTCCTCTCAGACGTTCCTTCCTTCACCTTTATCCTCAACTACAATCTTTTCTCCAATTTTCTTCTTTCTCCCTATCAGTCGCTAAGTCTTGCAGATTCCACCTCATAAGTTTGCATTCAACCATGTCTCCTTTTCTTCACCTCACCATTTACCTCCCATATTATGCAACATATATTATTGAAAAATATATTACACCACATATGATCACAACATACATTATTGCAAACAGCTACTGATCCGTGATAGTGAATGGCTTGTGTGTCCCTAAACTGATGCTTGTTTTGCTGGTGCACCATTTTATTAGGGTCCTTCATAACCTATAACATTCTATTTATATTATTCTCATGTTATAATTACTAAGTTTCCAATTAATCACGAATACTTAATTAATAATAATAATAGGCAACTTCTTAAATGAACTTCTTCTTGAGCACAAGCTGAGAGAACTATTTTTCTGTCCCCAAATATTCAATGAAAAAAATCTCAGTGAGATAGCTCAGTGGGTAAAGCACTCACTGAACAAACATGCAGCCTGGGTCTTGGATAGGAAGAACCCAAGCAAATACAGGGTTGACATGGGAGACTACCTGTAATTCCAGCCTCAGAGGGTGGAGGCAATGAATTTACTGACCAAGGAGGATATCAAGAATACCCACTGTAGGTAGGCTTTAGAGGTGATTTAGAGATTCTATCCCAATTAATGAGGTAGAAGTATGATTCGGGATGTTTCTTGACCTCAACCTCCAGCCCCACATGCATTTGCACACAGTGCACATTCACTAAGATATATATATGCTCTTGCCTCGTGCAAAAAAGTAAATACATAGATGTGCAAAACCACACACGCATATGCACATTACATGAAAACTGGAAGAAAACTCTTAATGTGTTTTCGATTGTTACAGATACAGGAAAATTTAGTAAAGTCAGTGGTTTCAAAATAAAGTGGTAATTTCAAGAATCAGTATGATTCCCACAAGCAAATAAAAAAATTGTTACAAATTATAATAAAGAACATTCTATGATAGAAGTTCTAGCGATAGAAAAATCTTAAAAGCAAATGACCATTATAAATGATTTCAACAAAGGGGATAATGCTGTACTTATAGCCAAACAGGTCTCATTTATCAACACACACACACACACACACACACACACACACGAACATTAGTAGTTTAGGTATTGTAGGCAGATTCCAACATCAAATAGAAAGTAAGTGACAAGCATCATCAAAAAGGAAAATCATCCACAATGCCTCACTTCTAACATCATAACAAATTCTAAACAGACCAAATTTTCACGCAATTTAAGGTTTAAAAACATCTAGTGAAACAAAGCATAGGATACATTATATAAGAGTTGTGTAGAAATACTATTTTAAAGTATAACTAGTCTGCAAATTAAAAAATCTGTGAATGTCATAGATTAAAAACATAGACAATCTATTTATAATGAATGAACTAGTGAATGAATGTGGGGCGTTGAGTGTAAAGTAACTAGCAGCCAAGCTGAGGATATGACCGTAAGTAAAACAGCAAATTAGTATGTTGTCTGAAAGCTGACAATAACAGGACAGAGTAGTCCTATTTACATCTCAAAGAGATCAGGGTAAGCACTTACTGCATTCAAATAGAGAAATATGTACTCAATGTAGCCTGGTAGAGCACAGGTTTCCTCCGGGGATTCAGAGAAGAAACTCACACTCCTCTTTTAATCATATGCTAATAGTATTGACAATATTGATCCCAATATTGCTTAATAAGTATCTATCAGTCTATATAATTTATTCCCTTAGCAAATAAAAACTTGAAAATTGGCAAAATTAAGACTTTAATGAATGGGATTATTAGACTAGAACCTACAAAAAAGTCTATGAATTAAAATATAAGCCAGCTATAAAGTAATATACTGAGGTACAGAAGAAAAAGACAGTAAAAATCAGATAAAAGGAGATATATATTGCTAGAGATTCCAAAACAAATTAGACAAGATAATACATAACAGAAGTATTACTTAAATATGTCAAAGTTAATGACTGTTTCCACAAATATTGGGGCTAAAAAGTGGATTTCTGTGTAGAAAAGAAAGAAATAGGAATATTATCTCAAACTATATATAAAAAATTAATTCAAATTGGCCCCAAAATGTGAATGTCTAATCTATAGTAGTTCCAGAAACTTGGTAACAAACTTGGTGACAAGACATAAACAATGGTTTCTTGGATATAGCATACAAATTAAACAACAGAAAAGGGCAAAATGATACAACAAAATTTAAACTGTGGATGTATTAAAAACTACCATCAGTATAATTAAAAGTCGACCTACAGGATGGAAAAATAATTTTTAATTCACTAACTCATAAAGGTCAATATCAAACCATATAAACCAATCCCACACTTCAATGACAATGACAAAACTGCTGAAAAAGCAAAAACTGTATGCAGACAGTCTCCAAGGAAATGTATTTAAACATTTGTCACAGAAAAAGATGCTCAAAACTTTATATGACCCAGCACAAGGGAAGGCCTGGGCCAAGTTGTGGGAGTGGGTGGGTAGAGGAGCAAGGGCGGGGGGGGGGCATAGGGAACTTTCAGGATAGCATTTGTAATGTAAATAAAGAAAATAATAATAATAATAAAAAAGTTGTAGTCAAAAAAAAAAAAAAAGAAAGAAAAAGATGCTCAGCCTCACTAAATATCAGAATAATACCACATGACAATACCACTTGATACATATTTGGTTGGTCAAAGAATGGCAATTATTCACAAAAATGTGGTGGAAAGTGGAATTCCTAGGCACTTCTGGTCAGAAGAGAAAATGATGCAACCTTTACAGAAACTGATATGATAGATTCCCCCAGTTTTAAAATGGAACTATTGTATAATTCAGAAATTTCACTTCCAAAATAATTTAAAGGGGGTAATTAGACATGAATGACCCCAATCATCTGAAGAAGGAGGCAGTGCCTAATGATAAATAAATGGATATACAACATGCAGTAAATGCATATATAGTGATAGAGTAATCAACTTTAAACATAAGGAAATTCTGACACACATAACCATTTGAGTAAAATCTTAAGACACAAAGCTATGTAAAACAGGTTACCTCTAAAAGAACTATGGTTCCTGTACACAAGGTGCCAAGAATAGTCAAGTTTATAGACAGAGAGAGTCAAGCCATGGCTGTCAAGAGCTGAAAGAGCATTACTCAGTGAGAATGTGGTTCATTTGTAAAATTAAATATAGTTTGGGGGTGAATCATGGTAGCAGCTGACCAACAATAGGAATCTACATAATGATAATAGACCCTTAACATGTTCAATTTAAAGATAGTGTGAATATAATACATGATACATTTTAAGCATAATATTATAAACATAAATTAAAAAGAAACCAAAAACTGTTCCTATCTGAAAAAATGCAATGTTACAATGAAGTAAATGCACTACAGGTTTGTCTATGTGTTCGATTTCGGGCCAACCAAAAGTATATATATACAGGGAAGCTTAGATCTAATGCTAGACAAATGAGTGAGTCCCTGAGGACATATGGGGCTGAGTATAGGTGAGGATGCACAGAAATAAAATATGGTATTTGGGGGGGGGAAACTCTAACCTTTATGTTGTATATGATAAATTTAAGGTGCTAGATAAGTCTCCTTTAATAATTCAAAAGTTTTAAGATTTATATTGAAATCTCTATATATTTGCTTTTCTTACTTAAAAGTAAAATTATATTGGTGTGAACTTTAATCTAACATTCTTACTATAAATATTTAGTCTTTTAGGACATAAAAATTGCCTACAAATATTAAATGTATGCACAGACACACAATGGAAAAATGTGCAGTACTCAATTATACTTCAAAACAGAAGGTGAAAAAAACTAATTATAAAAATCTTATTGACACATAATTAAATGACTTGAAATAAGGTGTTAATTTCTCCCTGCTGTCTCATTTAACTCACCAAAGTGTCAGCAATAGATGACAATGAGGAAAAAAAAAGTCTATAGTCAGAATAGGATGCCTATATATATAGCAAGCTAGGCACAGTCTTGATTATTGACAGCTCAAAGGATAGCAATAAAAGACATAGTCACTTTAAATGCCCCAGTACAGGGGAACACCAGGGCTAAGAAGTGGGAGTGGGTGGGNAGGGGAGTGGGGGCGGGGAGGGTATGGGGGACTTTCGGGATAGCATTTGAAATGTAAATGAAGTAAATACCTACTAAAAAATTGGGGAAAAAAGACATAGTCACGTATAAAGAAAAATCTCTGTAAATCTCAGGATAGTGGTGCCCAATTCTCTGAAAGAAAGGATGATAAGATACCTTCTGCTTGTCCTGTCAGGTAGGGAATGGTGGTTCTGGGGAGCATGGTGGAAGTCCCCTTAGCACTGAGAAAGGGGATTTTAAATATATTGTTGGGCTCAGAGTAGAGACTGAACCATGGGCAGGATTGTAGAAGCTTTGGTATAGGGTGGCATTTTAAGCAAACACCTTCGACATCAGCTTGATGTGACCTTGGGCAGGATGTCTCTACAGCAGCATCTCAGACTCTGAATGTCAGGATGACATTGTGATGGCGCAGATGTGAGGCAGTTCTTCCAGCTGTGCTCCAGTGGAAAAACACATCTGTAGCTGGATGTCTAGCCCTCACTTTGACCATGTTCTTTTCAGCATTCCTCTAGAAATGGGAGTCCTGGAGTCCTTGGAAAGTGAATCACAGTTATGGATACACTATCTGTCCCCTAAGCTACCACCGTAAGTCTCAACTGCTTGCTACATTAAGTTACACTAAGCTACATGAAGAACCCTTGTTCAGTTCTCCCGTTCTCTCTTAGACTCTTGTTTTATTCAGCTAAGGGTGCTTGTTATAATTCTCCTCTGCAGAGGAAGGGGCAAGTCCAGAGCACCTCTGCTTGGCCATCCTGCCAAACTGTTGATTTGTAGCACTTAGGAAATGTAACCGGTTTGCTGACTCGCATGATTCCTAAAAAGGAGTTATCTTGATCTTAACTTTTATTTTTCTGTAAGTAGCACCATTTTAGCACAGTGCTTTCAGTTTTTCCTCTGTCTTTGTTTCAGGCAGCTTGGTTATGATGTTTCTCTTCTTGTAATTTGGTGTGTGTATATGTGGTGTATGTATATGTATACATGTATGAATTTAATAGTTCTTGTGTGTGCATGTGGAGGCCTCATGTGGACACCATGAATCTTTAGTTGTTACATCCCACCTTATTTTTTCCAGTCAGATAGTCTCACTAAATCAGAAGCTTCTCATTTTGGCTAGATTTGGTAGCCAGTGAGGTCCCAAAACCTCTTGTCCCTGCTCCACACCCAGGTGACTACTGCCATGATTTCTTGCCCTCCCAACACCCCCTCCACACAGGTGCTAAGAATCTAAACTCAAGTCACAACAGTTTTACTCACTGGGCCATCACCCCTGTGCTGGGCGTGGCGTTTCTAGGTGCATAGGTGCATTTGCGTGTATGGCTATGACAGCTGTTTCCTGCTTTCTGAAAATGTGAATCTGCATTTGGGGTTTGGTGTCTGTACATTGGAGATCTATCTTTTACTTAAAGATACAAACATTTCTACTTTCGTGCTCTTTGTTTCCTTCTAGCATTCCAATCACACATGTATTAAAATAGTCAGTGTTTCTACAGCCTAGAATTTGTTCCCCCTACTCTGGTGTTTCTCCCTCCCTTACAGATCCTTTTTCTTTTGATCTGGAAAAAAAAATCAGTCTGTGCTAGTTGATTTTCATGTGACCAACTTTCTGATGCAACCTTTGAGGAAATTCTCCACTTGCACTGTACTTTGAATTTCTTGTATTTTTTATTTTGACCCATTTTCTTTATAGTTGCAGTAGTTATCCACATGATCTTAAATGTTACCCAATCTTCCCACCAGGGGCTCAGCATATACCAGTCATGTGTGGCAGCCACAGTTGAAGAAATCATCCTTCTATTGTGCTGTGTCTGCAGTTGAGTTGTGTTTGCTTCTCTGAGGAGACTATGTTACTCTCTGCCTTCTTATATGACAAATACATTGGCTGAAAGCTAGATGATTATTTTTTTGTTTCTTTGTGTTTAGTCCAAGCAGGTGAGTGCGTCACCATTATGGTCTATTATACAGTCTCTGTTTATATTTAGAGTTATGCATTTGTCTTACATTCAGCAGGTTTGCAAATAGCAATGATTTTCACGTGCCATTGTTTTGCTCAACAAAGTTACCTCGATTCTTTTGCACACCTTTGTGAGCCTTTACTTTCAGTTCTTTGGATATTAACCTGGCAGTAACTGTCTCAAGCCCCAATCAATAGGAACATTGTGATACAGTCAAGGGGACTCTTTATAAAAAAAAAGGACACAATGCTATTTTTGGCTTTATATACCTAAAATTATTAGATAAATGTCTGTGTTGATTAAATTGTCCTGCTTATGATATTTTATTATAGCAATGAAACATTGAATATTACAGTACATATTTTACTTTTTAAAATTAAAAATATTTAACATGAAAAGAACCATTAGTGAAAAATAGGTTAGATCGAATATTCTATATCTATAAAAATGATAAAATTCAATCTTTTATCTGTTAAATGAATTAACAAGAGCTCGTATTGACTAAAAATGGGAGTGTGTTTCGGTACAATCACTCTGAGAACATGTGGATGGATATATGATTAAAGTTGCTGAAGTAGATATTAGAAGGCACAGATGAGTTCAAGTGATACACTGTCATTAATAATGATCACAAAAAAGAAAATTGGGAAAAAGTTTTCTGATTACTGTAGACACTATACATATATTTAAACTAATGAATTAATATATAGCAAATCAAATTTCTAAAACAAAGCTGAATTAAGTTTAAAGGTTACAAAATAGTATGCACAGCATGGTATTCCTATGAAACAGAAAAGAATCCAAAATAATTATTTGTATGCTTACAGACTTATACTTGTTTTTAAAAAATGTGAAAGTATGCTCTATGATGAGTCATAACAGGATCAAAGCACTAACAACCTTCAGTAGGAGAAAAGGTGCCAGAGAAAGATCGGAAATGTAATTTGGAATTACTTAAAATAGATGTAAGGAAACATGTGCTATATGAATTGTGGTTGTGTTTGGGTCTGATTTTTTAAAATCTGTGTGTTTTAAATATGTTGCAATTAAGCATTTTAAATAATTTTAAATATTTAAACTTAATTAACTCAAAATCTAATCGTCCTCATATTAACTATTCTAGTGTAATAGAGATCGCTTATTTCAAAACACTTGGATTTGCCATAGATAAGAACTGCCTGTATATACTGTTTTTCAGTTGGGTTAGAATAAACATGTGAATTTGTTTTTTTAAAAAAGTCTCCTTTTACCACTCTTTGTGTTTGCAGTCACAATGTAGCTAGAAGACATTATTTGTTCTTAGCTACTGTGAGGTGGGCATCCCTGTGAATGGTGGGATGATAGCTTGAGACTTACATTTTCTCTTTAGCAATGCCTCTAGGCATCTGAAGCCCTTTTAACAGCTCATACACCCTGGCCAATTTCAAGGAGATTTAAGTCAATAAAGTCAGTCCTGGTGGATTTATATTGAAATTATTTCATTGTTCAAGCATCCTATCATGGTATGCATTTCTAACACTAGACTTAGGTTCAATACATTTCTCATAAGGTAAAACGTTAAAAGTTAACAGGCTTTGAGTACCAGTTTTATTGATTGATTGATCAATTGATTGATTTTTGTACAGGACTCTAAATACTCCAGAAAATGCAGGCAAGTAGGCAAGTTCCCCATCATACTCAGAAGCTTCATTTCTCTTTTCCTTTTTCCTTTTTTCCCTCTTTATTTATTGTATAACCCAACCTCAGCACCCCTCTTTCCAGTCCCCCCTCACATTGCCACTTTCCCCAATTCCTCCCTCTCCTTCATCCCTGAGAAGGATGAGATGCCCTCCATGTACCAATCCACCCTAACACATTAAGTCACTGCAGAACTAGGCACACTAGCCCCCACCGAATCCAGCCAAGTTAGACCAGTTATGGGAACAGGATCTGCAGACAGGCAACAGAGTCACAGTAAGCCCCTACTCCAGTTGTTGGGGAACCAGCATGAAGACCAAGCTGCATATCTACTGGGTATGTGCAGGAGACCAAGGGCCAGCTCTTTTATGCTCTTTGGTTGGTGATTTAGTCTCTGGGAGCTCCTAGTGGTCCAGGTTAGTTGATTCTGTTGATCTTCTTGTGGAGTCCCCTTTCCCTCTAGGTTCTTCAGTTCTTCCCCCAACTCTTCCACAAGACTCCCTGGGATTGTTATATTGATTGGTTGTGGGTCTCTGCATCTGTTTTGTTCAGCTGCTGGGTGGAGACTCTCAGAGACCAGTTCCTGTCTGCAAGCATAAAAGAGTATCATTAATAGTGTCAGAGATTAGTGCTTTCCCATAGATGGACATCAAGTTGGGCCAGATATTGGTTGGCTATTCCCTCAGTCTCTATGACATAGTTGTCTCTGAACTTCTGGTAAGCAGGACAAATTTTGGGTGGAAGGTTTTATGGGTAGGCTGGTGTCCTGATCTGTTCTCTGGGAGTCCTGCCTGGCTATAGTAGCTGGCTTTTTCTGGCTCAATATCCCTTCCTACCTCAGCTGGAGTCACCCTTATGGATTATGTGGAGGCTCTCCAATCTCAAATCTCTAGTATATCTTAGAGATGCCTGCCCTACCACGGGTGTGCTAATTTCATTTTTATGCCCTGGCCCTCTCTCCCAGGCTCTCACTATATCTTATCCCCACCTTCTGCACCCCATCCCCTCTCTTATCCAGTTCCCTCCTTCCATCCAACTCTGATATCAAGTTTATTTCTTCTTTTAAGTGAAATTCAAGCATCCTGCCTTGGGCCCTCCCTATTATTTAGCTTCTTTGGTTCTGTTCATGAAACTTCATCTCTTAATTCATATAATATTTTCGTCTTTGGGGTTTTTTTCCTCAAACTCATAGAGATCTGCTTGTGCTCTGCTTCTAAATGAGATTAAAGGCCGTGCCACCATGGTCAGCCTCATATAAATTTGTAATAAATTAGATTATCTGGACACCTATAGATATGCAATTCAGTCCTAAACTAGCTGTGCACCACGAAATGCCCCGGAATGGGATTACAAGAATCTCACATTATAAAGATTCAATGTCAGATTACAGAGAACAACAAATTTATTGTTGTGGCTAAAAATCAACTCCCATTTACGTTAGTATTCACATTACTAATATGTTTAGAATATATGCTATTTTTAGATGAAACAACTTGCCCAATATGTTTACAAATGTGTGATGCTTTTTATACAGTTCTCCAGAATGAGAACAGATGGGATAAGCAGAGGAGGGAGAACATGGTGGAATAGTCCAGGTACAGTTGGAGGCTTAGCCTGCATGCCCGGTATTGCAGAATTCAAATGAGATACATTGTAAACTGCTAGGCAGCTCTAGCAGGCTCAAATAAAGCAAAAGGCCACTATGATACTCACAGGGCTGAACAGAGATTTTGTCAAATCTCACGTTCCATTACTTAATAAACCCACATGCAAATTTTCTTTTAAATATTTTAGTCGTGCTAATATGAGAAGATTAGGGAATTAGCATTCTAATCAGTATAAATTACATCTGAGATGTAATAAGGAATAATCAAGTTGAAATTAATACCTTCAGTAATGATGTTTTACCCAAATTACTTGATACAATACTCTGCTTAAATCTAAGTGATTTTTCTGCTAAATGTGTTCCTAATTTCTGAGTCAAGATGACATATTTATGAAACATAAAATACTCAGTTAAAATATTGTGTATTATTGCTCACATCGAATTCTAATATGACCAAATATATCTATACAGAAAAGAGGGAGGAGTATCCATTTTCTACAATGATGAAGTTATTTAGGAAGTGTTATGTCTTATCTCTCTGTTTTCCATTTATTACATGTTGGAAATGATGTGGAGTAGCCTATACACATATTCTCAACCGGTCTATTTTTATCTAGGAAATTGATTTACACATTAATTTTAAAATCATTTTATGAGAGGAAGACTAGACTGAGCTTGAAGCACTAAGTGGTTTTGCTTGCTTTCACTGGTTAGTACATTGGGCATATTGAGCAGTCTGCCAGCTCTGCTGCTCAAGGTAATAAAATACAAATCACAGCTGCTGATCCTTTGTTTCCTGCAGTTTTCCGCACTAAGGAAGACTCTAGGGAAGACAGAAGAAGCTAATAGACACCATCTTTCTGACCTAATGGCTTGCCACATGCAATCAAACTGACCTTCTTTCTCTCACAGACTTTTCCAGAAACATCAAGCTACCAGAATAACTGACAATGATATTTTTTGACCTGTGACAATGCCAAGTTTTAATCGTTGTAGTATATTACTGCACTAGAGCACTACATAGTAAAACACTGATGTGATTTTCCTATTATTTTTTGGTTGTCAAATCTACTTTTTCTGCATTTCTCTTCAGTGATTACACATTATTTCTGCACTGCCAAGCTATGATTACTCATCTCTGAGTCAACAACACAGAGGCTGTTGACTTCAAACAGTGTAGCCACACTGCCTTAGGTCATCTCAGATGTTACATTATTCAACGATCATGACAAACATATGAACTCATGATAGTATGAAAAGAGAAGAGTCTGGGAGAGCTTCTAGGTGGCCAGAGTGGCAGAGCTAACGTGCATGACCAACTGTCTACCTGCCATCTTCATCCGTTCTCTTTCCTTCATTTCCTTTCACTGGGAAGTAAGCCATGGCATGCAAGAATACAGAAGTGGATGCTCACAGTCATCTATTGGATGGAACACAGGGCCCCCAATGGAGGAGCTAGAGAAAGTACCCAAGGAGCTGAAGGGGGCTGCAACTCTGTAGGTGGAACAACAATATGAACTAATCAGTACCCCCAGAGCTCGTGTCTCTAGCTGCATATGTAGCAGAAGATGGCCTAGTCAGCCATCATTGGGAAGAGAGGTCCCTTGGTCTTGCAAACTTTATATGCCCCAGTACAGGGGAACGCCAGGGCCAAGAAGTAGGAGTGAGTGGGTAGGGGAGCAGCATGGGGAGAGTGTATATGGGACTTTTGGGATAGCATTTGAAATGTAAATGAAGAAAATATCTAATAAAAAATTGAAAAAAAAAAAAAGAATAGGATTTGTAACATGATTCCTAAGGGATGTGTGTCAGTCACTAATACTCATTGATCATTTACTACATATCATTCTGCCTTCCAAAACCTTTGGAAGAATTCCTTCATTTGATTTTTTTTTAAATAAACTTTAAAACATGTAACCTCATGTGCTCCAGTCATTAATACTCATTGATCATTTATTACATATCATCCTGCCTTCCAAAACCTTTGGAAGAATTCCTTCATTTGATTTTTTAAAATAAACTTTAAAACATGTAACCTCATGTTACATGTCCAGAAAACACCACTTAGAGATGCCTAAAAAATTACCCAGGGTCACAGAATTAGAAAAAAAAAAAGAAGCCAAACTTTTAGCCACTAGTAGATCAAACTGATATCAGACACATCATAAAACTATTCCACATTTAACACAGTTTCCTATTTGTGTTTTTATAATCTAATTACTCTTTTATATAAAATATTATGTCATATCTTGAGTTCACAGAGGGAGAAAAGCCAAAATAAATATGTTTAATAATTTGTGGTTTTATTTATAAAATGTTCTATGATAGACATAAACAGAAATTAATTATGGAGGTCACTTAATAATAAACAAAGAGAAATGTGAGTGAAATCTTATATATTTGCTGCATATATTTATTAATAGCATCTTCCTTTTATAATATAAACTACATCTCTATGAATATGTATATATGTATACACATATGTATACATACGTTTTGAACAAGTTATCTGATTCAATAATATGCAAAAGAAAAGCAATATTTTCTTTACCAAAGTGGATGGCAACTCCTGATAAATTATTAGCCCCTGTTCATGTTCCCCATAAAAATTCATACAGCTTTTATTTGTCTTACATGAGCAATGTGATATTTGGTTCTGTGCGGATGAAATGGATCTGTCAAATCATTCTTCTCTAGAGAATGCTGTGGATTTGATGGTCTGAATTGGGAATTCAGAAATCAAATATATTTGGACAAATAGCTTTAGAATCACCTTGGCTAAACTATGTCTTCTGTGTGCCTGTTGGAACAAACCTAACCCTGGCATTTATATGAGCATCTGGGTATGCGACCGAGCCAGACTAAAGAGGTTTCTAAAACCAGACATAACAACTATTAGAATATAACAATCCTTACTAACATCCAATACCAGCTTTAATATTTCAAGAGGATGTTAGAGGGTAGAAAACCTCGCCTTTTGTTGTAAAATAGAAGCTAAACTGAAAAAGGGGAAAAAAATCTCTTTGTGATTAACTGAATTTTTGCAGTGTCATTGAAAAAACCTGGATCAAAATCACTGGTTCAGTCTGAGGTGAGTGAATAGTGGACGAACCACTGTTTGCCAAACTTTTCCTGAAAGAATCTAAACAGCTGACTCTTTTTTTCCCAATCTGCTCTGGTAAGTTTCTCACATTGTGTTGTATTATTGTTGTTTATTTCTATGATCTTTTAGCAAATCAATCTCACTATGTATGTGTCTGTTCCCTCAAAAAATACCCCCCAAAACAAACAAACAAACAAACAAACAAACAAACAAACAGAACCACACCAGTTTCAGTAAGTTTTTGTGATTTGGATTAATGTCCATTGTGAATTAAAATGGCAAATTGCTGTAATTCCATGTCCTTAGAAATGTCCATACTAAGAGTCCACAGTTCCTCAAAATGGCCCCACATAGAAGACAAAGCTGTTGAAAAAACATCAGACTTAGAAGTGTAGTTTTCAACCACAGCTATGAAGCTTTAACACAATTTCTTATGTTGCTATGACCCCTTACCTTAAAATTATTTTCACTGCTACCTCATAACTGTAATTTTGCTAACATTATGAAGTGTCATATAAATACCTGTGTTTTCAAATGGTCTCAGGTGGCCCCTGGGAAAGTGTCATTTGATTCCCCAAAGGAGTCACAACCCATAGGTTGAAACCCCTTCCTTAGAGAAGCCAAGCATGAATTTTGAGGTATAGAACTTGCCATTGTTAGATGGGCAGGTTCAGGCAGAAGTCCCAGCAAGCTGTAGAGAGCCTGCACATGGTCTATAGTTACTTATAACACTTACAGATTGTACAGCATGGTTTTGATTATTTCTGGTATTGATGGGGTAGGTGGTTGAACTTTAGTTTACTCCACTAAGGGTATGCATGACCAAGCATGGATTCAGAGCAAAACAAATGGAGAAGGGGAACAATGCTTGTAAGAGTCAGAAGATCATGGAGTTTGTGATGAGATGTGCCTCTTAGAAATATAAGAAAGTACACCCATAAAGTCTCATGAATGTCACTGCATAAACAGGAGTTGAACAAAGAACACAGCAACATACATGCCAAACTGAATGGGACACAATATCAACTCTACCTAAAGACCTGCAGAAAACTATGCAATTCTGGGAGTAAAATATATAGTCTTCTCCAGGGCTAATAACACCAATTGGTTATCTAATACCAAATGGTCAGGATGGACAATTCTGAATACATATACATAAAAGCAATATTATACAGATCTAGCATATTTTATTTAGGAAAAAATATATGCACATACATATATTCATGTAGTAACAATTAATGAAGAGAAAGAGCATGAATTTGAAAAAGCAAGAAAGGGTATGTGAGAGGGTTTGGGAGGATAATGAAAGGAAAGGGAAATGATGGAATTATGTTATAATCTCAGAAATAAAAAATATTTTAAAAAGCACAAAGAAGGGACTAGAGAGATGGCCAGCAGTTATAGTGGTTCTCAACTTGTGGATCACGACCCCTTGAGGACTAATTGACCTTTTCACAAGGGTTTCTTAAAACCATTGGAAAAGATGTTTATATCACCATTCGTAACAGTAGCAAAATTACAGTTCTGAATTAGCAACAAAAATAATTTTATGGAGGTCACTACAACACGAGGAATTATGTTAAAGGGTTACAGCATTAGGAAGGTTGAGAACAAGTGGATTTAGAGAAGTTGCTGCTCTTACAGATGGGTTTTGTTTGGTGTGCAATACTCACATGAAGGCTCACAACCATCTACACTCCAGTTCCAGGAGATATGACACCCACTCTGGTTAACATACATTCATGCAAGCAGAGCTATTATACACATAAAATAATACTAAAGCTTTTAAAAAATAAACAGACATCTTACCAAAAAATATATAGATAGTAAATATCACATTACTAGGAGAAAATGTACATGAAAATGATGATGAGGTATAACTGCAGAGTTATTGCAATAGACAAAATTAAGAACACTGAAAAAAATTGCTACCAAGAATATGAGCTAGCAGGAAAGGAAATCTCATTCTTTGCTGCTTGTAACGCAAAGTTGTGTAGCTACTTCAGAACATATTTTGCTCTTCTCTTACAGAAGCAAATATATTTTTATCATATAATTCAATAATCATATTTTCTGATATTTATCTGAAGGAGAACAATGATACTAGCAGTTCTTTTATAATTCTTAAACCATTGAAACATGTTCATCACCAGGTGAAAGAATAAACTCTGGTATATTTAGGAAATGGAATATTATTTAACTTTAAAAATATGGAAGAACTATGGGTGCACATTGCTAAATAAAATAGAGCCTAAAGAAAGGATGCATATTGTGTAAGTGTATCTATATGACATTTTGACAAGGAAATCCTATGGGCATATAAAAACCCAATAGTTGCCAAGATTTCTGGGGAGCTGTGAATGAATAAGCAGAGAGCTATTTAGAACAATGAAACTACTGTGTTACTGCAATTATGTACACATGAGTTTGATACATTTGTTAGTTCCTTAGAATGAACAAGTATAGACCGTAGTCAACATCATGGACTTTGACTGATCTAAGTAGCTTAATCATAAATAATATACTATTTCTAAGAGATATCAATATGGCAGAAGTTATGCATGGGAGGGAGCAGGCATAGATGTAAATGAGTTATACTTTCTATCTAATTTTGCTATGAAACTAAAACTATCCTAAAAGCAAAAATTAAAGAAAAATACATATTGCTTTGATCAAATAGCTCCAGTATGTTAAATCATACCTACAAATCCTTTTTAATATGTATGATTTCATTATCTCATTATAAGCCTGTAGACACATTAAGATTAGATGGTACTTAGTTTTGGGGGTGGTGAAGATTTTAAATACTTAAAATATTTAAAAGTGTAAAGTCTATTATCCTTCTAAACTCACAAATCATTTGAGAGTTCATCCTATTAATTCCTGCCAGACAATTGCAAATTTCAAACAGTACATTTTATCCTCGAGCAGGACTAATTTTTTTCTTGACATAAGGGAAATTAAATTAGAGAGCATTTGTTATTCTGAAAATGAGAATTGAAAAACAGGCTATGCATATAGACTTTCTTTGCATTTGGGTGACATCAAATCCACTGAACATCCACATTAAGGCTTATAGTTTTTGCACCAGACAAGTTCCTTAAGGCAAACTGATTTAAAAATATTTGATTTAATGAGTTAAAAAACCAATTGTATACAAGTAAGGTTCAATTATCCTGTAATACATGAATCTATAAAGATATTCAGAAATATATTTATGAAAAGTTATATTAGCTGGGCTTAGTGGTATACATTTGCAATTTTAGCATTCAGAAATTAGAGGAGAGCTGATCACTAAATTGAAGCCAGTTTGAAAGAAATCGGCATAAGAACAAACGGTTTTCCAATGATTAAAAAGATACATTCTCAGTGGAAAAATGTTTCCTTTGTTTTACTCACAGAAATCAGGATATTAGTAAGGGATCTTGGGGAGAGAGGATCCTAGCTGAGGGGCCAGGAGGGCACAATGACTCAAGAAGAGAAAGGAGAAACTGGAACATGAAAGGTTAAATGGACTGGGAGATAGGCAGGCAGATTAGAGAGGAAAACACGGGAAGAGATAACTAACAATAAAGAAAACTACTACTGCAAAAGCTTACACACACACACGCACACACGTGCATAGATATAGATATATAGATATACATACATACACACATATACACACACATACACACACAACACACACACACACACACATACACAGAGAGAGAGAGAGAGAGAGAGAGAGAGAGAGAGAGAACATGTTTGAGTAGCGATACCACAGTAGGGTAACAATGCCCCTACTAGACACTACTGGCTAATAAACAAAAAGCTCAATGTCAGAGATAGGTTATCTTTATTAAATTTGTTGGGCAGTGAACTTCAACAGATAGTCAAAAGTCAAATACCAAAAGCTACAGCCTTTGCTGTATGTTGGTTATGTTAGAGAACTTGATGGTTAGACTTTATGGCTGAAGATATTATATACTTGAGTAATAGAACATGGAGAAATCAAGCTGGAACTGTCCTAGAAGCCTTATCCTTATTGGCTAGTTTTCATGTTTCTATAAGATGCTCTGCA
Source organism: Mus pahari (assembly GCF_900095145.1). Taxonomy (NCBI): domain Eukaryota; kingdom Metazoa; phylum Chordata; class Mammalia; order Rodentia; family Muridae; genus Mus; species Mus pahari. Next base: position 40,512,143 of record NC_034592.1, on the reverse strand, counting down.
TGCTGCCTGATGAAAAATGTAATAATTAATTTTATCTAATTGTGAACCCTTTGACCCTTTGAGCCTCAATGATGACCTGCCTCAGAAGATATGCCCACTGGTGCAATAGTGGCATGAAGGTGGTGGAAGTTACCAACCAATTTCTGATTGAATTTAAGGCCAGTTCCACAAGATGGAATTCATACCTTATACCATTGTGAAAGCCCAGGACCTGTGGTTAAATAGGTCATAGTGCATAGGGGAGAATCTACTATTGTTGATCTGGCTTATAGTATTAAAAACTACTCTTAAGGATTTATACTACCCATACATTAGTGCATCTCTCAAACCTCTTCAGAAAAGCTTCCTCTTTGCAGTCGCTGATGATTAAGAGAGAGAACCATATGAAAAACAAAAAACAAAAAGAGAGAGAGCCATAATTGTGCAGCGAAAAAGAAACAGTGAAATCCTTAGCTACATGGGACATCTACTTTATGGGAGTCTCCTTGTCAAGGCTCAGTGATCACTGAAAAAGAATTGGAAAGATGGTAAGAGCCAGGGGTAAAGGTTGACTACAAGGAAACAGTGCTCTCTGAATTCAGTAGGGCTTTTACATGTGTGAATGCATAGTGGTTGTGACAGCACACACAAGTCATGTGTAACCTCATGCCAGACAAAATCTCAGCTTGTAAGTGGAGTAACACAAAGTCTTACCCCAAGTCCTTTGGCTGAGAAGGAGAAGTGGTTTACAATAACAGTGTGTACTAAAAGTATGTATATAGAAATCATTATTGACCTTGACGGATTTTAAACTTTATAAAAGAAGAAGAAGGAGAACACAAAGTTGAGTTGGTGACGAACTGGGATATGGATCTGGTTGGAGATGGGAAGAAAGATAAATATGATCAAAATAAGATATAAAAAAATCTCAGAGAATGAAAAGAAAGACTTATGAGTATATAAATTATTATAGGAAGTTATTTGAAGCAGTTTATGTGTTCTCATTTTGCTTTGTTGTTTTATTATAAAAATAACTTATTGGGCTGGGCAGTGATGGTGTATGCCTTTAATCCCAGCACTTGGGAGGCAAAGGCAGACGGATTTCTGAGTTCAAGGCCAGCCTGGTCTACAGAGTGAGTTCCAGGACAGCCAGAGTTACATAGAGAAACTCTGTCTTGAAAAACAAACAAACAAACAAATAACTTATTACAATTGAATAAATGCATGTTTTTAACAGAAGAGTTGGACTACACAGACTAAACCAAAGACTACAGGTATCATGTGTCCACCCCATATTACATGTGCTAAAATCATCAAGGAATAGACACCATGCTGAGTGGTCTTACATCAGTGAGTCCAGTGCAGCATGCACAAGAAGATGGAGCTGAGTGCTATGTCCAAGAAGCAACTGGTAAGCTACATATTCTTGAAAGGTTTTTCCTTTTATGGCTTTCTCCCAATACCTTATCATTCCAAAACGGTGTAAGGAGTTTGGAGCTCCTTATTTAATTAGAGTTAATGTCAACTACTCATCTTTTCCCTTCGGTGCAGATGATTTTATGTATATTGAAACCAGGAAAGTTCATACACACACACACAGAGAGAGAGAGAGAGAGAGAGAGAGAGAGAGAGAGAGAGAGAGAGAGAGAGAGAGAGAGAGAGAGAGAGAGTCAGAGACAGACAGACAGACAGACAGAGACAGACAGACAGAGACAGAGAGAAACATACACTAAACCTGAAAATTTCATCCACAGGATACTACTTTAACTGGATTTACAGAATTTTCATTGCATGGAACAGTGAGTAAAGGTTAGACTCATTTTGTTAAGAGACTGGTTAAGACAAATTCCCAAAAGATGCCATTTGGCAATAAACATGAACAAAATTCTTAGATATTTTGCAGAAACGCTGTTTGATATTAGCATCATTCTTGGGAATTTTCATCATCTTAAGAACTGTCATTTAGCACAAATCTTCCCTCTTTCATGTGGGGAAGATAAATGGCAAACACCAATTCCGAGAACTGCCATGAATATTTTTTTATTGGACCACAGTGTTACAAATTTTTCTAGTCAGAGAATTATTTTGAACACTTTAGAAATATTGTTTTAATAACACAAGAAACAGAGAAAAAGAATAAATTTTGGTCATTACACCAGTGTAGCTTGTCTGCTCAATTATTTAATAAGAAACATCTTTTATCAGCCAAGACTAATCATAAGAATCTTTAATCATATTTTGTAAAAAGTAAAATGTTTGGTTCATAAGGTTTTTTTAAAAAAATATGATATTTTATTTGAAGATGCAATGCTCTTTAGAGCAGAAGAGATGTGGTCTGAGAATTGCCAGCTGATAAGTGTTTGACCTGTGAGGCCCCATGTTTCTTTTCAACCATCCATTAGGTTCTAATCTAAGGCCCAGGAGTATGAAGTGTGCTTATCACAGTTACTCTAATGTTTGAAATGGTGTGTTGAGTATACATTTTAGATAATATTTTGTTATCGTCTAAAAAGTAGTTTTATTTATTGGAGCAGCACACAATAAAAGCTTCCAAAGGAAATGTGCGAGAGGCTACACAGGTCCCGTGCTTAGGAGGTAAACTCACATCCTTGAGCTTTAGGAAACTCTTCATGTCGAAGTGGAAAAGTGCTTTGAGTACAAGATGAAGCAATTTACCAAATCCCAATGCTTTCAGTAGCAGAAAGGTGTTCAGAAATTAACAGCATCCTTATGTGTATCATTTCAAAACAAGCAAGCTTTACTTCTATGAATTTTAATGTATTCTTTAAATCCAAATCACACAACAGCATCCATACTGCATTTCTAAGATGCCCATCATGAGATTCTCTGTGTAAGAATGAAAACTTTACATATGATCGAGGAATACATACTTTTTCCTATCCATAATTTTCTATATTAGCCCTCTCATTGCAAATGTTTATTCTACAGAATTAATGTACATTTTTAAAAAACAAACTTTCCAAGAAGAACAAAGCTTGTCATTTTCTAAAGAGAAAAAGGGAAAGCCCTATGAATACAAATTAATTTCCTTGCACAATTGCTCTCAAAATGAAATGAATTTACAGAGTATGCCTCAGAATACATCATATGAAGGCATCAAGGTTGGTTTACATATTAATCCAACCTTGCCCAGCATCTTGCTTTGTGACCTGGCAGGCTTCAGCTGTGCACAATGACATTGAGACAAGCTGCTGAAAAGTCTTTTCTTTAAAAATGTCACTCCACACTGTGGAATATGTTTTATTAAGGGTAATGGGAAACGTGCGGATCCAGTGGTGAATTTGCTCTCCTTTCCTCAGAAGAAATTTAAACACGGCCATAATAGAAAAACTTGCCATTAACCTAAACCACCAGTGTTGTCAGGTGCTAGGATCCAGTCTCCACTTCAAACAGAGGGCCTCGGTCTAAATTTTCAGAAAGTTTGACCACCACATCCCAGAGTGTCCATTGTCTGAAGCTGAGTATCAACATGCCTAAGATTAAATTGTTTGAGACAAAGCTTACAGCCTAAGAAGGAACATTTTCAGGACACCATGAAAAAGAGCCATTTTAAGACACTAGTGTTGATTCATCAACATGACTCATTTTGCTGTTTTTCAAAGAGATAACAACATGCAGGTCAAAAAATGATTAAAAGCATAGTTATTACAAAGTGATGTTCATGAGACTTCGGTTTCATGAATTTCCTAAATTGTAGGCACTCAATGTTTCCCTTGGCGTAAGACTCAAAGATTCCTCTTACCCAAATAAAAGCAAAAGACTTCCTTTTGGTAAATGAGTTTTGATGTTCAGTGAGCTATAAGTCCTATGGCCTCTACTGAAAGATCATGATCTCTAGAATAGGAGGAAGTAGACTTTGGAGTACTATGTGCATTAGATGTAGTTCATAGTCTGTATTTAATTCTGAAAATGCAGGCATCAAAGATTCGTGAATCTATGAATTTTCATGAATAAAAGTTAATGAGCTGCTCTTAATGAGCTCTAATTTTCAGATAGCAAGACCAGAAAAGGCCTTATTTTAATTTCACCATTTAGCCTCATTGTCTTAAAATTCATTCTGAAATATATTGGGATTTATTGGTGAGGTCTCCTGGGACAGTGGTAAATGTACCAGGGTCTTAGAGCCTCATCTCAAGTCCTACCTCTTATAATCTCCCTATTTTCTTGGGACTAAATGTTCCTCTTTCTCTGATACTTCAAGTCCCATTAAGGCACCACCTGTTATCCCTACCCAGTTACCACTAACAATATAATCTTGTAAAACATTTATATTTCTAAGCCAAAGCTTCCACACTTAGAAAATGGATGTGAGGATGACCCCTGTAACTCAGACCTATAATAAAAATTCAGCTTCTAAAATTCCATGGAAAGGGTGTAAGACTTCATGAGCTACATATAACATTATGTGCTAATTTCTAATGTTAGAAAATAAACAAACAAAAATATGCCTTGACTCCATATAATAGTGTAGAACAGACAAGGGCATACTTCAAGGTATTTCAGAAAACCCAGGGCTCATATAAATATTTCTACACATGACTTTCTGAACTCAAAAGACTCAATATAATTTTTTTAGGGTAAGACATTTGCATTTAAAGAGCAACCTAGAGTTTTTCATTTGTTTGATTAAAAAAGAACAAGATTTAAAATGTTGAAAATGTTAGAGAAAAAAGACCTTTCAAAATATTTAATATTTTATTTATTCTTTGACAATTTTATAAATATATCAATGTAGTTTTACTTGTCAATCCATAACTCATTCATTGTCATGTACATGTCTTCGTCCCCAGTGCATGACTATATACCCGTGCACTAAAGGCCCTCAACTGGACTCAGTGAGTTTAAAAAAAAAAAAGACATCTTAAGGGATTGCCCTTCTGCTGCAGGTGGTACCTCATGGAGAAGACAGCTGATACAGAAGCAGTAGAGTTAGGGTTACCAGCTTCAAAGGACTGTGGGCAAAGCCCTTTGCCACAGTGAACACTCAGCTCTCCAAGGTTGGAAGACATCCAGAGGAAGTGTCTTGGGCTGTACTCGAACTAGTCTATACATAAAAAGAAGTGGAAAGTGCAGGAAGAGATGTAAAAAAAGATGTCAAAGGCTTTGGTAGGATGGAACCATCTTTCATGAAGCACAGAGGTGTCCACTTCATAAACTATAGTCTATGGGAATATAATTTAAAGTGGCAAGTCTAAATATGTCCTTTACTATGTCCCCTAAGTCACTTTATACTCATACCACACTGTGACTGCTTGTCTAGATAGAACTCTCCCTTGGCCATCTATAGAACACAATCTATTTCTTGGAGGCATTAAGAGTAAACCAGATCCACAGAGGCTGTGTTCTATCCTCTTATAGCAGCATCGGAGTAGCCTGCTGAACAAGAAGTTCTGGGTTCTCACTGCCTCTTAGCCACTGCACAGAAAACAGCAAAGTATAAGTAAACTCAATGGTCCCTTCAATAAGAGGACAGAAGTTCAGATTCCTTGTAGACGTGTTGTAACTATTGCAGACTGCCAAAGCTCAGAAGATAGAGGTAGAAGCTACATGATGACCATTTTAAAGAGGAAACTGTTGAAAGGAATTTTATTTTGATGAAAGCAAAAATAAAGGGGGATGTATGTCATAAAACACACAGAGGAACAAAGAGTAATGAACCAATATTCTGAGAACTGTCTGACGATTTTACATATATTATTGCTTGATACATTTGTGTTATGGCTACTAATTAGTAAATATATATCTCTTCTTCAGAATTTTAGTCTCCTGAAATGCATTATATTCCCACTCAGGTTTTATTGAGATTTATTAGTCACCAATATGTGCATTTGATCTCCAGAACTTATTTATCCTACCTAATTGAAATACTGAGTTCTTGTCCCACAGCTTCCAATTCCCCACCTTCCCCCAGATCAGGAAATCTGTATTTCTGCTCTCTGATTCTATTAACTTAATTCTGAGATATAATAATTGAAATGCTGTGTATGGCCTTTCTGTGTCTCATTGGGCCTGCTTAGCATAACGTTCACCAGACTCATCCGTGCTGTCACAGATAGAAGGAAGATACTCAATGGCACCTGAATATTATTATACGTACATATACATGCACATCATCATCATACATATCATATCCATATTGATTCACAGATGCTTACATTGTTTCTCCTTCCTGTTTATTAAAAATAATGCTATAATGGGCAGAAGGGTATAAATATCTCTTAAATATAGTAATTTAATTTCTTTAAGATAGATTCACAATAGGGAGATCTTGAGAATTTTTTGTACTGCTTTCCATAATGTTTGTACTAATTTAGTTCCTATAAATGGTGTTCAAAGGTTCTCTTTCCTCAATATTCTCTTCATGACTTCTCTTTCTCTTCTGGGGCTATCTTGGCCAGCAGGAGGTGACAGCTCATCAGGGTTTTATTTGTATTTTCTGATGGTGTGATTTGTTTGGATTCTTTCAGTAATGTTGACTCAGGGTCTGTGCTCACATAATCAAATTTCACAATTGCCTAATTTTCTGCTATGTTCAGTTTTCTTCCCTCCCTTCCTCTCTGTCCTTCCCTCTTTGCTTTACTCTCTTTCCTTTATCCCTCTTTCCATTTCCACCCCTCAAATGCTTTATTATATATGGAAATGAGACCTAGTCTTCCCCAGTGACCAGCACACTAACATTGGTTATCCAGTGTTAAATGATCAGTTCTGTAAACATACAAATAACATTCTACAGACTGAACAGCGAGTACTCATTTGTTAAGTCATATATACGTATATACATATATATTTATATATGTATCAACAATTAAGAAAAGAAGAGGCTAGTCCATAATTTGAAAGAGCAAGGAGTAGCGTAAGAGAGATCTTGGGCAGTGGTTCTCAGCCTTCCTAATGCTATTCCTTGTATGGTGACTTCCAACCATAAAATTGTTTTGTTGCTACTTTATAACTATAATTTGTTACAGTTATGATTTGTAATGTAAATGTTCAATATAAAAATATTGATATGCAACTTCCAAAGGAATCACAACCCACAGGTTGAGAATTATTGTTATTAACATACAGTTCATCTTTAGCACATACCCACATTTAAATGCTAAGATTCATACTTTACACTTCTGCTTTGACTTTAAAGCACATTTAACACAATGATTTGTGTACTAGAAAACTATAAACAAAGGCCCTTGGTATTGCTAAGATCATATGCCCCAGTACAGGGAAATACCAGGGCCAGGAAGCGGGAGTGGGTGGGTTGGGGAGCAGGGTGGAGGGGGGGTATAGGGGGCTTTGGGGATAGCATTTGAAATGTAAATAAAGAAAATATCTAATAAAAATGCCTTAATAAAAACAGAATTAGGAAAAACATTTCGTAGCTGAGTCATAGAATATTATGCTGCAAAAGCTGAAATATGTGGTTGTATTTAAATTAAAAGATGTTTTTTTTTTCCTTTCAATAACCCTGCTTTTAATATTGGTGAATGGAGGACATTTAGAGTACAAAAGTGAGGCAGACACAATTTATCTCACCCTATTTATTGGAAGGGGTGATACCATCCTTACATAGGTGCAAGAACTAAAATCTACCAAGTAAGAGAAATATGTCCTGAGAGATGAAGCTGGCCTAGTAAAGTTGAAAGGGATAAGGAAGCTCACCACAGGACGTGCAATGTACATTACTACAAATATGAAATGCAGTCCAGAATAGACAAAATAACCATTATACGCAAGGTATTTTAGGTACTGAAATTTTGCAATTTTCTATTTTTATGTTTTATCTCTCTTCTAAGGGTCAAATATTAAACATACAGACTTCTTTGTTAACCGAGGAATCACGCTGAGTATTTTTTTATTATTTTCTTCATTTACATTTCAAGTGCTATCCCCAAAGCCCCCTATACCCTCCCCCCGCCCTGCTCCCCAGCCCACCCACTCCTGCTTCCTGGCCCTGGCATTCCCCCCTGTACTGGGGCATATGATCTTCACAAGACCAAGGGCCTCTCCTTCCATTAATGGCTGACTAGGCCACACTGAGTATTTTTAACAAAATAATAATTATTAGCACTTACCTAGTATACATGTAATGTTTGTTAACATGGGAAACACTGAGACAAGACTCTATTTAACCTTAAATACGTTACTTTTAAAAATTATAATGATAGCTACTAACTATGATCATCTTCTTTCTTTGCTCAATATTATTTTAGTTGTAAAATTTCGTTGATATATGCCAACACTATTTCATTTTTGTAGATAGATATCAGTACAGAAGTGTACAAGCCCACAAAGCAACGAGTCTTCCTTAGATGGGCATTCATTCTTTGATTTACAGCAACAATACCCATACCAACTAAAGAGTCAAAGAAGATCTGAAGTCATTTATCACTTGTATCTGACAAATGCCATGCATGTAAGGCAGAAACTGTCATGTAGCTGAGAGATACAATAGTCTGTGTGATATGTAGGTTTAATTTACCTTCATTACTATTCTCAATCTAGTCTTTTCTCTTTTATTTTCCCTTGACATATGTTTAATGATCATTTGCATAGTTGTTAAAACAAAACAATAAAGAAGTCATATCTAGTCTGTTACGTAGAATTGTGACGTACAAGCATGAGTTAAGGTAACAGAGAGACCTGGATCAAAATGGCAAAGACAATAAAACCTTGAGCAAAAGCCAAGGTCACCACAGGATGAGAAAGCTCTAGTGCTCTCAAGTTAAAAGAAAACGAATCAGGTGGTAGAGGTAAAAGAGGAAAAAAATGACCAATTCCGATTAATCTCTTTAGTTGCTTCTTTGCCAATTTCAATGAGTTTGACTCCCCCCTTCCAGTATCACTGTAATACATTTACTTGATAAAGTGAAATGGCTCCTTTAAAGATAATTTAATTCCATTTAATTAAAGGAACCTATTATACTAGCCAGCACTTTGATCCATGTGGTGCTCAGGGCTCCCAACATATTGAACACCACTGCTCATTAGGAAACTCTTTAAAAAGTCATTTAGTGCCGACAGTATCTTCTGCTCCACAAATGCAAACCTATAACTCAGGCTCAACGTAATTGAACTGTTATTCATAAACTCAAAGAATGATACTGTAAACATGCAAAAAATTAAGCTTACTTGCCTCAGACACCTGGACATGTAGGCCAGAATGTATCTTTTCATTGGAATAAAAAGGCAATACATGCCAGTTCAGTTTCTCTTGCCTTTATTAGGAACATTCACTAGCAAGATCCTAATGTTATAGAGAACCTAAAAAGCCAGTATTTCATTGATCAAACCTCCCTGAACATGACTTTAGATGCAAACATTTATTTTATTGATGAAAAACAAAGTGTAAAATGCAGAAATCCAAATTAAATTCAATGACATACTCTCCTCACCAAGACTTTGCCTCTCTCAGGCAAGTCAAAGTGCAAGAGGACTGATTTGATTTCATTAAGTTGCTGCCGTTAGAAGCTGGTGCTTATCACAGAGGGTTAAGGACTTTATCACAGAACCTGCAACAGGAGACTCTGAATGGGAACCCCATCCTCCAGGTGATCATTTACAGGTCATTAAACCCTTGGAAAAAGTTCAGCTCTGTAACAGTGTAATAGCCTAGTAATCCAGCTAAGCAAGTGGTTGGTCCTTTTCTAAGCAACTCTTTTTAAAACCTTTTTCCTGTCGGCTATACAGTACGATGCAGAAGAGATTTGCTTGCTAACAGAGAAGACAATTAGGAGTCACAGTGTTCAGTGAAGCTTTTCCTACTAGTTATGCTAACAAAAGCCAAGTATTCTTTCTCGGGAGTGTTTATTTTGTACTTATCAGCAGCCGCACCACCACCATCAGTACCACCAACATCATCACATCGCCATTGTCAGTATCACTTTTTGTTTAGCACTACTGAGGATTAGACCCAGGGGCTAAATAACACAAAATGTACCCCAGCCTTAAACTACTCAATTTTTTCACTCGCTACTCTCTGCATTTCCTTGGGACCAAATGATATAGACTGAGTGCCCAGTTTGATCCATATCTAGTGGGTCTAATCACTGATTCACCATGACAAGGGAATTTTGACTTAGTATTTAACAGACTGTAGCAGCTTCTCTATGAGCATAGAGCTGAACATATCGGAGGCACTGTTTTGAAACAAGAAAGCTGTCATAAAGGTTCCCTCCAGACTCCAATCTGGAGTTGAGTGGGAGCTGCTGAGTGAGGTATCAGGAAGGCAGTTTTGGACATTGAGGCCTTTATTTTATTTCTTTAACAGAATGAAAAATTTTATTGACCATCACATTTCTTTGCAAGGCAAATGTGTATGGCCATGTTCAAATTTTAATCTATAATTACAAGGCAGTAATGTTAACATATTTTTAGGTTTTGGTTATAAACCCCACCTAAATATGTATGATAAATGCGATGGAAATATGAATAAAAATGCAGACTCTGTGGTCAGTCTGTGTAGATGCAAAACCCACGTCTGCCCAGCTGCATCACTTTGAGCAATGTTCTTTTTTTTTTTTTTCCTTTGTTTTATTTGATATTATCTTTATTTACATTTCCTGGTCTCCTCCACTCCAGAATCCCCCTATACCATTCCCCCTCCCCCTGATTCTATGAGGGTATTCACCCACCCACCCATTCCCACCTCCCCGCCCTGGCATGAAGAGCGTTTTATAGACCTTTCATACTGAACCACTCCATGGCACTGGATCACATCCTCATGTACCACTGATACTGATGTGGCTGATCTGGGGACTAGATCTAGCACTCTGTACCATGCTTCCTTTCTTGAATAGTAACAGAATCTCAAGAATCTCAAGAACAGAGTAAAGGAATGTCAAAGAAGTGAGAATATTAAATGGTGAAACGGCTATTTTTCCTTTATCATTAAGAATGACAGGGATTTGCGTATCGACTACAATTCAAGCACAAAAGTGTTAAAAAAAAATACCTATCATGTAGCAATTATCAAACTAGAAAAGGATATAATAAAGTAAAATGTTTAAATTACGCTTGTTGGAGAGTGATGTCAGCAACATGGCAGAAGAATACCTTGAGATACTTTCTTCAAAACATCCACTTGACAGCCATACATGGAAAAGAATGTTTTTTTTTTTTTTTAGGAGTTTAGATGTCTTTTGGCAACCCACTGGGTAAATACAATCCAAGAATCTATTCACTGAAGCTAGAAAGAAGGATAATTTCATTTCCTCCACTACCCTTGTCCTTCAGGCAGCAAAGCTCCATGCCAAGTGCTTCTCTCAGATGGATATTTTCCCATAGTAAGAGGTAAAAAGACAGCAAGCATCAGGTTCCACAGACAGAAGTCTGCTATCCAGGACCCCTGTGATACACCCACTCGGGAGCTGCCGGACTGACGAAGGTGAGTAGCGTGAGGCCAGTAACACGAAAAGGAGCTGTGTGTCAGAGCAACTGAGGGTGTGCAGCCCTACAAATAGCATCAGTTTCTATTGAAAGCATTCAGACTCCTCCATTCATCAGTAATTCCACATTAGATCACAGTGGTCTGCATGTAACATGGTCTTCTTAGGTAGCCAGACTGAAGAACATAATAATTTCTTCAAAGAGAAAAAGCAGTACAAGGTTTTAAGGAGCACACACATTCACACACCCACATATGCACTCAAGTATGGACACAGGAAATAATACCACCAAAGGAGCATAATATTCTCCAGTGATTAACTCTGAGGAAATGAAGATCCATACCTTTTTTGACAAATGACTAAAAATAGTCAAGCTTAAAAAGTCAGTTTGTCACTGAATTAAAATGACAAAGAGCTAAACAATAACATCAAAATGCATGAAAGAAATCATTCACTGATGTGACAGCAATAATAAAAAGGAATCAGACAATTTTTTCTGGGCCACAAAGAATAATCAGTGAATGGACTGGAGATACAGCTCAGTAGAGTGCTTGCTTCTGTGAGGATCTGGTGCCCAGCATAACAACAAAGCTAAACAAACAAAACCAATTATTTTAATTACTTTCCAGTTGCTGTGATAGAATACTCAGAAAAACACTAGCTTAAGAGAGTGGAGCAGATTATGGTTTACAGTCCCAGAGAAGAGAGCCCAACCTGGCAGGAAGACAGGTGGCAGGCAGGTAGGGCATGGTGGCAGGAGAGAGAAGCTATTTGTTCATATTGCATCTGCACGCAGGAAACAGCAAGTGAAGATGGAGTGCCACCTGTCTATAAAACTTCAACACCTGTCGCTATTGACTCAGGACCTCCTGTAAAGCTTTACCTCCTAAATGTTCCACACCATCTACCTAAAACCAGCTATCAGCAGGGGACAAAGTGCTCAAATATTTAAGATAGGGGGACATTGTTTTTTTAAAACCACCACCACAACAAATAAGTTAGAAATACAATACAGCACTTCCTAAGCAGGTCAATAAGACATGCAATTAAAGTAAGCGCATCTGAAATTCACTATTGCAGAAAAAAAATGAAATGAAAGAGTGAAAAAAAGTCATAGGACAAGACCAACTGAATACACATATACACATTTTCAGTAGCCAAAGGACCAATGGTCTGCCTGGAAAGTATTGAAATAAGCAACATTACACGGACTGAGCAGGTCCCATTTATGAAGTTAGGAATATATATATATATATATATATATATATATATATATATATATATACACTACCCAGCAGACATGAGTGAGCATGCTCCCATGAAGACACCTTNATATATATATATATATATATATATATATATATATATATATATATATATATATAAAATGTTTGTAACAGCAGTTAAAAATAAAAGAGGTCAGTATGGTGGCTCAGAGCAGGTAAAAGCACTTGTCATTGAGATTCACACACACACACACACACACACACACACACACAACCAACCGTTTGAAAAAACAGAGTGCTTAAATAGATGTGGGAGTTTACAGGGCAGTAAAATCTGACTTCTTTGAAACCTCTCTTAGCCTCAAGGAAACACAGGGGCTGAAAACAAAGCAATGGGAAAAGAAATTCCATGGAAATGGAAAGTAGAAAAGACCAAGACTGTCTGCACTACACCAGATGAAGGGAATCTTAAGACAAAAAACACTAAAAAGAGAGAGTGATGGTCACCTAGCAATAAAGGGGTCATTTAATAAAGGTGACAGCAGCTAGAAAGAAACTCTACACTGGGGCAACTACACATACAAAGCAAACAGCAGCAGAGCTGAAAGTACAAACAGAAAGCAAAACACTAATTCTGCACAGAATCATCTGGGAAGAATATACATAAAGACACATTGAGTTTGAGCTATACTTCAAATTAAGTGGTTTTAATATGTAAAATATAATTCATATTGAGAGAAATTATAACCCGACAATAACAGGACACTAAAATTTCAGAACTTCAAACATGATATTCTTCAGGCCAGAAATTTTGTGGCACAAAGTAAGTCTTAACAAATTTATGAATATTACAATTATGTTTGGTATCATTTCTAAGCAAATGATATGCAGCTGGAAATCAACAGAAGAGGAGAAACTCGAGTTTACAAGTATATAGAAACCCTATCTTCCCAAACAAAACAATAGAACAAAGAAGAAATTTAGAGAGAATTGAAAAGCATCTTGAAAAAATGCAAATGTTACCACAACATAGGAAAAATATTTGGGTTTGCAGGAAGGGAAGAGAATACCTCAGGTAATAAGAAAAAGAACAGGAAACTAAGCTCAGAAGCTTAGAAAGAAGGCAATAATAAAGATTGCAATAGAACCAAATGAAACAGAAAAGAAAAAGATTGGTGAAATTAAAACTTGGCTTTTAAGCTCCCAGGGACTAAACCACCAACTAAAGAGTACACATGATAGGACTCATGACTCTAGTTGCATATGTAACAGAAGATGGCCTAGTCACTCATCAATGAGAGGAGAGGCCCTTGGTTCTGTGAAGGCTTGATGCCGATGCCCCAGTATAGGGGAATGCCAGGACCAGGAAGCAGGAGTGGGTGGGTTGGTGAGCAGGGGGAGGGGAAGAGGATGGGGGGGGGTTTGGAGGGGAAACCAGGAAAGGGGATAACATTTGAAACGTAAATAATGAAAATATCTAATAAAAAATCAAAACTGAAAAAAAGAAAAACTTGGCTTTTTAAAAATGCAAGCAAAATCCATAAACCCTTAGCTGTACAAATTAAGAGTAAAAGCACAAAGATGAAGTACAAAGGAGGCTAACACAGAGCTATATACATTATACAAAAAAAGTGAGAAGATACTGGGAAGTTTTGCAAACACAACCATTAAAGACTAATGCAAGTAGAAAAAGAATATCTAGAAAAATGTATAAGATACCGAGTCAGAAATCGATCAGCTCCCAAGAAAGGAGAGGCCAGGACTAGCTGTTTAGTGATTTTCCCCAGATATTTAAAGAACTATCCCAAAAACTTGCTCCAAAATTGAAAAGGTAGAAACGTTTTCATAACTACTTTACAAAGAATGTCCTTAATTCTCAATAAAACCAGAGAAGGATGTTACAAAATAAAAGTGAATAAAATTATAGGTCAATATGCTTTACTATCATCACAGATGGACACATCCTCATTGAAATGAATGGAGAGTAAACCATGATTTGTTTTTGGAATAAAAGAATAATTCAATACATGTCAATCAATAAATGTGATACACCTTATTGTAGGGTGAAAGACAAAAACATACAAATATCATAGTATGTCCAAAAATACATTTGAACATCCAATTCACTTCTGTGATGAAAAAAGCCTTTTTGCAAATTCAGAATATAATAATTTGCTTCAACGTTTATTCTCAATAGCATAAGTAGAAAACATCGGCTCAGTCAACTCCCTTAAATAACAGAAGCTGTGAATAGGTTAGATAAATAGGAGTATATCTCAGTATTCATACTGAATGGTGAAAGTTTTTATCTAAGAGCCAGAACAAATCAAGGATGCCTACTTGTATCACTATAATACAGTGTAGAACTAGAAATCTGGCCAGCACAATTAGACATATAATCAAGTTGGAAAGAAAATGGTGGTGCAGAAAATGGTTCTGCAGGTAAGAAACTAGCCATGCAAGCATGAGGGACTGGATTAAAATCTCCTGATCTCACACAAAGCAGGGTGTGGTAGTACCATGTGTCTGTAATCTCAATGCTCCCATGACAAGAAAGGAAGTTGGGAAAGAAGTATTCTCAAATCTTGAGATGGAAGTCCAGTAAAGACATCCAAATTGTCTTCTGACTTACACACTTGAAAATGCATCTCTCTTTCTCTCTCTCTCTCTCTCTCTCTCTCTCTCTCTCTCTCTCTCTCTCTCTCTCTCTCNCTCTCTCTCTCTCTCTCTCTCTCTCTCTCTCTCTCTCTCTCTCTCTCTCACACACACACACACACACACACACACACACATACACACACACACAATTTTCTTTTTTCCCATTTTTTATTAGATATTTTCTTCACTTACATTTCAAATACTATCCAGTTTCCTCTCTGAAAGTCCCCTATACCCTCCCCCCAGCCCTGGCATCCCTTTGTACTGAGGCATATAATCTTCGCAAGACCAAGGACCTCTCCTCCCTTTGATGGCCAACTAGGCCATCCTCTGCTACATGTGCGACTAGAGACACAAGCTCTGGGGAGTGTGTGTAACAAAATTTTCTTAATAAATAAAACCTTTTAAAAAGTAAGAAAGATATAATCCTATATGGAAAACATCCTCCACCATTAAAACAATTAATTGAGGGAGTCTTGGGGTGCCCCATGGATAATGAACTGATTCTCTCTGCTTCTAACAAGGAACTGGATATTATGGAATAGCAATATTAAAAGGATAAATGTATTAAAAGTGGGAGTAAATATAGAGGGCATACTCCACAGGAGGAAGAGGCTAAAGCAAATGTATGTGCCCCACAGGCCTGAGCTCGTTTCTGGGTTCTTTCTATAAGTTAACAGAGAAGAAGTAGCTGGTTCCTAAGAGGAAGAATAGGGTAGATAGATCCTTATCATATAGACAGACAAGATGCTATACAACTTTGTAGGACTTGTCCATGTAAACACATGGGCCATAAGTCTTGTAGTGTGCAACACACATTCTCATCATGCATACACATGACATGGTAAATAGAAGTTTCCTCCTGACAGGTTACTTCAAAGACAAACTGATCCTCAAAGCACATACATGTGTCCAATCTTGATTATCTCTCCTTTCATAAGGAAATACCTTACAGAGAATTGCTCATAGTGGAGAAATATTGAGTGGCCCTACTGAAAAGGGACAGCTAAAGGCAGATGAGGAGGGTCCTAGGCTGTAGCGATGACTGCCTGTTTTACAACGTATAAGCTCAGTCAGTATCACTGTACATTATAAAAAAAAACAAACAAAAAACACAAAGCAGTGCCATTCCTATGAAGTAAAAATTAACTGTCCTAAAAAGAAATTAAGAGATCAGCCCATTCATAGTAATACATTTATCTAAGAAAGCATTCAGTCTCATAAGTCTATACATAATGAATAAAGAGATCAATAAGTTGTCAATAAATTGAGTGATATCACACGTTCATGGATTAGATAAGCTGTTTGTGAAATTTTCCATACTTCTGTGAGCAGTCTCCAAAGTCAGTTGTTCCTCTCAGAATCATTTTGGTCCACTCTTGAAGACCTCTGTCACAGAATGAATTAACTGTATATTTATTCATAGTTATAGTTGCTAAACTGTGAAGAGGCAGATAGTTTTACAGACTGCTTCATTTGTAATTTTCAAATAGGAGCCAGTAGCAATATAAACAAATAAATAGTTACAACTTGGCCTAAGTTAGCAGAGTTGGGTATGCTAAGGAAGAAGCAAGAAAGATGTGTTAAAGGAGGGTCTACAGGACTCTATCAATATTTACCAAGAGAAATAAGAGGACTCTCAGGGACATGTCTTCTAGATACTAGATACTTCATCATGAATGAATAATAACTAGGTAAGAGAGTTGATCGAATATAGTTCCTTTCAATTACAGCAGATTTAACACATAGCAAATTCTATGCTGGCTCTGATGTCTTCTTGGGACGATTTGAAATTTGGAAATTGCAATACCACACAGTGTAGCACCAAGATGCTGGAAAGATTGAGGCAGCTCATGGGAGAATAGAATAATGAAAACCGAAAGCCCCAACACCTGGCATGTCCTTCAGAAAATCTAAAGAGCAACCAATTCACCAAAATGCTGAGGAATGCCATGAAGGAGAAGGCAAGAGTACTCTTTAAACTCTCAAGGTAGTAGCCCTCTGCAAGCTGAGCTGACAGTGGAGAGAGTTGCAGATCTGAGCCTGCTGATAGCAATCAGAAGGAAAAGATCCTAACCAGCAGATGCAGGATCACAGCATCTCATTGTCAAATAGAAAATACATTAGACAACAAAGATAGGTCAGCAGACAAGAGTCAGATCTGGAGGGAAGGAGCCAGCTGTGCTGCCACTGTCTAACACAGCAATCAGATCCCAGGGGCAACTCAGTCTAAAGCCAATGACAGCAATGTTTACATAATTACAGAACAGTTCTAATAGTGCTTTCCAACATACACATAGAAGTCAATATTATCTTAACTAATTAAAGCAGTCTTGAACAAAATAAGCAAAATTATAGCACCACATTTTTACAAAATGTAACAAAATTTATTACACTGCTGTCATGTAAAACTATTACTTGAATAAACAGCATAATATTCAATGAAACAAAACTAAGTACAAGGTACAAGATTCAAACATTTATAGTCAATGCATTATCAACAGAAGTCAGGGAACATACAAAAGAGAAAAACAGTCTCTCTAATAATGAAGCCGAGAAAATTGGATGTGCAGCTACAAAATGAAATTAGACTATCTCATAGCATTAATTAAACAATGAATTTCAGGATTAGACACAAGGCTTGGGTGGTACTCTGAATAAAAATGGCCCCCATTGGCTTACAGGGAAGGGCACTATTAGGAGATGTGACCTTGTTGGAGTAGGTGTGGTCCCATTAGAAGAAGTGTATCACTGTTTTAAAAGCTCAATCCAGGCCACACTCTTGTACTGCTGCCTTAAATTCCAGATGTTTAATTCAGCTACTGTTCCAGCACCATGTCTGTCTGCATGCCATGCTTCCTATGACAGTAATGGACTTAAACTGAACTGTAAGCCACCCCCAAGTATATGTATTTCTTCATAGGAGTTCCTGCTGTCATGTTGTCTTATCATAATAAATCCTTAATACAGCTACTAACTACAAAATTAACAGAAGTAAACAGAAAAATTATCATTTCTGCTGGTTTTAAATAATGATATTTCTGGGGTGGAACCCAAAGTACAGGCAACAAAAGAGTATGGGGAACATATTTGTACATCCCACAAATATATTGTGTAACACAACGGGAAGGTCAACAGAATGAAGACAAAACCTGAGCTCAAGATGATACTTTATGATCCAAATACCCCATAAAAGGTTAATACCCAAAAGATACACAGGATTCTAAACAACAGTAAATTAAATAACTCAATTTCAAAATGGCAAAATATCCTAATCAACACTCATTCAAAGGAGACACTGAATGGCAAGTGGGTAAATGAAAAAGGCTCAATGTCACTAGCCATCTGAGAAATGAACATTAAAGCCACGATGAGATACCACCTACATCTGGTAATATGTATTTGTTAAAACAGTAAAATATTACAGATGTTGCTGAAAATATGAAAAGAGAAACCCATGGTCACTGATAAAGGGGATGTAAATTAGCATGGCCATTGTGAAGAACAGTACGGAGGTTTCTTTGGGACTATATTCAAAGGGTATAATGCCAAGTGAAATAAGCAGACTCAGAAAAACAAATTCTATGTAACCCCACTTCCATGTACAATATGGAAAGTTTAGCCTAAAAACAGAAGGGAGCTGTGTTTGCCAGAGACTAGGATGCGGGGACTCCACAATACATTTTGCCTAGGCAGGAGAGAGAAATGCAAGAGATATATTATCAATTTTGGCAACTATAGTTAATGGCAACATATTGTAAACTTGATAATCGCTACTTTAGGTTTTTAGTGACCTTTCCATAAATTTTTTAATAGTAATGTATGTCCATTATATCATGTATAACTATAGCAATTCCTTATGTATATGTACATAAGTATATACCAAGTTTACTTATCAATTAGAATACACTAAAATACATGAAATTATATTTCTGGGTTTGAAATATGCCTCAGTGGGAGAGGACTTTCCTAGTATATATGAAGGCCTGGATTTAGTCCTAATGCACAGAGGGGAGGGAAAAGAAGAGTCAGAAGGAGGAGGAGGAGGAGGAAAAATAAAAGCAGCAGCAACATTATCACAAATGCCATTCAAAATACCTAAAATAAAAGAATCTATAAATATATAATATATAAAAATAAAAATATAAGCTTATAAGTATATAAAAATTAAGTTTTAATATTCACTTCATCGATTTTAGTCACAAAATTTTAATTATTCCTGTTGTATCCTTATTAACAACCAAGTTTAAATCACTGAAAGAGAAAACTAACATTTAATATTTCTGAAAATTCTTGATAATAATCAAGCAGGACAATGCATTTGAAATATTTGCTATAGTTGCTACACATATTTTATAATGTTTAGCCATTACAGATATCACAACCTATAAATACTTGTATATATTTTGCAGTACTTAGACTATTATAATTACTTTCCTAAGTTAGACTCTCAAAAGCATAACCTCTAGGCATGGGGATCTGTATGGCCTTAACCTGATAGTAAAAAAGAAAATTAGTTTGGAATCACTAACATGGCAGAACTTCTCTTGTCAGTGTTAGCGATTTTGTTTTTTAATTAATAACAGGAAACAATTAACATGTATCAGTGTATTTCATTAGTATGCTTTTATTATGATTATTATCGAACAAATGGTTTGAAAGCTTACTGTAACCACACCAAGAACAATGCTGACAGTCACAGGACTTGTTAGGTCTGACAGAGGAATAAAGAAGATTGTCAAATATTACATTGTTTATTCCACAGACTCTAAGTCTGTCAATTCTTACCCACTTCTTCCTTTTAGTTATTTGCCTTGGAACAAACAATATTTATTGAAATCATAAAGAGAAAAACTTACTTCTCTCAAACCATTAAACAACTTTGGGAAGAAAGGCTTGAACATACTGTCCATAAAAAGCAGAGGGAACCACATACCTTAACATACCCAGGAATCTAAAAGATGAAAAATTTAAGACATTCTATTTCCCAAACTACAAATTATAGCATCACACATAAATTCACCTTTCTTAATCACAGTTCCCATTTCTGGGCAATTTAATCACTCAGAGGCCAACCCTTGAGCCTTAGAGACAAAGGGAAGTGTATCCTGTGTTTAAAGGGAACAAAAGAGGATGCTTTAGAAAAATAGGTAATCAAAATATTTCAAATAGACTGCTACATTTTTATAACCTGCTATTTTGTGTATAATTCCCAGTAGAAGAACACAAAAGAATTCACATTTTTAGGAGAGTAGGTTCCAAAAATGCCTCTGAATCCTGGTTTCTTTATGGTATGTCCATTTTAGTTCAGCTGTGTGTGTGTGTGTGTGTGTGTGTGTGTGTGTGTGTGTGTGTGTGTGTTTTAAGTTTAAAGAAACATCTGTATGAACTGCTTCATGTATATACAGGGAATACTAGAATGCAATCAGTAAACAAGTTCCTTATCTTTATAGCTCTCATCAAATTCAAGAATAACTCACAAGAGGTTGTGCTAAACTACCTTCACTAACTCCAGGGATGAATCTTGATTTGCTACATATGAAATCTCATTGGGAGTATGGCCTCTATTTCTAAAGACTGTCTTACTAGATGNACAATGTTCTCAATGTCTACAATACAATAATCTGCACCAGCAAATGTTACAACCTCCAAACTGAGACCACAGGCAGACCTTCTAATGTTACACCTAAAACCTGCCATTCAGACCAAAGAAAATTAACTCTTCAAGTCTCTCAGTAATTTTTATTAAGATTTATTTATTTATTTTNGGTGTGAGTACACTGTCACTGTCTTCAGACACACCAGAAGATAGCATCTGATTTCATTACAGATGGCTGTGTCCCACCATGTGGTTGCTGGCACTTGAACTCAGGACCTCTGGAACAGAAGTCAGTGCCCTTAACTGCTGATCCATCTCTCCAGTCCCAAGCCTCTCAGTGTTACCTGGCATCATCAAGGTCTGCTTTCTGGATTTCTCCTTCTATTAATGTCTCCATCCGATCAGATCTTCCTAGTTTCAGCCATATGCTTCTAAGGCATTGTATCCCCAGACGTATACATATATGTATATATAGACAAGCACACTAACTATACTAACTATACTTCCTTCTGGCCAGCAACTCTCTTGGTTAGCATTATATATGAGTTCTTCAAAATGGCAGACTTCTCTGAGTTTTTCATTTATGCAGAGCATTTAATACCTTTCCCTTAGGCCACACTTCCTGCCTTGGAGACACTGATACCCTTCACTCAGTAGAGCAAACTAACGGGGAAGCCCACATACTAAAATCAGTATGATGGTTGCTATAAATGTTTGAAGAATTTTAAGGTTTGTTTTAAAAAGTATTTGGCTTTGAGTAACTTTCTCAACGTTGGCTGTAATTTTTCTGGCAACCAATGATGATAGTTGGAAGTTGAATGAAATATGAAACTGTACCCAATCTGTCAGAGTATCTCCACAGGCATGGATTAAATTACTATTAATTCTTGAGTCCATAAAACTTCACAAACCACTACACACTCACAAGCACACAATGCATCTTAATTTCCTATTAGGTACAATTTCAGATTCTCAGCAATACCTGTGTCTTCCACTGATTCTGGGAATATGGGTATTGCAAGGGAAAGGTTAAACAGTATTTTACAGCATATGCATCGGATCCTCTGCCGTACTATCCTGAAGCTGACTCAAGACATATTATCTAACAAGCAAAATTGTTCACTCTGAAAATCTGAAAGTTTAGATGATCTTTACTTTGTTGGATAATATACCTCACCACCACTCCAAAAATCTCAGAGATAAAAACAAAACAACAACAAAAAAACAAACCAAACCAAACCAAAACAACAACAACAACAAAAAATCAAGACTTTGCATATACTAGGCAAAAGTTCTGTCCCGAGACATCCCAAGTTGCAACTGGTTGTTCACTTGGAAGTAGAGACTATTAGATAATCTCACTTTCTTCTTTTTACTTTATTGAAGAAATCTATGCTACAAGGTTATCCTTAGATGAGACATCTGATAGTAGTACTTAAAAAAGCAACACTGTTTGTATAGTAAGACTATTAATAATAAACAAACAGTAACATTTGCATTTCCAACTCCTTTTTTCCATTTGAAGAAAATGCACATGTACTTATATTATGCTAATGCTATATATAATTTAATAAATACACTTAAGAGTTATTGACTTTCATATGTTGAATAAATTATATGAATCTTAAAGAACTTAGAGTGGCCTGAAGAGAATAGAGGGGCCTGGAGAGAGGCCTCAATCAAGTAAACTTGTGACTGATGGGTAACTAAAGCCCAGTTTGATTGTTTTCACTTGAAAGATCCAGAAAATGGCTCTAAGCAACGTTGACTTCATTCTTGGTCTTGTATCTACTTCTAGATAGATCTCCCAGAGTCGTAGGGCTGATTTATATAGTCTTTATCCAGGTAAAACCTTTCCAACCTCCTAGTTTATCAAATAGAGCCAAAATTTGAGTTAACGTATTTTGCTTGAATTCAGATCACCAGCACACACAGAAAAGGCTAAGTATGGAGCTGTGCGCCTGTAACCCTAGAGTTAGGAAAGCAGAGATAGTGGGATCCCTGAAGTTGACTGTCTTCCCAGACTTCCTGAATTACTAAGCCCCAGCTTCAGAGGGAGACTCTGTTTCAACCAGCTGTCAACATCATTTTCTGACCACACGCATATGTACATACATATTCAAATATTGACATCATAGCACACACATACATATCATATATAGATACCACACACACACAGAGAGAGAGAGAGAGAGAGAGAGAGAGAGAGAGAGAGCGCTTCAGATGGCTATCTCCCGTAAGTCATCTGGAAAGTTTTGTCTCTAGAAATCACAAGTGAAAGCAGGGAGTCACAGGAATTGAAGACTGTGTGACATTGGTACAGCCCAGACATGAGCCACCTGTGAAGAAGTCTGACAACTTTCTAAATTAAATGCAAATATCATTTTCAAACGTGTGCTATCCCCTTAGGAATAAAGCTTCCTTAACAATCCGAGAACCAGCCAGTGAAAAGGTTCAGACACATCCAGGAACACACAGTCCTCACACCATTCTCATTCCAAGCAGCAGCCTTGGACTCTGAATCATAGCTGCTGTCAGCTGAGTGAACCAGTGCAAACAAATACACAATAACCAAAGCAAATATGTTAACTCAACTTCTGGCTCTATTCAATGAGATAGGAGGTTGGAAAGATTTTTTTAAAAAAAGATTGTATTTATTTTTATTTATATGAGTACACTGTAGCTATCTTCAGACACACACCAGAAGAGTGCACTGGATCCCATTACAGATGGTTGTGAGCCACCATGTGGCTGCTGGGAATTGAACTCAGGACCTCTGGAAGAGCAGTCAGTGCTCTTAACTGCTGAGTCATCTCTCCAGCCCTGGAAGGAAAGACCTTTTATGAGCCTTTTATGGGTATTAGAAAATTACATTTATGGGTATTAGAAATTAGAAATAGACAAGAAACCAAGAATTGAGTCAAAGTTGCTTGGAAGAACTTTAGGTCTATCAACTGAAAATAACTAAACTTGGCTTTATTTGGTGCAAGTTAGGAACAGTGTGATAACACCATTTATCTACTTTCCTTAGTTGTGTTCAACTCCTGCAAATTTAAGTTATGATTTTCAGATCTTGAGCTGTGTCAGAGACCTAGAGATTATTGTCATTTTGTGCAAATGCCATGAAAGCAAGTGTTTCCATCCCTTCAGCCCATGAGTAAATGCTTCTTATAATACCTGTTAATAAATAAGTAACAACTCATAACACAGTCTAAAAATGCTACCACACCCATCTGATGATGAGTTAGATAGCAAGTTACTGTGTTATGTTCATGTTTACATTTTTTGGCAGCGCAGAGTTTGGGTCTGCCTAATATTTAGACATTGATCCCTGACTAGGTGCCAGTGAATGGGCAGATCAATGAAGGGATAAATGGTAGAAGCAAAAGTCAAATATTCACTGATTAATGAGACGGATGAGTGTGTGCATTGCTAAGAAGAACTACCAAGTTCAGGAATTAATAGGTGAATTAATAACTGGAAACATGAAAAGTCCACAACCACCTAGGAAGCTGCCACTCTGCCATGCCTGCTGCCAACTGCCTTCCATTCTGTCTGCATGCTGAAATCAACTGTAAAGCTTTGAAAATTTACTTCCTGCAAAGAAATCAGATCTCATTTGTCCAGGGTCATAATGATATAGAAGTACTTTATAATCAGCATTGAAAACAACTGCTGGGTTTCTCTTTCAGTCTCAAATTATGTCAGCTACCTGGGTTTTAAATTTTGGCTCTTTCTTTAAAAGCCCTTGTAAGTACTAATTCTTACTCTCTTTCCAGCCTGCTTTAACTTTTGAGACCTTTATTGATAAATGGGGTCATGAAAATCCATGTCCTTTTCCCCCTCTTTTACTAGTTAAATCTTTTGCGTCTTCACTTCAAATAAGTAGAATGTAAAGCCAATTCTCAGTTTAAAGTCTCCGAAGGGGCATGTTGAGCATATTAAGTGTCAAAATTTATACATTAATATTATCTTGCTTCCTATAGTCACTATAATGAAACTCTAATATGAATAAAGGGCACCTGCAAGATGGAAATGTATTTGTTAATCTCATCACTTAAATATACTTCAATGAATGTGACCATGGCATGTGATTAAACAAAGCTTACAAAGTTCTTGTGTAAATCGGGCCCACAATAATTTTGAAGCATTGCTGATTCTGAGGAATATCATTATTTACAATGTATAGAAGAAAACAACACAAAGAACTTAAATGATAATAAAATGTTAAAATTAAAGGATGGTAACGGCAGTGATGGAAATGTCACATACTTCCTATTTTACTGCATAGCATGTATCATAAAATTCTTTCCAGACACTGTTACAGTAAAATGTCTTAGTAAGTCTGTCATATGTAATAATATTCCCTGAATCAGTGCATATTCTTTTAAGTATGTAGAAAACTCAACTCAAGCCAGATTCAAGTAAAAGGTAGAATACTTCAGCCCTCACAACTGAGTAGTTCAAAGCTGTGCCTAGCTCAAGACAGAAGGGGAAATCAGATTAATTGCATTATGTATCTCTCTTAATTTTGTTTCCTTTATAACTTAGCTATAACCAAAAAAAAAAAAAATCCCCTCATGAATTCAAATGGCTGTGAGAGCTTATGGGACTTCTAATTGTATTAGTGATTGTTCAGCTGAGTGATTAAAGCACTCACTGTTTTAGGGGTTTAGTGCCATAGACAAACATCATGACCAAGTCAATTCTTATAAGGACAACATTTAATTGAGGCTGGTTTACAGGTTCAGAGTTTCTGTCCATTATCGTCAAAGCAGGTTCATGGCAGCATCCAGGCAGGCATGGTCCAGGAGGAGCTGAGAGTTCTACATCTTCATCTGAAGGATGACACTAAGACTAGCTTCCATGTAGCTTGGATGGGGTTTTTTAAAGCCCAAGCCCACAGTGACACACCTACTACAACAAGGTCACACCTCCAAATAGTGCCAATCCCTGGGCTAGGCATATTCAAACCGCCACACTCACCAAAAGTAACTTAAGGAAAAAGGGGGCTATTTTGGCGTCTAGTTCTAGAAGGAGTTTCCATAATGGTAGGGAAGGCATGACATCCTGACAGAAATAGGAAACTAATCACATTTCCCTCCATACATAGAAGAGAGAAGAAAGGGAGGAAAGGAAATAGAGATAAAGATGGAGAGATGGAGGGATGGAGGGATGGAGGGGTGGGAAGATGGAAGGAGAGAGAGGTAGAGGAAGGAGAGGAGAGGTAAGGTCTTAAACTCTCAAACCAACCCCAGAAACTTAACTTCTTTCAGCAAGGCAGCAGCTCCTAAATATTCCATAACCCTTCGAAACAGGGCCAAGAAGTGGGGCAAAGTGTTCAAGTACACAGATCTATGATGGGTATTTCTCATTCAATCCACAGTAAAATCCAATCAAATTCAGTAAAAAAAAAAAAGATATATATCCTATACTCAGGATCTTTTAACAGAAGTTGTGCATTTGAGGTTTTCTGTGATGTGAGAGTCTTCACTTAGGTCACCTATGCATTCCTGAACTGATTGTTGTGGACCGGGGCATGTGGCAGTCCATCTGACTTAGATCTGTTTGTCTTGAACACCCCAACTATGAGTGAGGCTCCGCAGAAACCGCATGGAAGGAGAGTGGATAAGAGCTTTGTTTCCAGACTAAAAGAGTGATCCTTGGGTCGTGGTGCATTTTTGTACATAGATGGCAGGGTGGAGGATGTCTCCCTAGTCTACATGTTATAAAGGAAAGGGTACCATCTGACATTATCACACCTTTTCTTAAAAGTCTTAGAATCCTGGCTTCTATTGTAGGACTATGGGGGCATAGCAGACCTATTATAAGGTAGTGTTTCACAGCATTGACTATTACAAATTTGCCAACCCAGACATTGAGAAGTAGATAAATAGAGAGGATACTAGAGAAAAATCTATAAAGCCAGGGAGGCAAGGAGTAAGGCAATTCTCTCCTATAAATAAGATAAAATGTGAGTAGGAAAATTGTCAAAGTAGATATTGCCTATCTTATTCATTATATCACTAGATACAACAGTTTTCTATTTTGTTGATCATATTAGTTAGGGTTTATTGTATAATGAAATACCACAACCAAAAGCAACTCCAGGAAAATAGAGGGTTTGTTTTTGTTTGTTTATTTCTTTTTTATCTTAACATTCCAGAGAGTTAAGACCTACCTTGTCAGGAAAGACATGGCATAGCAGAAAAAGCAGGAACTCACTTGATCACATTTTTGTCCATTCAAGAAGCAAAGAGTAAGAGGTGGGGTAAGATTATAAACCCCAAAGCTCCCCTAGAAAATTACCACCTTCCTTAAAAGCTCTGCCTCCAAAAGGTTTCATAATCTTGCTAAACAGCACCACCAATTGGGGAACAAATGTTTTAATTCATCAACCTATGGGTGACATTTTTCACTTGAACCACCACACCGATCATGACAATCAAATGTAAAAAAAAAAAAAAAAATCTGAAAAGTACAAATTGTGCTGAAAATATCAAGAGAAGGTGGGTTTCCTAGCACTCACGTGCAAATCACACGGTGAATCATCAGCTGGTGTGTGTCTGGTGAAGGCAGGGCTGTGCCCCAACAGACTCTCTAAACAGAACAAAACTCATAGCTATACTAAGTAGCGTTTTAATAAAAGATGCTCGATCAATTATTAATTCTCATGGACTATGGAAGGTTATTTCAAAAATGCCAACATCCTTTGGAAAAAAAATAGTTCTATGGAAACGGCATCAAAGTGAGCAAAAGTAGCCTTATCTGTTTTCTGCTAAGAAATGTAGTCTGAGTAATGATTCTCTTAGTGAAGACCAGCAGGTGGGAGTCAGAGAGCTCTTGAGCAGCCGTCCTTCCTGCTCACCAGTCAGTAACTGTGAAGACAGAAAGGAAATTTAAGTCAATATTCACCAAGGACTTTAGTCTGTAGGATTTTTTTTTCTTCTCTTCCTGTGATGTCATTTGCTTTAGTTTCTGAATACTAGACTCAAATTTCTGGAAGACCTTTAAGTCTTTGTTGGAAGATTTTTTATTCACCATCTTTGATGTGGGTCTTTTCATATGTCCTGTTGAGTAAATTTTGGACATTTTCAGGACTCTAGGAATTTACAGGCCCCATCTAGGCTGCCTCATATACTGACATTCAGTAGTTCAGAGTATTATATGCTCTCTATTTCTGTAAGGTTGACATCAATGTTCACTTTGTCATTTCTTGATTCAAGTAATTTGAATCATCTCTCCTGTTTCCTTTGACATAGAGATGAGACTTGAAAAATATCAATTTGTTTTTGTTGTTGTCTCGTCTCCATTTTATTGAACTCTGTGCCAATCATCCAATTAAAGTCTATCATCTATTCTAGTTACTTTGCTTGTAGTTTATCTTTCTTTTCTAGCATCTTAAAAGGGACATATGAAGGCTTAAGATTCCCAACTTGACAGGATCTAGGTTCACCTAAGAAATAAGGACAATGTCTGGGAGGAAGCTCTTAGAGTTATTTGAGGTGAGAAGATCTACCCTTAACATGGGTGGGTACACCCCATAGGCTAGAGTTCAAGACTCAATAAAAAGGTGAACTGTGCACCAACAAAAATGGATCAAACATTTCCTCCATAACCTTCTCGCTGAGATGAAGTGTACACTTATCCACATATAAACATTAAACATTTATCTTAAATTACCTTCACCATATTATTTTCTCACAGCCATGAAGAAAGAAAGCCAATTTATTGATTTGATACCTCTTTTCAATTCAATGTAGCCATTTTCTTTTCAAAATTTCCCCCACTGACGATTTTTGTTATACTCCTTCAGTTTTTATGTGTTCTGTTAGGTTTTATCTCGAAGTGCAGTAAGTTTCTTTTGTGGCTTCCTTTTTGGTTCATTTGCTTTTTTTAAAGTTTAGTGTTTTACTACCTCACATACTACATCTCAGGCACAGTTTGCCCTCCCTCCTCTTTCTTCTCCCTCAATCCACACTTTCATTTCCCTTCAGAAAATGGCAGGCCTCCCAGAGATATCAACAAAACATGATATTTCAAGTTGCAATAAGACTAGGTACCTCCCCTCATATTAAAGCTGGACCATGTAACTAGGCAGGAGAAAGAGGCCCCCAAAGTAGGCAAAAGCTGGGTCTTGAGGTAGATCAGTCTCCATTCCCACTATCAGAAGTTCCACGAGAAGACCAAGCTAAACAACTAGAACATACATGCGGATCGCCTAAGTAAACCCAGGCAGGCTCTCAGATGGTCAGTTCATTTTCTGTGATCCCCTATGAGCCTAGGTTAGCTAATTCTGTGGGTTTTCTTGTGATGTCCTTGAGCCTTCTAGATCCTGAAATCCTTCCTCCCCTCTTCTACAGGTGTCCCTAAGCTCCCAGTAATGTTTTGCTGTGGGTCTCTAAGTCTATTTCCATTAGTTGCTGGATGAAGTCTCTCTGATGACTATTATGTTAAACTCCAGTCTACAAGTATAGCACAGTATCATTAAGAATCATTTCATTCATGAACTGTTTTGGTTTGGTTTGGTTTTGACAGTCATGTTTGGGTTCATCCTCCTAGGTCTCTGTGTTATCCAGACTCTTCTGGTTCCTGGCCCCTGAGGCAGTGTCAGCCATGGGCTTCCTCTCATGGCATGGGTCTCAAGTTGAACCAGTCAATGGTTGGTCACTCCCACAATTTATGGGCCACCTATAACTTAGCCCATCTTGCAGGCAGGACAAATTGTAGGTAAAAGATTTTGTGGCTGGGTTGGTGTCCTAATTCCTATACTAGAAGTCTTTTCTGGTTACAGAAGATGGTCAATTGATACTCCACGTTCCCATTACTAGGAGTCTTAGGTAGGGTCACCATTGTAGATTCCAGGGAATTTCCAATGCATTTGGTTTCTGTCCCACCCCTGAAATGCCTCCCAACTCTAGTTGACTCTCCCAGTACTCTCTCCCTCCCTCTTCCTTCCACCTTATCCCTCCTGTTTCAGTCCCCAGCTATCCCCAGTCCGACCACAATATCTTTTCTATTTCCCCATTCAGAAAGATTCATGTGACAGTCACACTGCTTTGAGCCTTCCTTGGTATTTTATTTCTTAGTCTCTCTGAGTCTGTGGATTGTAGCATTCTTGTCTTTAATAGATAATGTCCACTTATAAGTGAGATTATACCATATTTGTCTTTCTCAGTCAAGTTTACCTCACTCAGGAATAATTTCTCTAGTTCCATTCATTTGCCTGGAAATTTCATGATGTTATTTTTTTAACAGCTGGAAAATAGGTAAATATATAACATTTTGTTTAGCCCTATTTCAGTTGAGGGTCATCTTGGTGGTTTCCAGTTTCTGGGTAATATGAATAATGCTTCTATGCGCATAGTTGAGCAAGTGTTCTTGTGGTAGGATGCAACATCCTTGGAGTATATCCCAACTTGTTCCCTCCCTCCCTCTACCCCAACCCCATGATTATTTTCTTTCCCCTTATAAGTGGAATTCAAGCATCCTCACTTGGACCTTCCTCATTATTAAACTTCTAACAGGTTCTGTGGTTTGTATTCTGGATATTCTGTACTTCTCGGTTAATATCTACTTATCAGTGAGTACTACCATGCATATCCTTTTGGGTCTGGGTTATCTCACTCAGGGCAATATTTTCTAGTTCCAGTTCATAATGTCCTTGTTTTTAATAGTTGAATAGTATTCCATTGTGCAAATGAAACACATTTTCTGTATTGATTCTTCCATTGNGGGACATCTGGGTTGTTTCCAGCTTCTAAAAGAAGGCTTCTATGAATATCGTGGAGCACGTGTCCAATGTTATGGTGGAACATTTTTTAAGTATATGCCTAGGATTGGTATAGATGAGTCTTCAGGTAGAACTATTCCGAATTTTCTGTGTATTGTTGGCCTCTGCATGAAAAGTCTGATGGCTACAGGAATATTAGCTTATATGTATATCCACAGTTCTGGTCCATTGATCAAGATATCTGTTTTTATGTATATATCATGTTGTTTTAAAATATTGTATATTTTATCTGATGGCAACTCCGGCAGTTTTTCTATTGTTCAAAATTGTTTTAACTATTTTAAGTTGTGAGTATTGGTGTTGCTATATGAAATTCAAGATTTTTTTCAATTTCTGTGAAGAGCTCTATTGCAATTTTGATTGCACTGGATGAGTAGATTACTTTTTGTGAGTTGAACATTTGGCATGTTCACAGTATTAGTCTTATCAGTCCATAAGCACTGTCCCTCTGACCCTAGTTGAGGAGCTTTAGGCAAATAATGGTGTCTAGCCAAGCAACACTCTGGTTTCTTTAAGAATGTGACCCTTGGTAGATTTACCATCCTACATTGGATAGGTACACACCAAAGACTGGTTAGGTAACCCAAATTTGATTTGATGTCTTTTTTAAAAGAAAACAGAGTTTTGTGAATAGGGTACTGGAGGAAGATCTTAGAGGAATTGTGGAAGGAAAAGTCAATATTATAAAAAGTGTTTTATGAAACATTGAAAGAACTAATTAAAAGTTTTAAAAGAGCATGTGAACGAACTCTGTAAAGAACTATAGTAAAGAAATGAATTATTTCAAGGTCAGTGCAGACATAATTTTGCCTGCAGTTTCTTTACCATCTGAGGTAGAACATGAAAGATACAATTTCTATGGTGTTTTGTTTTCTAAAATCATTGATGACCACATCATACATCATATTCCTAGGTATCAACTACGCAAAACCATCTGCTTGACTAAAAGTTATTCTATTACTGCTTTTGAGAAAAAACAAAACTATTAAATTAGTGAAAAACCTTCCTATATTTTTAATAATTTTGACTCAGAAAATTTAAAAATAAAACAATTTATTGTATGAGTTAGATTAACATGCAAGCCTGAATCAACTTTAAAAAATAATTACCACTGTAAATTTCTATAAGTTTTTGCTGTAGGTGACCAAAAAATTTCAAAAGAAAAATTAAACCCATACATAATTTTCAAAACTATATATTTGCAAATAATCATTGATAATGAAAAATGAATCACCAGGAAATGATAGAATCCTTCCCATCAAGTCTAGGAAGAGCATAAATAGCTGGGTAGATATGAAACCTACCATGTCTTTAAAACAAAAATTTAAATTTAGCCATGGTCTCTGCAAGATAAAGGTCTCCCTAATGCTCAGAAGCTTGTGGTCATACCATACTTATACTAGCAATGCTTTATATTCCTTGATATTTATTTAGCTATATATTTACTATTAGCTAAACTTACATATATCTCTGTGCCTAATTTTCTTTATTACATGGTATTGGAGTTTTGTTGTTGTTTTTTTTAATTAGAACAGTGAGAATGAATATTTGCCTAGAAATAAAATTTAGAACCTAATCCTTAGGAAGTCTAATTAATGTTTGAAGGTTGACCAGGAGAAAGTGCTGACAAAGCCAAGAGAAGCAATTAGAAGAATAATTAGAAACTCAAAAGTGTGGCATGCTGGGGAGTTTTTAAAATACATTCAAGAAGTATTGGTCACATTCCTGAAAAGCTACAGAGTCTCCGAGTGATTCCTGTTGGAATTCGAATTGGGGCTTTGCAAAGTTCTATCCCACTCCATCATCTTGTAACTGGTATTCTAGGAAGATCGTGTATAAAGAACCAGACTTCAGTAGCATGAATGTGTATACTTTTAGAAACAGAGCCCAGATTCCCCGTTCTCCAGACACCATAGGACACCATAGAAAACTTGTGTCTCTAGAACAATGACTTTTGTTCTTATTCAAAACGGAGAGTTTGGTAGAATAGTTATAGTGGGTGAATTTTATATATTTTCTGTCACATGAATGCCACAATTATAAGTGTCAGTTTTCCTGATGGCCAAACACCACTTTTCCTCATAGTTTGAAATCCATTCTCCTAATTTATCCTTTCAATATGGGTGATTGGATATTTAGAAAAATTCACATGTAGTAACTCCAAGCAAACCATCACACATATTAAATACTAAAAATGCTACTAAAAAATTCTACTTCTCCAGGTCCCCTCTGTGTTTCCTTATTTCTAGCTGACTTGTTGAATCATTTCTTTCATTTTATTTTATTTCTTTTCGCTATTATCCATCATCTACAGTTTAATAATATCATAGATTAACACGATGTAGCTTGTTATCAATATCCTGTTTTCCTATAGCTTCTAGTATTTGAATAGTTCTGTAAACAAGAACATTTAAAAATGGCCACTATCAAGGAATTTTCAAACCACATGAGCCTTGGAAGAGGTAGGCTCAGTGAGCAAGAGGTTGCCTGATGACCTGAGTCTGATCTCTGGGACTTGCAGAAATAGAAGACAAAAATCTACTGCAAACTGCACTTTCACTGCCACATGAGTGCCTTGAAACAAACATCCTAAGTTTGAACCTGTGCAAATACACAATGAATAAATAAATAAATACATAAATGTAATAACATTTTAAAATGAAAAAAAAAATAAAACCACTCAAACCCTTTCCTTTCAAGAGAATAGAAATGATTCACAGACAAACTCAAGAAAGCTTCATCAGAGAAAACTGGGCATAGGAAATTGAAATGGCAGGAATAGGTGGCTCTGCTGGTTTTGTCATTTCCTTGAAAGGGAAGCATTATAGGAAGGCCATAAACCAAAGACTGGAACTGTCCACTCAATGTAAGACCAAAAATGCAAACCAAACAGGAAAGACCAGATTAGATTTCATGAAAACTATTTAGGAAGCTAGAAAAGTATAGTACGTTTCAGAAAAATATTCATCAAAATATTTGTTAGTGTTTGTTTTCATCTTAGTTTCACTAAGAACTTCTCAGTGCAAATCAGAGTTAAAATGATGAGGCACTCCCGCACCAGAAGAAACAGAAATGGATGCTGTGTGCTCATCAGCTTCCTTAGCAGTATCTTTCTTTGATTATTTTTGTCTTGTTTTTCAAATGGCATACTGAATAACTATCTCTGTCTCACACCCACACTAACCCTAATTTAACCATTCGTTTTTCTTGTTTGCATCTATAAATATATTTATATCCGATGGAATACACACTTCAGAAACAAAACTATTGAGTATCTTTAGATAACTGGTTAGTTGACAAAACTAATGACCATCATAAACTGGTGCATTTTCATTAGATGCAATTTATTTTAGTGTATTTACTGTGGAGTTAAGCTAAATTTTAATGTAAAACATTAAGCAAATTATCTATGGTCTTACCACTTTAAAGGTTATAATTTTAATTTTAATATGTCTTTTATCTTCTTCATCTTAGCATATTTTCTTCCAAATTCTATAATGCTGTATTCAAAGTTTATTCTGTTTTCATGTAATAATAACATAATAAACTGTAACCATTTTATTGTGGTAAAATAAATATAAAATATACTGTAGTAATTCTTTAATATTAGATTTTTACCTTCATTTTAAAAAATTATGTAAGTGTCAATATACTGGATATAATAACAATGATTTCAATATTGTACAAATATATGTTATTCAGCATAAGTATTTTTTTCAAAGCTAGATAACTTGATAGTGACCAAAATTATTATATAGTACTGAATATTGGAATTTGTGATAATAAATTATCATGAATGATTCACTGGATTTAGTTTACCATAAGAATGCTACTATAGCAGTAACAATGTAACAATAGCAATAAACCAACAATAAACTTGCTGGTTTCAGTCTAAACTGTCTGATGAGCCATTTCAATGGTGCTTATACTTGACCCTGGCTCATGAGATTTATTAATGAAAACTCTATTATTTTAATGTACAATTAGTGTTATTAACATATAGAACAAGTTATTCCTAATTGAACTTTTACAAAAGACGAACTTTGTCACCAGGGCTGTGGGGTTGAGAAATCAGAAGGGATTTTTATTTCTTAATTATTATAACACCATTTTAAAAAAAAAATATATCAACAATATTATCATGGCTTGGAGTTGATGATGCTTATAAGAATTAATACTTTAAGTGCAAGTAGGAATTTTATCAGGAGAGCTGATCACACAAAAATGGCTTAAAAGGAATAAATGGGTTTTTTTAATCAAAAGAAAGTTTAAATATAAATACACTAATAATTGTATGGAAGTTTAGCATAAATAATGAAAAATGTAATGCCATTTGTCACATGACTAAAATTATAAACCCAATCCTTGATTCTCAAGCAGATATGGCTAACTACATATGAATATAAAATATACTATTAGAGAAGAGTAACTCATGGTAAGTTACAGCAGAAGGAAAATAAGCTGATGTCAACTAACCTCTTCATTTTGGTTCTTTTGAGGGGAGGTCACGTATTTATTTATTTATTCATTATCCAAGACTTACATGGCTCCCTACTAAGGGCTGCCTGTATCTGGCAGTGAGAAGTCAACAGTTTTGCTCATGACAGAGATCACTATGTAGACTTGCAGACTTTCACACAAACCATCGCCTTTCAGGAAAATACGAGCTTTGATTTTCATATGTGCAAGAGGACAACAAAGGACTCAGTGAACAACTGCTCATGATACCAGTGATACAATTTCAGCCGAATATATTACTGCCTAGACTCTTTTTTTCTCCACATGGACAACAAAACTGTGGACAGCTGTTTCATGGGGAGTGTGGGTAAGATCAAACACAGGACAACTGGAAGAAAATGAGTAGTAACCAGAATATTTGAAAAGCGTGTGGGTCAGAAGCCTCATGTCATAGATTCTACTGATTTATGATTCTGAACCTCAAAATAACCCACAATATCCTTCATTCCACCTGCCCAGCTGATTTCAATGTGTATAGGAGGAGGTGCTAAATCTTATATAAAGGATGGAACATCTCATGAAGATGTGTTAACAAATTCTTACTGGTGACTGAAAACCCTTTAAGACAAGATGAGCTGAATTATTTTAGAATAACTGGTGAGAAATGCAAAGTTTAAAAAAATGGTAAGCACTGAGGTAAATTTATGATTAATCTTTCAGTACCAAGACATCAATATAATACATGTAATATAATTTATGTAACATATAAATTAAAACATTTATTTATTAATTTAAAAATTGATGTGACATGGTGACTTGGAGTCCTTTGGGTAAGTTTCCAGGAGTGACATAGCTGGGGTTATATGGAACTTCTATTTTCAGTTTTTCAAGGAACTTACATACCGACCTCTACATTAGCTGAACTAGTGTGTAAGGAATCTCTTTTATCTACGTCCTTGCTATCATTTGTTGATATTTGTTGGAAAAAGGATTGTTATTCTCACTAGTGTGAAATAAAATCTCAAGGAAATTTTATGTTTACTTATCTAAATGCTAGTGAAATTAAATGCATTTTTATGTTCATTGAAAATTTGTATTACATCTTCTGAGAACTGTTTCATTAGCCCACTTATGAATTGGGTTAATTTCTTGTGCTTTAGTCTTTTGCATATTTATGTACTCAAAAATATAGATATTAATTCTCTGCCATATGTATTGTAAGCAAATAAATTCTTCCATTTTTTATTCTGTCTATTTTCTAAACTGCTTCCTTGGCAGGACAGAATGTATTAAATGGCATAAAGTCCCATTCATCAGTTTTTAGCTTTATGACTTTAACACTTTGTGTTCTATTTAAAATGTCTTGGCCTATGCTTGCATCTTGAAGTGTATCCCCTTCTTTCTACTCTAATAGTTTTAGACTTTTGCATGTTTCATTAAGATCTTTGAACAATTTGGAGTTGATCTTACACTAAAATCAATGTAAGGTGAGAGATATTCATCTAGTTCATTCTTCTAAATGTGGATGTCCAATTCCCCAAAGACCTTTTGATGAATGGGTTGTCATTTCTCCAATGCATATTCTTGCTTTATTGTCAAAACCTTAGGTGACTATACCATGATGAGTGTATATCTGGGTATTGTTGCCTAGTCTATTAACCTACTTTTATGGTTTTATGTCAGCATTGTGCTATTTTTGTTATGGTGGCTCTATCGTAAGGCATGAAATCAAGTTTGGTGAGTGATAACTCTAGCATTATTCTTTTCCTCAGAGTTGCTTCAGCTACCCAGAGTCTTTTGTTATTCCATTAAGTTTATAAATATTTTTTCTATTTTATTATTAGTTCTTTCTATTTTGGTATGTTGAACTATTTCTGCATCTCTGAAAAGAAGCCAACTGGATTGTTGATGGGTAGTTTTTGTTTGTTTGTTTGTTTGTTTTTCTTATCTTCTTGAATTTAGTTTACAAGACTTTTATGGACAGACTTTTCAACTATGTTAATTGAGTAGATTTGTCTATATATTTCTTTTCATTTGTTGTGTTTTTATCTTGTCTTGGTGTCATATTAATGATGGCTTTGTAAACGTAGTCTTTGGTAGTATTTCTGTCTTTTCTACTTTATGGACTTTCTGATAGGATTTGATATTTGTTCATCATTAAAGGTCTGGTACATTGTGGTAGTAAATATATGTGGTACTACAATATATCAACTATTGGGAGTCTGCTTACTAATCATGGACCCATTTGTGTAATCCCTCAATCTCAGGAGAGCTGCTTGGAGCCCATGTTAACATTCGACTGCAGACTCTGCCTCCAACAAGCGTTAGTGTACACTAAGTCCTTCAAAGTTGTGATTCAGAGGTTCTTTCCTGTAGCTTAACAGTGTTTTGCTTCCCACACTTCAGCCTATATCCCCGAGTTCTCAGTTTCCTATCAGTGCAAATCACAAAAGGTCTAGGTGTGCAGACACAAGGCAACACCATTTTTATTAACTGGCGTCTGGCGCTTCTCTGATCGATGGCTAAGTATTGATGTCAAACACAGGAAAGATTTTGTTTTTGTTTTGTTTTGTTCTGTTTTGTTTTGTTCTTTAGAAATCCTTCTACCTGTGATATTGTCACATTGGGTGTTTCTCTCTTTTTTTTTTTTTCCTCTTCAAAAACCTGATATCAATCTCCTATAACAAAAGCGTGTGTTGTCTTCAGCAATACAGACTTACCACATAATTCTAAGACTGCAATTGAGAACCATGGCAGTGGCATGTATTGTTTTGGGAACCTTTCAGAGCTTCCTGGACATTAAGTAAGTATTCTGCATTTGGTATTGGTATTTTGGTTTTAAATAGTCTGGTTTCTGGGAACCGCTTTATCCATACACGCTCTGTGCCACTGTTGAAACTCTTACTATTATATTTTTAGTTAGTTTATAAAGTGATAGGTTACCATATGGCTTTTTCATATAGCTTTAATTTTTATTGACCCTTTCTCCCATCTTCCTAATCCCATTTCCATCTAAACCCTTCTACTCTTAAAACCCCCACATATACTTCATATCATATATCTTTCACTATCTTCTCTCACACCTTTAAGACCTCCTTAATAGGTAGCACTCATAGCAGAAGAAGGTAAAATGAAGGTTTGGGTAAAAGAAAAGTCATGAATGATCTTACCCAGATGTGGACCCTTCATAACTACAGCACTGTCTTGCCAGACAAAATACTTCTATTGGTACAATAGTGGCATGTCTGTTTGAGAAGTAATCAACCAACCAAGCAACCATCTGTTTTCTGACTATATTTGAAATCACTTGCATTGGTTTCATGCCTGCTACTGTAAACCTGGCCCAAAGCATATACTTGAGAGGGCATAGACCCCAGGATGGATCCTATTACTGATATATTTCTAAATGATGTATAGTTTAACTGCTTTCTAAATATTTGTGTTTATATCCATAGACTAGTGTCTGAGAAGCTTGTTTTTTACAAGTGTTGATATCAAAGCAGAAACTTACAGCTGGTCCAAGTATTGAACATAAGAGATTTTTGAGTACTCAGCTCTAATCTGAACATTTATGACACTCTCTCTAAGACAAAGGAAACATTGTGGAAAAGGAGACAGAAAAACTGTAAAGTGCAGGGGATGTGGAAGTGTGCTATGAAATGCTGTAACAGGACATGACAGAGACCGGTTCAATGAGGAATGCATAGCCACTGCAGCTCCTGCATAAGACTAGCACGCGCGCGCGCGCACACACACACACACACACACACACACACACACAAACACACAGATGCAAATAATGACAGTAGAAGTGCTACTACTATTCCAGAAGAAGTCAGTAAGAATGTGAAAGGGGTAAGAGAAAGTAATGAGGTGAATGTACTCACAGTATATTGTATGCAAGTGCATATAAACCAAAACATTAACATATTCCCCAATGAAGGAGGTAGAGAAAGGACACAAGAAGCTGAAGGGGTTTGTAGCCCCATAGGAGGAACAACAATATGAACTAACCAGTACCTCCAGAGCTCCCTAGGACTAAACAACCAATCAAAGAAAACACATGGTGGGACTCATGGCTCTACCTGCATATGTAGCTGAGGATGGCCTAGTCGCTCATCAATGACAGGAGAGGACCTTGGTCCTGTGAAGGCTATATGCCCAAGAATAGGGGAATGTCAGGGCTAGGAAGTGGGAGTGGGTTGGTTGGTGAGCAGGGGCAGGAGGTGATAGGGATTTTCAGAGGGGACAAAAGGGGACAGCATTTGAAATATAAATAAAGAAAAATTTCTAATTAAAAAAATAAAAGTCTTTTGCACGTAGGGGGAAAAAAAAGGAAAAACTCAGAGAAGTCTGTTATTTTGAAGGACTCATATAATGTTAACCAAGAGAGTTGCTGGCCAGAAAAAACCATAGTTAGTATAGTTAGTGTGCTTGCCTATAGATGAGATAGAGATAGAGATAGAGATAGAGATAGAGATAGAGATAGAGATAGAGATAGAGATAGAGATAGAGATAGAGATAGAGATAGAGATAGAGAT
>NC_034592.1:40463383-40471607 GCF_900095145.1 Mus pahari | reverse complement strand
AGAGAGAGAGAGAGAGAGAGAGAGAGAGAGAGAGAGAGAGAGAGAGAATTATCTGAGCTGAAATGGACATACCATAAAGAAATCCAGATTTGGAGGCATTTTTGGAACCTACTCGCCTAAAAATGTGAATCCTTTTGTGTTCCTCTACTGGAACTTATACACAAAATAGCAGGTTATAAAAATGTAACAGTCTATTTGAAATATTTTGATTACCTATTTTTCTAAAGCTTCCTCTTTTGTTCCCTTTAAATACAGGATACACT
The DNA here is from genome assembly GCF_900095145.1 of Mus pahari. Lineage (NCBI taxonomy): Eukaryota > Metazoa > Chordata > Mammalia > Rodentia > Muridae > Mus > Mus pahari. The sequence continues at coordinate 40,471,344 of NC_034592.1, read as the reverse complement.
TCCTTTTGTCTCTAAGGCTCCAGGGTTGGCCTCTGAGTGATAAAATTGCCCAGAAATGGGAACCATGATTAACAAAGGTGCATTTATGTGAAATGTTATAATTTGTAGTTTGGGAAATAGAATGTTTTGAATTTTTCATTTTTTTTTTTTTTTTAGAATCCTGGGTATGTTAAGGTATGTGTTCCCCTCTGCTTTTTATGGACAGTATGTTTAAGCCTTCCTTCCCAAACTTGTTTAATGCTTTGGGAGAATTAAGTTTTTCTCTTTATGATTTCAATTATAATGTTTGTAAGAATTGACAGACCTAGAGTCTGTGGAATAAACAACATAATATTTGACAATCTTTTTATTTCTGTGTCAGATTTAACAAGTCTTGTGACTGTCAGTATTGTTATTGATATGTCTGATTACAGTAAGCTTTCAAACCTTTGCTCTATAATAATGATAGTAAAAGCATACTAATGAAATATACTGATACATGTTAATTGTTTCCTGTTATTAATTCAAAAACAGAATCGCTAACACTGACATGAGAAGTTCTGCAATGTAAGTGTTTCCAAACCATTTTTTTTTTAACTATCAGGTAAAGGTCATAGAGTCCCCATGCCTAGGGATTATATTTTGAGAGTCTAACTAGAGAAAGGAATTATAATAATCTAACTACTACAAAATATACACAAGTATTTATAGATTGTGATATTGTAATGGCTAAATGTTATAAAATACTTGTAGCAACTGTAGCAAATATTTCAAATGTATTGTTCTGCTTGATTATTACCAAGAATATTCAGAAATATTAAATGTGTGGCCAGGCAGTGGTGGCACACACCTTTAATCCCAGCACTTGGAAGGCAGATTCAGGTAGACTTCGGAGTTTGAGGCCAGCCTGGTCTACAGAGTGAGTTCCAGGACATCCAGGACTATACAGAGAAACCCTGTCTTGAAACTGAGAGAGAGAGAGAGAGANAGAGAGAGAGAGAGAGAGAGAGAGAGAGAGAGAGAGAGAGAGAGAGAGAGAGTCACTTTAATAAATGTTGGAAAACTGAAAATTCATGAGCATAAGAGAGAAAGTATACCTTTACATAGATGAAAATTTCTAAGGTTGTGAATATGTCGTATTCAGAAATTTTCTTTGTGCTTCTTTGTTTCGTTTATATTGTATGTAGATGTTTCAATTTTTCATAATAAATACCTCTAGGTTTCTCCATATCTAGGATTCTCCTTCTTAGTTAAATCACTTTGTAGTAAGAATTGACTCATATCCCTCATAGTGCCTAGAAAACACTCTTTATAAAGGACTTGAATGTATAAGTAAAAATCTGACATAGTATTCTAAGAATAGGAACCTGAGAGTCTACCAGTATTAATTCTTAGTTTCATTACTCTTTAGGAATTTCACACATGAGTAGGAGGAAATAAAACTCTATATACCTCCCATCACACATTTCATCCTTCAAATTTATCCTGTTTCACCACTTGTCCTCCTAACTTTCTGTCTTTTTTCCCTTTAATAACCTACAAACTGGATTTGGTATTGTTTCTATGAGAAGGGCTGTGAGGCCATCCACTGCCAAATTAAAAATAACAAGGGACCACTTTCTTAAAAGAATGACTTGCCACCCCCAAGTAGCTATTACCAATATCTCTGGAGTAAGGAGAGGTGAAGCTGGAAGTCATCTATTCATCTTCATGGAAAGTTTGATTCGCTGAATCTTGTTTAGGTCTTGTAAAGTTAACACAGATGGTATGAGTTCATGAGTCTAGAAGACAGCGTTTTACAACACTCCTTCCTGTCCTCTATATCTTACGTACTTGCCTCCTCCTTTTCTGTGATGTTTCCTTACTTGTGCAAGAAGTGGGAAACTGCAGGAGACTCACTGTTTCAGTCTGAGCACCCCATCTCTTCACAGCATGATGAACAGTTATGTGTGTCTGCATTGACCATAGCTCACTACAAAAAGACATTTCTCTGAACAACACTGAGAGAGTCCCAGGTCTATGTACAGAAAGAAGGATATTTAAAAGTTACTTTGGTGTAACCATTTAACAAAATTACAACAGTAGATTCTACTCTAGTGAGCTTCTGATCAAGATTATGGTACCAGGTATAAAATTCTCTCCTGCCCAATTTATTCCTCAAATCCTGTCAGAAAGTGGTTAGTTACCCATAAAAGTTGTATCTGCTTCTCATCTGCAAGGTTGATATTGTAGTATATAGAGTCCAATACTGGCTAACACTATTAATGTAGTTTTCCCTCAGTAGCCTGCATAGCAGAGTCTAGTATTATAAGAATAGTCAGTGGGAACAATATTTTTGTTGTTTTGAAATTGTTTTTTCTATGTCCTTAAGCCCAAGTGTGGAAAATCTTCCAAAATAGGGCCTTACTGTATTCTTATTGAGGATAAGCAAGTACAACATTATAGCCTATATTGCCTGGGAGACCTCTGGGGACTCCCTGACAAATAGTGACCTGACTCATGCTTTACACTGGAATTTTTGCTTGATAATCTATGTCTTCAGGTAACCACATGATATGCTTATATTATATACCTAAATTTGACTCATTTTTACAAGATATATTTTTGATTGACATAATAACTGGTGGATAGCCATAATCTGTTGAAGCAAACTAGTGGAGAGTTCAAAGGAAAGCATATTTTGTACTTATCCCACTTCAAGACCCAACTTTTAACCTCCCCCATATAAAACTTTATAACAGTGATTTTAAAACACATTCCAGATCCCCTAAAGCTTATGCAAAGTCCTCCCAATATACAGAGCATTTCAGAACCCAAGCTCCCTGATAGAATACTCCTTTTGTTTGAGGTTCACCAGGAGCAACTGTGACTTGTATTCAATAACAAGGAATGAAGGCAATAGGAGATGAGGCAATGAAGGCTCTCTGAAGCTATTAAGACTAAGTAATAATAATACATAAATAAAATGATGACAATATCCCAGGGAAATGTCAATAAACAGATGGCTGAAATGCTGCGAAGATTTATCTTGAATATGGAAAAAATAGCAATTGATGGATGAATATTTGTAAGAAGTTAAGGTTAATTTTAAAAGTTGCCAGTAGGCAATTGTGTTGAGGCCCCTGAGGTCCCCCATTCGCTCTTCCACCCACTAAGCTCTGTGTTCCAAGGGCTGATCTGTACTGTTTATATTGATGGGGCCTTTGCAGCATGCATTCCTCCAGTGGGTTTTGCTGGAGCAGATGAGAGCAGAATGCATAGAAAGGCAGCCGCCTAAGGATTTTAACTTTGAGTTCTCTATCTCTTTCCAGATAACCAAGATTTAGCTGTATCTTCTACAACAGACCATAGATTGTCAGACAGTCTCAGTCAGAAAGTTATTTCTCTGATTTCTTTCTGGCCCCTTCAGGTCTAGGTTGGCTAAGAGATTCCATTCTTGCTAGTTCTTTCACACTGTGATATTTCTTCCAGATTTCTCTGAAAAATCCCATCTGCTCTTAGAGTTCTTTATCAAATTCTCTTGAGTAGCCAAATTTGCATAAGCTATTTTCTTGAAAGCACCCCAATTCAGCATTCTTACAAAGAAACAGATAATCTTTAAAATAAGATTATCTTCTTTGTCTTATCATACATCCTTTCCATAATTTCAGCCCATCAACATTCTCTATATTGTGGTGGCATATTCTCATTTACCTAAGCTAAAGAAACAAACTATGCTATGCAAATACAAATTGTTAAAATACTATCTGGATTTGGACTGAATTATATTTATTGCTGCAAGTTATGTGGTGGCTCAAATAGGAATGCCACCCCCACCCCTGATAGGCTCATGTGTTTGAATGCTCAGCCCATAGGAAGGGTCATCACTTAGAATTGTGGCCTTGCCTTGTTGGAGGTAGTATGTTACTATGGACGCCAGGTTTGAGGTCTCAAAATCTCAAGTTCACCTGCTTTTGCTGCTTGCCAATCTGGAAGTAGAACTCTCGACTTCTTTTCAAGCACCATGTCTGCCTGCAGGCCTCTATGTTTCCTGTCAAGATGATAATGAACTAAACCTCTGAAACTGTACCTCCAGCCCCAGTTAAATGCTTTCCTTAATAAGAGTTGCCATGGTCATGGTGTTCAGTCACAGCAACAGAAACATGAAGGCAAAACAATAAATACATTTGTCTTTTAAAAACCCATTTTTAGTCTTTAGATCAGCTTGCTTTTGAGAGTAGAGAGGTGGGAATGTCTGGACCATCGCTTACTTTGCAAATAGAACCTCTTCTGAGATGAAAAAAATGACTACAATCTTCAAGGACCATTGATCTTAGCCCTTGTGATATACACACAGGCTTTCGTATCCAGTCAATGCAAACTCTACACAGAAGCAGAATGATCTGGTATAGGTTAAAGGTTGAACAACCTATCCCCAAGTCTCCCCTTGATGAATGATTTCAGCTACTATTTCCTTGGGTGGTAGAAGAAAATTCTATTCTTTTCTTGGCAGGCACAGTCATCCACATATCCGGAACCACACAATAGATCATCAACAGCTTACACTGGATTTTCCATGGGATCCTTTGTTAGCAACAGCAGGACACTGGGTGCCTAAGAAAACCAAACACTGCGCACGTGAAAAGCTGGATTGACAGAGGAGGGGCTGCCAGGATGAAGAGGCCTCATGTGTTTTAGGGCAGATATACTTCATATTTCTGTGAAGTAAACATCACAGGATTCTCAGTAAAACTATAAAAGTGAAGACCACAGGAAAAGGAGAATGAAAAAAAAGAATAGCAAGCAAAAAAGAGTACATCATGGCTCTTCGATGCCCTCAGTTCAGATCATCTGTGTAACACAGAGACCATTTGCACTGAGGTAAGCTATGATGTAAGTTCCATACTCTTGATTTAGAATCTGATGGACATTTGCTTATTTAAAATTGAGGGCATGTCGGGGATGGAGAGATGGTTCACTGGTTCAAGTACTGCCCTTGCTGAGGACCCAGGTTTCATTACTAGCACTTTCAGACTGACAACTGCCTGTAACAGCAATTCCAGGGGTACCTGATGACTCTGACCTCTGCAAGCAGCTACACTCATGTGCATAGAAACTCTCTTCCCTCAAAATCACACATAGACATAATTAAAAATAATAAAAGTACATCTTAAAAATTAGTTCAATGTGACAGAGATGGTCACCAATCTCCTAAAACTGCACTTTCACAAAGGAAACTCTAAACCCTAACAGATTTTAAGCGCTGGATTTATTTATTTTTTTTTAAAGAAAAAGCTCACCCAAGTAACAGTTGTTGTAGTAGGGGGACTGGCATGGTCCCCAGAGCTGTGATAGCAGTTTCCAGATGTGTATGAATGCGTAGGTATGTTTTTATCTGGGCGTGTCTCCTTAAAAGCTGCATTGGAGATCGTGCACCTTTCATTCTTTTCTGTATGTTGTTTAAAGTTATGCACAACCTAAGCATCAAGAATATTTCCCTGAGAAAGGGGTCTGATGTAGAGAGAACAGAGAGACCTGCTGAGTGCAGTCACAGCAGTAGAGTAACAATGTTCCATGGCTGGGAAAGGAAGCAGCTCTCAGTTCTGTTTCTTCATGGATGCGGAGCTCTCTCCCTGGATGTGTGCTGGGAGCCAGCCTGGTTTGGGTGCCTTCAGGATTCACAGAGAAATCCTTTATGCTCAGGTCTATGTTCTGTTCTAGAATCATAACTTGGGCGAATGTGATAAATCGCCCAATTTGAAGGATTTTTTTTTTTTCTGAGTCAGATCTTTTTTTCCAGTTGACACATTGTGACAATTCCTTCAGACATATCTGCTCTTGCTATCTTCAAACAGAATATTTTCCTCTGCTTTAAACTCTAAGCAAGTTCAGCACTGTGAGGTCATTAGACCATTAGAGGGATTTAGTTTCTTCAGGGGTGCCCAGAATGACTCTTCAGTATTTGTTTGTTTTTACTAATTATATATTACATATAAACTATTTGTTTTTGCTTTTTAAACCATCAATTAGCCCATTATTATAGATTACAATAGAGTCAGAAACTAAATTCTCACATTTATCACTTCAAAGACAAGAATAGGCTGTATTTCTAATGTTTCACCATATATCTAATTCCATGTTGTCAATCCTTCACAGTATGTTATTTTTCCTCTCTAGTGTGTGTTGCATATACAGCCAAAATCATTTCTTTTAAAACATGCTCTACAATTTCTTGCCTTTTTTTTTTTTTTTTTTTTTTTAGTTTCCTCTTTACACATTTTCAGGTAGATTTTCAAGTCTGCATGTCTTAAATTATCTTCAGTGCTTCACAGTTGCAAGTAGAAAAAAATAAAGACCTCCTTTGGACTGGCATTTAAAGGTTTATTATTCTCCCTTTGATATACGGGCTTAATGCTCATTAACACTAAAATGAACCAGCCGAGAAAAGGGAAAAAAAAATCTGCCTTCAAAGATTCAAGAATAAATAATGTAACACAATTCCTTCCCCCTCACCTCACTAAAATGATATTAACCAATTCCACATTCCTTCAAAGAAAGCTTTTAAATGTTTCATACTGTCTGCCTTCACTTTTCAAAGGTGTGCTAATGCCTTCCTGGAGTCTGATTGCTTTGTGAGGAATCCCTTTGCCTCAAAGTAGATTTAAAACATCCTCTTCCACCCCATTTTCTATGTTCATGTTCCTAAGATTAACTATAAAAGCCCTCAAAACTCCAATTTTAAAAAGCTAAGTACAAATCAGGTAATCCTTTGAAAAATATGATTGTTTAGCTCTTCTCTAATTTAGAAAGTTTCATAGTAGGTAAACAAATACAGCAAATTAAGATGTTTAAATCAACATTTTTCATTTATTAAAAATGTTTCTAAATCTCTCCCTGTCCAATCTCCCTTAGAGGCTTCAGACCTATGGAAATTTATATGTCTTGTATCATAAATAAACTCATCAGCCAAGCACACATCTAGTCATGTGAGTCTAAAGGTAACTGCACATACCTCTTGACCGGTGACTTGTCATATATAGACTAAATAAGAGGAAAAAGTTCAGAATTAAAATATGGAATATCCTCATATACCAAACACTCCGATTTCCTCAAACAGATAAAAAGTTAATAGGAATGAGGATCTTTCAGAATGAGTGAAGGTTACTTATCAGAAAGTTTCCCTTGGGGATTCCCACGATAGGCAGCCTAATGTGACTACTGTGCTGGAAAGAGAGTTTCCAGAAACAAGAGCTGCAACTCTGAGTTGATGATAGCTTCAGTCTCTCTTTGGGATCCACTTTCTAGAATTTTCCACTTGCTCAAATTCTCCTTCCTCAAATTTCGGTTCTTAATGCTGATCAGGATTATCTCAGGGTTCAGTTTTGTACAGCAGCCTGAGAGTAGAGATAACAAGATAGCTGCTTCTCCTATCTGATGGGCCTCACTCCTTCAGCAGACTGGGGAGTGGAACAAATTTTGCCATAGGTCCAGTAGTGACACTGTCAAAAACTAAGTGTGTCCTCTAACTCAGTGCTGGTTTTGACCCTGACTGACAGAGAAGTAAGAACATAACTAACTCTACTGGGAGAAATCCATATGTCAGTTCTTTAACGTTCCAACTGTTTCTCTTTTCATTTGTGGGGGCATTTTAACAGTGTTTAATGCTGAAGTTTGTATCTGTAGTCCTTGTGTGCCTGGAATCTCCTGAGAGTCTTCATGAGTTGTGGGTCCTGATCTAAAGACCTCAGATTTGGCATAGGTCCCTCTACTTATAACAAGCTCTCGGGTAATGCTGATACCCAGCTGCCACAGATCATATTTTGTTTTTTTGTTTTTTTAATTTTTATACATTTTTTTATTTATTTAATTTTTTTATTATTTTCTTTATTTACATTTCAAATNNTATCCCGAAAGTTTCCTATACCCCGCCCCCCACCTCTGCTCCCCTACCCACCCACTCCCACTACTTGGCCCAGGCCTTGCCTTGTGCTGGGTCATATAAA
>NC_034592.1:40454659-40463258 GCF_900095145.1 Mus pahari | reverse complement strand
GCTGGTTAGTTCATATTGTTGTTCCACCTACAGGGTTGCAGCCCCCTTCAGGTCCTTGGGTACTTTCTCTAGCTCCTCCATTGGGGACCCTGTGTTCATATTTTGAAAAGCAAGAGACTTCAGCATGCTGCAGATTTCCCTGGGCAACTTAATTCAAACACAGGATGTCAAACTCTGTAGCAGAGCAGATGAGGTGGAACCCAGGATTTTCCATTTATATTGCTCTCAGAACTGAAAATTGTTCGACTTTAGCGTGCAGAACAAGTTCAGGGTGTGCTGGATCCAGTTTTGGATAAGATGATCAGTCCAAAGCACAAAAGGACTTTGGCTTCACCAATTATGAAGTCTGGAATCCGAGATAAGTAATTTTAGAACTTTCAGGCATAGTTCCCAAGGTTACAAAATGAGCTTTGTAATGTGTGCTCCATTTCCCTTTCAGCATCACTGTGACTATCAAGCAGAGCACATATGTCCACCGCTGTTCCCGTGTAAGCTACCTGCCGTCCCCTGCAATCGTTTCCAGTCATCTGATCTGAGCCTCTGTCACCACCTTCTCCCCGATGTGCTGCCAGACCCACTTTTCCAGTCCTTGAAATATTCAGAAGGGATCACAGTAATACACTAGGAGGGAGTCCTGGACCAACACCAGGAAGCCCCAGACATTCAGGATGGCCACAAGCATCCACTTAGAACAGGGCACTAGAGCAGCAGGCTTCAGCTATGCCTAAGCTGGCTATTTCCCAGGTAAGGAACAATTTTCCAATGCTAATTTGGACCCAAGAAACCTGAGTTTCTTAAGACATCATTTCTCTCTTCGTATGATCTTGTATGATTTATTCTCATGGTTTGGTTTAGAGACTCCCGTGATGCTGTGATGAAACTCTCCCATTTGGCATGTGTATCACATGTATATCTGAAGCTAAAGAAGGGCTGCTGCTGGTTTTGATATCCTTCAAACAATGCAAGTGTCAAATGATACCCAAGATCTTTTAGTCCCTCTATTTCTTTGATCTATTCAACTCCTGAGCCCTATCAGCCGATTGCAAAACATCCTCTCATCTTCTAGCCCCAGCTCTCTCATAGTCAACATCTGATATTTATTCATAGGAAGTTTCCATTGTGAGATCATAACTCAAAAGCATGAGGATGCACAATCTCTTGGAAAAATAATAAGTAAATCGGGGTTTTGAAATATTGTTCTACAGTATCCATACATGCCTCCTCATGTTAAGATTTTAAAAAAAAAAACTTTATGGACTCAAAAATATTTTTCAAACAAAGCTTGCTTTCAGCTGGGATCAGCAAGCATGCCTCTGTGCTTATAGATGAGAATGTGATTTTGGATAACCTGGTAAATATGAAGACCTTCAAAATGTTTTTTTCCCATCTCACACACATGCCATTTGCCTGCCTGCAGTCAGTTTCAGACATCTCCCTCACCATACTGGTTCTTGAAACTACAACATAAAAGTTAACTCTTTTGAGCTAAGAAAAAAGAATAAATTAAACTTTGTTAATTAAATAATCTATTTAAGAGTAAATCCATAAGATTCTTTACAACAAATAATTGTCACAGTTCCTTATTGTTAGGCTGAGTTAGCTTAAATGTGTGGATTAAAGCAACAAAAAGTTTATCTTGCAGTCCTGTAAGTCATATGCCCAAATTGGTTATCACGAGCTAATACTAAGTTGTTGATAAGGCTGTATTCCTCATGGAGTTCTAGGAGAGAATCAACTCACTTACCTGTGCAGATAAAAGGAAGAACCTACAATCCTTGACTCATGCTATTTTCTATATCTTCTAAAAGAATATTATTGCATACTCAAATCTACTCCATATTCATACAATTCCTTTTTCCATCTTTTTGTGGTTACATTGAGCCAATTATGATTTACAGGGAAATCTCCAACTCCTAGGTAATATTTACAATCCATTCTGCCACGTAAGATTATTTGCTAATGTGTTTCAGATAGTCGGATGTGGATACTTTTGGAGGTGCATTATTTATCCCACTGCTGTATCTGAAAAGATGCATTATTGATGGTACAAGAAATAAAGGAGTTAGAAGTAAGACCTGGATGAAGTGGATGGATCTAAAGGAAGATATTGCTAACCTAAGGAAGAGAAAACAAGAACTAAATGATGGATAGAAGCCATATCACAAAAACACAAACAAAACAAACAAACAAACAAAAAAACCCAAAAGAACACTAAGCTGTGAAAAGAAAACTACCTACTTCATAGTTTTCCCTAGGTTCTGTTAGTATAAAATAAATGACAATACAAATACATCAATATATAAAATCATATGATGGAAATTTTAGTGGTTGTATTTCAGTACTGGAGTCGTGCGACACATTTTCTTCCATTTTCTGTAGTTTATAACGATTCTACCATCTTACATTTTTCACTGTTGTGGTGAATTGCCCTAGTCCTGACTATATTTCCACCCTTAGGATGCCTATGGCAACCTCTTTAGTGGCCTCTTTGTATTCATGTTTGATATACTCTCTAAGCATCATCCACAACGCCATCTCCACACTTGTCTGCCTCCTTACCCACCTCTGCTTCTCCAGCATCAGCTTCCTGATGTCTATTTTCTGTGCTCCAGGCATTGAACTTGATGATCCTTGCATATCACCACAGCATGCTGATCACTGCCCTACATTTAATGCTACCTGGAGTCTTTGTGGAACTGTATCTCATCAAGGAAAGAAGCTGTTATGTCTAACATTTCAAGTGAGTCCCAACAAATTACGGCTCTTAGTAAAGGTGTTATATATCACACTATTTTAAAATAGACTTGTTTTAAAAAAAGATACCCTTTTCTCTTTTCTCAGACAAAAACGTGATGGAGTTTTCTGCCTTGGTTAACACCCCTTTTACTAACTACTACTCCTTCTAACAGAGAACCTTTGTAATATAACCACAAAAACCATTGGCTCAGATCTTTTAGAACACTATAATGTGCCCCGGAAAACAATCATGGGAAACGTCATTGCCAGTAAAAATGACGACTAAAAGCAGACACATAAAAATCAGAAGTTTGCTACTGCACTGGCCTTATGGGTAGTAATCTTTCCATTTTCAGGATGCTTTTGAATTTGAGTCAGGTATCTCCTTTCAGGAAAAGTGCTGTTGCTATTTATATTGAACCAGCAACATAATTAAAGGATGACATCCAGGTCAGAAGGATGGAAGAGGATTTTCTTACATTTCCAGACAATTAGTATTTTATACAAATACATTGTATGAATACTAACAAACACTACATAATATAATACTTTATCCCCTGTTCCACAAAAGGTAGGTATCTCCCTTTAAAATAATCTGACAGCAAGTATTTCATAATTATATCATAGATAAGATTTTATTATTCTCTGTTGAATAATCTGTCTGCCCCAAACTCTAAAGCCATAAGACAAGCAAATTGAAGGAGCTAGAGAAAGAACCCAAGGAGCTGAAGGGGTCTGAAGTCCCATAGGAGGAACATCAATATGAACTAACAAGTATCCCCAGTGCTTCTTGGTACTACAGCACTAATCATAGAAATATATGGTAGAACTTATGGTTCTAGCTGTATATGTAGCGGAGGATGGCCTAGTGAGTCATCAATGGGAGGAGAGGCCCTAGGTCCTATGAAGGTTCTATGCCCCAGGATAGGGGAATGCCAGGGCCAGGAATGGGTGTGGGTGAGTTGTGGGAGCAGGGGGAGGGGATAGGGGATAGGGGATTTTCAGAGAGGAGACTAGGAAAGGGGATAACAGTTGAAATGTAAATAAAGAAGCAGAGGATGACCTAGTTGACCATCAATGGGAGGAGAGGCTCTTGGTCTTGAAAAGATCATATGCCCCATTATAGGGGAATAGCAGGGCCAGGAAGCGGGAGTGGGTGGGTTTGGGAGCAGGGCAGGGGAAGGGTATAGGGGACTTTTGGAATAACATTTGAAATGTAAATGAAGAAAATATAGAATAAAATGTAAATAAAGAAAATATCTAATAAAAATAATTTTAAAAATTGTTGGGCTTTGTCTCAAAAATCACAAGCCATACTCCCAAATCCAACATGGTACTGAGATGGCAAGATGGTTCAGGTACTGCCTAGAGTAAAGAAGAAAAAAGGCTCATTAACAGAACACAATTTTTGTTGTTTTATATGTCATTATTTGTCTTCAAGTTGTAATTAAACAATAGCTAATACTAATATTTAATAATAATTTAATAATAATAATATTTTATTTAGTGAGAAAAAATATGTCTTGAACCTTCTCTACTGTGCACTATTTCTTCAATCTAAAATTTAAGGTTCAATATATTATATGAATATTGCAGGATTTGGAAGAAGAACATTGTTCTGTTTTCTTAAATGATACTGCTAGATGATGATGATGATGATGATGATGATGATGATGGTGATGGTGATGGTGATGGTGATGGTGATGATGATGATGCTATGAGACTACAACCTACCTATCTTTTATTTTAACCTCAGTATTTATCAATATTGTTTAATGGATCTGGAGGCCTGTTGACCACAGTCAGTATTTATGGAACCTTGAAACTGCTTCAAACCAGTGTCCACAGATTTATATCTCCTCATTTAAAGAAAAACATTGGAGGTATTAGCTACCATATTTGGGTGATATCTATTAAACAAATAAAAAAAAACAAGGAAAATAAAAACCAAAATGTACGGTTGGTCTACTATATTTCATAATGAATAATAAAAAAATACATGTTGTGTTTCACATATATAATTACATTAATTTGAGTATCTTGTTACATTTTCACAAATCATTACTAGAAACAATAAATATTACATTTGTCCCATATGAAGGCTTAGACATTGAGGTATGAGTTTTAATCTTAAAAATCTATAAAAAATACTATTCAAAAAAAGCAATGGGTAAATCTTGTAAAGTATAGGGAGATTTTAAAAACTCTTTTAAAAATGTAATTTAAAAAAAAAAAAAAACATGCCGTAGTTTTGCCCTTCATTTTTCTGCAGAAAATACTGAATTTGAAAATGTTCTACCACACAAGTCAATTAATTGCAATACTAGGGAAGTAAGGATAATGATACTGTTCATTGGGCTCTATTAAAACAGCAGGTGTTTAATAATAGCAATTTGGTGATGATTTTAGGGGGTGGCTCTTCCTCAGGGGAAACTCACAGGCAAGTGCTTTAACAATAACAACACCAAAGCTTATTGTTACTATTTTAGAGAGTACTTTTTAAAAAAATCTAATAGCCATGAAGAAATGAAAAGTTAAAGTTCTTTAAGCTTTAATTTTAAATATTTTATGTGTAAAACTAACATGACATAATACAGGTTTTACTCTTCAAAAAATCTTTGCTATTAAAAATAAAGTAAGACAACTTACTTTGCATCAACACTATTAGTTAAAAACAATAGCAATACAATATTAAAATATGGTAGCATTTTTAGTAAATAAATTTAAAAGGCTAAGAATTTGTGTATAATTGTCTTTATTCATTTGATCACTATCCTAACTACATTTTCAATTCATAATAACACGATGACTTTAAAAAGAAAATAAAAGTGCAAATATACGTACACACATATACACATATACACATACACACACATACATATATAACTATAAATACTTGAGAATTAGCCTCAGGGTCTCATGGAATCTAGACAAAAGCTTTGCAACTCTTATATTTGTTTGAAAATAAATTGAAGTTGAAAAATAATTTATAGGTCCGGGCGTGGTAGCGCATGCCTTTAATCCCAGCACTCGGGAGGCAGAGGCAGGCAGATTTCTGAGTTCGAGGCCAGCCTGGTCTACAAAGTGGGTTCCAGGTCAGCCAGGGCTATACAGAGAAACCCTGTCTCGAAAAACCAAAAAAAAAAAAATTATAAATTTATAAATAATAGTTATAAACATCAAGCTTCATAAAAGTAATAACTGGCCCTTGCTCACATAGCAAGGATATAATGTAGCCTGTTTTTCAGTGCATACCCTCCTGACTCAATTTCCTTCTTGCTCAGGATCATTATTCTGTGTGGTCTCCTGTCACAAAGAAGATATGGCAAATAGAATTCTTATGTAACATTTTATTGTACTTGTTTAGTGTCCAGATTACAGTTTATTCTGCCAACCTGGCCCTTGGGTATGTTTTAATTTGCTGGAAGCTTTATGTCCTTCACCTCCTTGATCTATCTGGTCTTGACTGGGCTTGAGATGCAACCTCTGAGATAATGCAGCCTCTATTTAAAAATAACTTTGAAATTATGTTACTTCTTTTGAAAAACTAAAACAAAATCATTTTGGGTGAGGTAACTCAGATTCAGAAAAAAATAATCATTGAATGTACTCATTTACAAGCAGGTATTAGTCAAAAAGTACAGGATAACCATGCTACAATCCACAAACTCAAATAAACTGAGTCAAGATATTAATTTTTTTGACAGATGTGATTGTTTTCTAAGAGGCTTACTACTGAATAAACTCACCCGTTCTTCTTTACTCTGTCTGTCTGGTCCAACTCAACTGTTCTGGCTCAAACTCCTCCCCAAGCTGACTGACTCAATACATCTTGGCTTCTGACTGAGTTACTCTCTGCTTGGCCTCAAACTAACCCTTGCAATCTGTTCTAATCTTTTGGCTCCTTCTTATTCTCTGGCTCATCTTGTCTTCACTTATGTTGTCTAGCTTGTTCTTTCTGCAGCATCTATAAACCTCTCTCTCTCTCTTCTCTCTCTCTCTCTCTCTCTCTCTCTCTCTCTCTCTCTCCTCTCTCTCTCTCTCTCTCTCATTGCCTCTCTTTCTTGTCTGTTCTAAGAGTTGGGCATAGCCTATCCCTGAGTCATTCTGTTAAATATGTCTGTGATTACCCACTTTGTCAGCCCCTCAATTAGAAGTCATGTTCATACATGGCTTCTTCCTTCTATAAACTGTACATTCATTGTTTGGATTAACTATGTCTACAAGGGGTATGTTGTATTACAGCTAGAGGGAGTAAAGATGTGAGGCATGTCTGTAATGCAACCAAATGACACAGAGCTAGAAGGTCTTTGAATATGATCCCTTGACAGCAGCCATATAGTTGGACTTAAAGTTCTTTCCAGGAGACACTTGAATATCTCTGAGAAGGGAAAATATATTAAACATCAGGGTTAGAAGGAGTAAGGGACCTGGATGGAGTAGTGTAAGTAGTCCTCTGCTGTATATGTGTCAGGACCCTCAGACCAGCTAGCTGGGAGAAGCTGAGGAGGAGGGGGACCCCATAGGAAGACTAGCAGCCTCAATTAACCTGGAACCCTGAGTTCCCCCAGACACTGAGCCACCAACCAGGCAATTTCTTAAATAGTGATTGATGTGGGAGAGCTCATTCCTCTGTGTGTTCAGCCACCCCTGGGATTGCTGTCCTGGGTTCTATAAGACAGCAGGCTGAGCAAACACTGGGGAGCAAACCAGTAAGCATCCTCCTCCATGGCCTCTGCATCACCTCCTGCCTCCAGGTTCCTGCAGTTTGAGTTCCTATTCTAGCTTCCTTTAGTGATGAACAATGATATGAAATAAAGTCAGTGTGTAAAATGATAAAGCTTTTTCTCCTGTCTAGGTGACAACGATGCCTACCCTTGTAAATACAAATTTAATTAAGAGTTCAATTAAAACTGGAGAGTAAGATCAGTATATTCTTGAGCTCAATAAAAAGGAAATAAGTATTTATATATTTATTATAAAAACAAACACATAATCAAAAGAAAACATTGATGAGAAAAAGTGCTAATGCGTAAAAGGAATAATATTGCACATACCTTAACTGAAAATTCCAGTGGCATCCTGAAAACAATTGATACTGGTTATAGCTATGATGTTATAATTTTTGTTTAGAATTTTATAATAAACTAATACATAATTTGTATATTCTATTGTATGTTACAGTATATTAATCACAATATGCTGTATAGTGTATTGTATTACCATTTAATGTATCAATTAACACAAAAAGATTAAACTTATAATATTTATGTACATAAACGTAAGTGTAGATACACAAAGAATAGCACACAGACAATGAGAATTAATTAAAGGCAGACATCTTCTACATCCTTTCTTTTATTTCTGAGGATTCTGAATGGTTTTCTTACATTAAATTTGATAACTCTTCTTGTTATTTGTCATTATGTGTTATCACACTTTAGTATTTTAATTGCAAATAAAATTTTCAGACAGTGTAATAATTCAGGCCTTTACTCTCTATGTCTTGTAGGTAAAATTAGAATATTTAACAACAAAGATAATTTTGGATCCTTTTCTTAGTTTTAATCCTTATTTCTCTCTTATCTAATTATGTTGGTTAATAGGCAAACACAACATTAATGTAGGAGAAAATGTTTTCTTTTCTAGTTTTCATATATGTATATATCTTTTTCTAATCACATTTGATAATGTTTTAGGAAAACCATGAATACGTTCCTCCCTATCCTCAACAAGCTGCTTTTCAACCTGTGCTCAATACTGGACAAGGGAGGCTAGACATCCCTTGGGTTGCTTCCACATAAGCTACCTGCATGCTGCTGCTGTGGTGTGTGTGTGTGTGTGTGTGTGTGTGTGTGTGTGT
>NC_034592.1:40431236-40453049 GCF_900095145.1 Mus pahari | reverse complement strand
CCTTTCTAACTCTGTGAAGAATTGAGTTGGAATTTTGATGGAGATTGCATTGAATCTGTAGATTACTTTCAGCAAGACAGCCATTTTGACTATATTAATCCTGTCAATTCATGATCATGGGAGCTCTTTGCATCTTCTGAGATCTTCTCTGAATTCTTTCTTCAGAGACTTGAAGTTCTTATCATACAGATGTTTTACTTCCTTAGTTAGAGTCACACCAAGGTATTTTATATTATTTGTTTCTATTTGTGAAGGGTGTTGTTTCCCTAATTTCTTTCTCAGCCTATTTATCCTCTGTGTAGGAAAAGGTCACTGATTCGTTTGAGATAGTTTTATATTCAGCTACCTTACTAAAGTGGTTTATCAGGTTTAGAAGTTCTCTAGTATAATTTTTGAGGTCATTTATGTATACTATTATGTCATTTTCAAATAGTGATATTTTGAGTTCTTCCTTGCGAATTTGTATCCCTTTGATCTCCTTTTGTTGTCTAACTGCTCTGGCTAGGATTTCAAATACTAGACTGAATAGGTTGGGAGAAAATAAGCAGCCTTGTCTAGTCCCTGATTTTAGTGGGATTGATTCAAGTTTCTCTTCTTTTAGTTTAATGTTGGCTACTGGTTTGCTGTATATTGCTTTTATTATGTTTAGGTATGTGCCTTGATTTCCTGATTTTTCTGAGTCTTTTATCATGAATGGGTGTTGGATTTTATCAAATGCTTTCTCAGCATCTAATGAGATGATCACGTGGTTTTTATCTTTAAGTTTGTTTATATAGTGGATTACCTTGATGGATTTCTGTATATTGAACAATCCCTGCATTCCTGGGATGAAGTCTACTTGATCATGATGGATGATCGTTATGATGTGTTCTTGGATTTGGTTTGCGAGGATATTATTGAGTATTTTTGCATCGATGTTCATAAGGGAAATTGGTGTGAAATTCTTTCTTTGTTGTTTCTTTATGTGGTTTAGGTATCAGAGTGATTGTGGTTTCATAGAATGAATTGGGTAGAGTACGTTCTATTTCTATTTTGTGGAATAGTTTGAAGAGAATTGGAATTAGGTCTTCTTTGAAAGTCTGATAGAACTCTGCACTAAACCCATCTAGTCCTGGGCTATTTTTGGTTTGGAGACTATTAATGACTGCTTCTATTTCTTTAGGAGATATGGNACTGTTTNGGTCATTAATCTGATCCTGNTTTAACTTTGGTACCTNGTATCTGTCNAGGAAGTTGTCCATTTCATCCAGGTTTTCCAGTTTTGTTGAGTATAGCCTTTTGTAGTAGGATCTGATGATGTTTTGAATTTCCTCAGGTTCTGTTATTATGTCTCCCTTTTCATTTCTGATTTTGTTAATTAAGATACTGTTCCTGTGCCCTCTAGTTAGTTTGGCTAAGGGTTTATCTATCTTGTTGATTTTCTCAATGAACCAGCTCCTAGTTTGGTTGACTCTTTGTATAGCTCTTTTTGTTTGTACTTAGTTTATTTCAGGCCTGAGTTTCATTATTTCCTGCTGTCTACTCCTCTTGAGTGAATTTGTTTCCTTTTGTTCTAGAGCTTTTAGTGTGCTGTCAAGCTGCTAGTGTATTCTCTGTCTAGTTTCTTTTCAGAAGCACTCAGAACTATGAGTTTTCCTCTTAGGACTGCTTTCATTCTGTCCCAGAAGTTTGGGTATGTTGTGGATTCATTTTCATTAAACGCTAAAAAGTCTTTATTCTCTTTATTTCTTCCTTGACCAAGGTATCAGTGAGTAGAGTGTTATTCAGCTTCCATGTGAATGTTGGCTTTCTATTATTTATGTTGTTATTGAAAGTCGGCTTAGGCAGTGGTGATCTGATAGGATGTGTGGGGTAATTTCAATATTTTTTATCTGTTGAGGCCTGTTTTGTGACCAATTATATGGTCAGTTTTAGAGAAGGTACCATGAGGTACTGAGAAGTTATATCCTTGTGTTTTAGGATAAAATGTTCTGTAGATATATGTTAAATCCATTTCTTTCATAACTCTGTCAATGTTTCTCTGTTTAGTTTCTGTTTCCAGGATCTGTCCAATGAGTAAAGTGTGGTGTTGAAGTCTCCCACTATTATTGTGTGAGGTGTAATGTGTGCTTTGAGTTTTACTAAAATTTCCTCAATGAATGTGGCTGCCCTTGCATTTGGAGCATAGATATTCAGAACTGAGAGTTCATCTTGGAAGATTTTTACCTTTGATGAGTATGAAGTGCCCCTCATTGTCTTTTTTAATAACTTTAGGTTGGAAGTCGATTTTATTCAATGTTAGAATGGCTACTCCAGCTTGTTTCTTCGGACCACTTGCTTGGAAAATTGTTTTCCAGCCTTTCACGCTGAGCTAGTGTCTGTCTTTGTCTCTGAGGTGTGTTTCCTGTATGCAACAAAATGTTGGGTCCTGTTTACATAGCCAGTCTGTTAGTCTATGTCTTTGTATTGGTGAAATGACTCCATTGATATTAAGAGATATTAAGGAAAATTAATTATTGCTTTCTGATATTTTTGTTGTTAGAGTTGTGGTTCTGTTCTTGCGGCTGTCATCTTTTAGGTTTGGATTTGTATTACTTTCTTGCTTTTTCTAGGGTGTCATTTCCCTCCTTGTGTTAGAGTTTTCCCTTTATTATCCTTTGAAGGGCTGGATTCGTGGAAAGATAGTGTGTGGATTTGGTTTTGTCTCCATCTATGGTAATTGAGAGTTTTTTCTGGGTATAGTAGCCTGGGCTGGCATTTGTGTTCTTTTAGGGTCTGTATAACCTCTGTCCAGAATCTTCTGGCTTTCATAGTCTCTGGTGAGAAGTCTGGTGTAATTCTAATAGGCCTGCCTTTATATGTTACTTGATCTTTTTCCCTTACAGCTTTTAATATTCCATCTTTATTTAGTGCATTTGTTGTTCTGATTATTCTGTGTTGGGAGGATTTTCTTTTCTGGTCCAGTCTATTTGGAGTCCTGTAGGCTTCTTGTATGTTCATGGGCATCTTTTTCTTTAGGTTAGGGAAGTTTTCTTCCATAATTTTGTTGAAGGTATTTACTGGTCCTTTAAGTTGAAAGTCTTCATTCTCATCTATACCTATTATCCGTAGGTTTGGTCTTCTCATTGTGTCCTGGATTTTCTGGATGTTTTGAAAGGATCTTTTTGGATTTTGCATTTTCTTTGATTGTTGTGTCCATGCTTGATATGGAATCTTCTGCACCTGAGATTCTCTCTTCCATCTCTTGTATTCTGTTTGTGCTGCTTGTATCTACGATTCCTGGTTTCTTTCCTAGGATTTCTATCTCCAGAATTGTTTTGTTTTTTCTTCATTGGTTCTACTTCCTTTTTTAGGTCTTGGATTGTTTTGTTCAATTCCATCACCTGTTTGGTTGTGATTTCCTGTAATTCTTTAAGGGATTTTTGTGTTTCCTCTTTAAGGACTTCTACCTGTTTAGCAGTGTTTTCCTCTAATTCTTTAAGGGCTTCTACCTGTTTAGCAGTGTTCTCCTGTATTTCTTTAAGTGAGTTATTAATGCCCTTCTTAAAATCTTCTAGCACCATCATGAGATATGATTTCATATCTGAGTCTTGCTTTTTGAGTGTGTTGGGTTGTCCAGGACTGGCTGTGGTTGGCATACTGGGTTCTGATGATGGTGAGCAGTATTGGTTTCTGTCAGTAAGGTTCTTACATTTGCCTTTTGTCATCTGGTAATCTCTGGCATTAGTTAGTTGTTATAGCTGTCTCCAGCTGGAGCTTTTTCCTCCTGTGATTCTGTTAGCCTCTGTCAGCACTCCTGGGAGTCCAACTCTCACCTAAGTCCCAGTGGTCAGAGAACTCAATGCAGGCAACTCTCCTCTTGCAGGTCAGGTGTCCAGAATTCTGGAGCTCTGATTTACCTCCTGAGTCCTGGGGTCAGAGCCCTCATTGTAAGCTGACTCTCCTCTGGCTGTAAGGTGCCCAGGGGTGTGGGTCTTAGCTCTGCCTCTTGACTCAGCATGAAGGTCCAAAGGGACCCTGTCCAAGAAACTCTGTTGCTTCTGTTGCCCATGTGTTCTCCAGTGATCTTTAGGTCCTGGGTGTGCTAGGGGTCCTGCAGCGTGGAGAGACTTCTGGGGACCTTGGCACCTTCTGCCGGGTTCATAAGGAATATGGCAGGGCTGGCCCCCACTAGAATGAATCCCAGCCTCTGGTCAGAGGGAGTTACTTTGTCCCTGTTCCTGCTGGCACAAGAACCTCTGGGATTCTTTGGAACTGATGTTGCTTTCCACTCACCAGTGATCCCGAGGTCCTGGGTGTGCTAGGGCTCCTGTGGCATGGGTGGAGAGTCCTCTGGGGACCTTGGCACCCTCTGCTGGGTTCATGCAGAAGATCCCATACTATGTTTTAAGGAAAAAAATGCTGTTTTTTATTTTTGTTTACAGCTGGAGAGAAGTACTCTTCCTCAGAGAAGAGCACACCAGTTTCTTATTCAATACTAAATGTTTAGCCCTGAAAACATACCTATGGGTAACATACAGACTTAGTAGTTTACAATTAGAAATACACACACACACACACACACACACACACACATATATATATATATATATATATATATATATATATATATATTACATGCATGTAACAATCATCAGTGTAAAAAGAGAGCAGGAATCTAAAAGAACATGAAAAGTGATATATTACACCTGCTTTTAGATTTTTGTGTGTGTGAAAACCGTGCTTTCTAACAGTTCACAAACTCCATTTTTTGACATTCTTATTAGGTTAATTTTTTGTTGTTGTTTTAGTCTTTTTGATACTAACTATCCTTACTAGAGTGAGACAATATCTCCTGGTCATTTTGACCTTGCATTTATTTGTGAACTATTTGTAGTTCTTGTTAGAATTGTCTGTTCAGATCATTGTCAACTCCTGAATTGGGTTATTTATTCTTTTTAATAAAGGTTTTGTATTAACAATCTTTAGTCAGGCAAATAATGGAAAACACCCTCTCCCATTCTGTAACTTGTCTCTTCACTTTGTTCTTTGGTTCTGTTGCTATGGAGAAGATTCATCCATTTGAAAGTAATCTCATATGTCCATTCCTACCATTGTTGGTGGGACTTTGGGTGACCTACTCAAAATATCTTATTTTACACAACTGTCATATATTTTTTCTACAGTTTTAGAGTTTTAGGTCATATATTTAGGTATTGTATTTATTTTAACTGTGATGCATGTTGTTTTTTTGTCTCTATATGTGTACATTATTAAAATTCAGATATCAAACTCCTCTAATTGCAGCCTATCTTTTTCTTAATATGTTTGTTTTATAAAATTGATTGCTTCACTTCAGTCAGGGAAGGAGGTAGACTTCTAACTGGGCACAGATCTTAGCATAACTGACTCCCTGGTGGAAGTACTATTAGGCTGTAAAACTCAGAATATAGAGAGTACCACCTGCGAAAATGCAAATGAAGACCTAATTTGTCAAAGTCTATAGTTTGGGGAAAGTCTCTAAATGTACTAACCTTGCATTTTGGCCTCCGTAGTTCCATCTCTGGCTAACTGATTTGTTAACTGAAGTATGTCAATCCAGAATATGATTTTTGTGCTTAAAAGCTCAGCTTGAGAAAGACCTGATGTCTCACTGGTATTCCAAGCATGCCATGCAGTCATAGAATGGCTAATATAGGCACTCTACTTGTCTAAACCCATTTTTGAGCAATCTCCTTTGATAGATACTCAACAACAGGTTGACTGCTGATTTCCCTCTTATCGCCTAATTCTTAAGAACCAACCCCCACAGTGTCATCTCCAGCTTCATAGGAGAAAACCTGTGATTCTCCCCCGAGTGGATCCTATAAATCTTCCACTTCTAACCTCACCTCCACAACTCTGGAAAAATTATGGAGAAGGAGGTGGAAAATTGTAAGAGCCAGAGGGGATGGAAGACAGGAGAACAAGTTCCTTTAAATCAACACAAGCAAAGCTTATACACTCTAGAGACTAAAGAGCCTGCATGGATCTTCACAAGCCTCCTATTTCCATGGGAAATTCCATGGGATTCCTGAGTATGCTATCAAGTGGGTCTCTATTATTTTCTCTTTCAATAACATGATATTTTTATTGATTATTAGGAAATTTCACATAATGCACTGATCACTTTTACTTCCAAGTTCTTCTCCCTACAATGTGGCCTCTTCCTTTCCAAACAAAGATAAAACAAAACAAAACAAAGCGAAACAAGCAACAAGAAACAGAAAAAGAAAAAAAAATCTAATGTGTGTTATTCATATAGTCACTAGAGCATGGTCAAACTTCTGGTAACCAGTTCCTTAAAGCATGGAGCCCTTCTTCACTCCATTGAAGTGGAAATTTCTGGTTTCTTTGGAAAAACAGTTGTCTCAAATCAAGTTTTGCTGGGGTACACAGGTGAAAGGATATTTTGCTATAGCAAACACATGATAGGACTCATGATATTTAGAAAGAATGGAAATATGATCCTATAGACATTTGGAACTTGAGCATTGGTTTGCCTTGCTCTGCCTCTCTAGTCTTCTCCAACAGCATGTATGTATTAGTTTGCCTTATACTGCATTGATGAGCTTCGCTTGTGACTTCACAGAGAAAAACTCATCCAAATAACTTATAATGAGGTTCCTGCAGCTTCATGCTGCTTCCACACACTCAGGCTGGTTAGTAAGCCTCTTCTGGATTGAACTGCTGTTGCTGAATAATGTGTGGCGTCTGCTGAGTTGACTGGACTGAAGTTGCTGGTTCACATGTGGTGTTCACCAAGTAGACTGGACTGCAACTGCTGATTTGTGTTTGATGTTCACTAGTGGATTGGAATCTCCCCAAAGAACTATTTCTAAACAGGCCCACTTCCCTGTATCCTAATAACCTTTGCTTCTTACTACCTCTGCTGGGTGGTGGGCTAAAGGGGAGGTTGAACCCTTATTAAAGTAGGATGAGAAAAATATATGCCTATACCCTATCCCTGCCAGAAGCCAGATCTATTGTGGAATGCTACATTTCACTATCCTTATCACAATGTTTAAGAGTTCTCTTCACTGGCTTCCTGTGTAAGTTGTACTTTTGGAGAGTGAGTTGGGGATGGGAGTTGAATGAAAAACTAGCCACTAGGGTAAAGATCAACAACTGTACTGTCATTTATACCAGCTGGAAGAGGGAAAATCAATTTTCTCTAGTGGAGAACCACTAGGTATATCAACCATTCCAGTACAGGCCTCATGTTCAGGAGTTGATCAATATAAAATGGACTGTGTGTGTGTGTATGTGTGTGTGTGTGTGTGTGTGCGCGTGTGCGCGTGTGCATGTGCGCGCGTGTGTGTGTGTGTGTGTGTGTGTGTGTGTGTGTGTGTGTGTGTGTATGTGTGCCTTTACTGGGTTACAGTGGTTTTGAGAGGCTTTGCTGTTAGATTGGTTTTTTTGTTTAAGTTTTTGAGAAAGAACGGAAAGTTGGGCAGATAGGGAGGAGGGGAGGATCTGCACGGACTTAACAAAAGGAAAGAATATAATCAAAATTCATTTAAATTTAAAATTGTGTTAAATAATAATAATAACTGCTAATAATACTAATACTAACATCAATGCTAATACTAATATTGCTAATAACAGATTGTTCCGGCATCAGGTGCACATATATTGTCATTGCTCTATTTTCCTTTTTAAATAATTCCTTGAAATTCACACAGTGATGCTATCTCTTACAGAACTTGTCTTAAAGTTCATATTTTGTAGTTATCAGTATAACTTACTCCAGCTTACTTTTTGTTTCATATTTCCAAATTTCACTTTCATCCTATATATATTTTTTCGGGTAAATGCATTTCCTTTTGGTATCATTGTTTGGAATAGTTT
Source organism: Mus pahari (assembly GCF_900095145.1). Lineage (NCBI taxonomy): Eukaryota > Metazoa > Chordata > Mammalia > Rodentia > Muridae > Mus > Mus pahari. The sequence continues at coordinate 40,445,201 of NC_034592.1, read as the reverse complement.
TTTAACTCATTCTTTTATGTAAAAGAATATGTTTATATTGAATGTTAACATTCAGGGGTAAAGATAGTGTCCCTGTCTTTTTGTTAATTTCTTCTCTTTAGAATACCTACTATTTTTGTTTGTTTGTTTGTTTTGTTTTCCTTTGTTTTGCTCTTATTCTTATCTTTGTGTTGATTGTGCTCTGTGATGATAAGACTTGTGTTTTCCTCTTCTTTAAGTATCTCTTCCACATGTTCCTTCAAGTCTTCCTGGTCCTCCTGGTCCTCCTGGTCCTCCTGGTCCTGTCTTCTTTGTCTTACTTGTCATCATTATTCTCTTCCTCTTGTTCTTGCTCTGTAACCAGGATCAAACTCGTAATTCTGCTGCTTCTGTTTCTGTGTGCTAGGACTGTATGCAGTTTCCAGTCTGCATTCCTGTGGGCTTTATCCTTAGGTTTATTCATTCGATGGAGGTGATATGTGTCACAGTTCAAGATGTAGAGCTCCCTTCAGTATCTTTTGTAAGAGCTATCTGCTTATAATGAATTCCCTCAAGTTTCCCTTGCCTTGAAAATTGTTTGGTTTTTCTTCATTTCTGAAATTTCTTCACTGGCAGTCATTTTCTTCCATAACTTTGATAAGATTTCTGTTGAAATATCCTGAGGTTCCTGTTGAAAAATCTGCCATTAGTCTGATAGGAGTTTCTTTAAAAAGTAAGTTAGATTTTTCTCCTGAAGAAACGTTTTAGAATTCTCTATTTTGTATTATGACTGACAGATAACAGTATAATCATGAAGAACTGTTTCTGGTTGAATCTATATGGGATCACATAATCTTCCTGAACATGAATATTCACATTTCCCTAAGAGAAGGTAAGTTTCAGAGGTCACTTGCTTAGACAAGGTTTTTAATCATGCTTTTACCCATCTCTTTGAGTTTTAAAATTCAAATTTGCATGTTTCATGATTCAGCATATTTTTCCCTTCTCTCTTCTCTTTTCTTGGGTTCTTCCTACTTCCCTGTGCATGGTGGATAGTGTTCTATCACTGAGCTAAATGCCTATTTTTTTTTTCCTTGTTTGAGATAGGCTTTCATCAAATTGCTAAGGCTGGGCTTGAACTAGCAAACCTCTTGCCTGTTTCCAGAACAGCTGGTATTATAGATCTGTATCAGTAGGGCCGGTTTAGAAGCTCTTCCTTTGGCTTGAGCAAGTCTGTTGTTGATACTCTCAACTATGTCTCATGTGTCATACTGAGTCATTTGCATGATCACATCCTCTCTGCTAGATTTTGTCTCATAGCACAAATTCATTCTGAATGTTTTTGAATCACCCATCTTATTTATTTTTCACTGGTTTACTCATACTCATTATTTTGAACTTTAATATTTTAAGTTAGCATACTTTTGTATGCTATGTAATGGAGTTTTTAAATGGAAATTTCATATGTATTTTGTTCTTCATTTCCTCCCACAGTGACACCACATTTCCCTGTGGCTGATCACCTGCCTTCCTCTAAGTAGTAGTGACCCCCCTACCCTGCTTACACTTCAAAAGCATCCCAGTAGCCTTCCTTTCCTCTTTTGCCTACCATCTTAGGGAAGTGGTCCTCTCTTATGCTTTACTTTTTTTTTTCCACTTTAGGACATAGTGCCCTGTACATATGCACAGAAATCTGAATCTACTTTCAGTGTCTAAATAAACAGGAAGAAAGGAAGGAATAAAAATGAGAGAGAGAGAGAGAGAGAGAGAGAGAGAGAGAGAGAGAGAGAGAGATTNGAGAGAGAGAGAGAGAGAGAGAGAGAGAGAGAGAGAGAGAGAGAGAGAAAGGAAACATGGTATCTTTTGATTGCTTTTGGGTATTTAACACTCTTGTTACAGACTGATTATGAACTGTCCCCAACAGGCTCATATACTCATGGTTGGTAGACAGCTTGTGGCGCTCTTTTGAGAATTACTAGAAGCTTAGAAGGCACGGCCTAGTTCATGAAAATAGCTCACTGTGAATGTGTCCCTGGAACTGTATGGTGACCTGGCCCTCCTTGCTCTTCTTTTTTCACTCTCCTGGTTTGGAATGAAGTAAACAGTTCCTTACTACTTAGAGCTTCGCAGGATGCTTTGTCTCTGCATGGCCCAGAACTGATATGATCAACTGCAGGCTGAATCTATGAAACTCTGCCTCAACTGATCCTTTTCCACTTTAGCTGTCTGTCATTCATTTGACACCATGATCTAAACCCACCACAGCCCTCCAGGCTATTCTTTTAGACAGGATCTCATGTAGCCCAGGATAGCCTCAAACTTGACAGCTGGAAGTAGGTCATGAATTGGGATCTTCCTACCTTTGCCTCCAGGAAGCTAAAATATGTGCTACCACACTGGGGATTGAATCCAGGACTTACTGGATTCTGGAAAAAGTCTCTGGTACCTGAACAACATTCCGAGATCTAAAATCTTTATTTTATTATTCTTTTTATTGGTTATTTAATATACTTACATTTCAAATGTCCCCCTTTCCGATTTCCCTTCCACAAAATCCCCATCTGATCCCTGCTCCCCTTTGCCTCTATAAGGGTGCTCCCCCACCCACCCACCCACCGCTTTCCCTCTTTACTGCTCTACTATTCCTTTACACTGTGATCTCAAGCCTCCACAGGACCAAGGGCCTCCCCTGCCATTAATACCAGATAAGGCAATCCTTTGCTACATGTTTAGCTGGAGCCCTGAGTCCCTACATGTGTACTCTTTGGTTGGTGGTTTAGTTCCTGGGTGCACTGGATGGTCAGGTTAGTTGATATTGTTGTACTTCCTATAGGGTTTGGTGTCTGCAGGTGGGATGTCAATAAGACATTGAACAATCTCTATAACAAAGTCTTAACCATGTTTAGCCAACCTTTTCAAAACACACCACCCAAAAGACAACAAAGTATAGACCTAATAAAGGATTGAGAGCAATTAGAGTTCAGAATTTGAGGTTGTTAAAAATCCCAATACCAAAAACTAGAGCAATAAAGGAAAGACTTGAAGGAAAGACTGTGCTGTGACAACAGAACTAGGAAGTTTGACAAAGGAAAAGGGTCAAACTTAAGAGTGCAGTTGGACCTACCTCCTCCCCCAACAACTCCAGCGCATATGTAGCAGATGTGCAGCTTGGTTTTCATGTGAGTCTCACAAATGGACCAGGATCACAAATGCCTGTGGATCCTGTTCCACTAACTGGTCCACCTTGTCTGGTCTCAGTGTGAGATATGCAGAGATGTCAGGAGTGGGATGTGGGAGGATGACACCTAGAGGAGGCTCCCCATTCTCAGAGGAGGAAAGTATGGGGAGTGGGGGAGGATCTGTTTGATGGGGTACTAGGAAGTGGGAGGGCTAATATTGTGATATAATGTAAATAATAATAATAAATAAGAGTCTGAAGAATACAAAAATATGGATTCATCCCAAACCTGCCTGATTTTCTTTCAGCAAAGCCAGTGTGGTGCAGATAACCATAACATCAACATCAACACTGAGTCCCAAGTGTCTTCTGCATGGCAGCCTTGTCAGTACATTCTCTACAGGACTCCTCCACAAGTATTCCCTCTGAATTTGGTCACTTACTCTTCTTCATTCAGCTTACTTCAAGCAGGTTCAAGTTTGGTTAAGAATACTGAGACATAAAGCAGCAAGAATGATAGGAGAAGGATGGTATTAATTTCTTGATCACTGCTCTAAACCCACAGACTCCACTCCAGTGGACTGTCCTTACCAACTAGTACAAACAACCATCAAGTCAAGTGTCTGATAATGGCAGTCTGGTTGTGGCCAAATCTGTAACTCATTTACCATCTATGACAATTGCATGAAATGCCTCTGCTACACATCTCTAAGGATTGTTAGTGGAATGCTTGCTGCGATAATTTAGAAATTAGGTTTCAAAAAGAAATTTCCGTCATTTTTTTTTTAGGAATGAATTCTAAATATCAAAAGGGTGAGATTTGATTTTAAATATTCTGTAAAATTAAGACAAAAACATATAAACTCATACACAAGCTTATTTAACCAACAAATATAGCATTTGATTGTCTCCAGTAGAGAAAAGTAAATGAGAATGCTTCCTTCCTGTGCCGGGCAATAAAAATCAGCAGTAGTTTAATATAATCCTCCCCCATGAGACCTTTATGAGCAAGGCCATTTTAACTTTCACATATTGTCTTAAGAAATAGCTAGATATTTTCCCACCAACCCTGATTTTTATACTTTCAAAACTATAATTATAATGCCTATGGCAGCCACCTGCATTGCCTTCTTTTTGGTATGGCACTGTGAGAACAGGTATCAAGTGCAGTGATCATCAAAAACTGTTCCCTGGACTCCTATAAAGCTCAGAGTGCAGCACAAACAGTCCCTCCTGCGAAAAGAGTCGTTGAATTAATTTAATTAATTTAATGAATTAATTGAATTAATGAGAGTCATAAAGATGATCACAGACAGAGGAGCAGCATTCAGCAGCAAACTCTTTGAGCAGGCCCTTCCAATTACTCCTACTAACCAAATCTCTACTTCCTTTATTGTGTTGTTAGTTCCTTTTTTAACCACCAGGACTGCATTTCTGAAGCTTAACTTGCATTTGGAGGCAAAATTTTAAAATGCATTCTCTAAGAAGTAGGCATTTTATGCAGCACATGGGAGTATGGGTATTGAAGTGGAAATTTCTGGTTTCTTTGGAGACTCAGTTGTGTCATGTTCTTCTGGAAACTGTTAGGAGAGGCTGTTTTGCTGAAGCAGACACAGGTGAGGATGTTTTGCTGAGAAGAGACACACGGGTTTTCGGGAAGCAGCCTGGAAAAGGGGCATGTGATGTTTTGCTAGAGTCGGATGTTTGGAAAGGGTATAAATATAACCCAACAGACAAAGAATGATGCTATGTGGTATTGGTTTACCTTGTCACTCTTTGCTGGGCTTTGTTGGGATTTGCTGATGCTGGTCTTCACTGACACTGTGTGGTAATGGTTTGCTTTGCCACTCTTTCATGGTCATTGTTTGTCATGACTTCATAGAGAGAAATGAACCAAAAAACTTCTGGTGGTGTTTGGCAGCTTCTTGGCACTTCTGCAGATTCTGGCTAATTGGCAGGGTTTTGTGGTTCCTTCTGAATCAAACTGTGGTTGCTGATTCATGAATGGTGTTTGCACACAGATGAGCTACCACTGCTGATTTGAGTGAACTGAACTGCTGATATCAACACCAGTTGGATTCACCCCAAAGAACTATGTCTAAACAGGTTCACATCCTCCTTTGCCCTATTAAGCTTACCCTTCCACTACCTCTAATGGCTGGTAGGCTAGCATTTAAGTGTGCTTATTAAAGTAGGTTTTGAAAACTATAATTCTAAAGGTTATTGAAATAAAACTGTCAGTTTCTACTCATAATGTCTACAGTATATAGGTATGGGACCTCATGTACACATTATTACAATGAGTGTTGTTGAACCATGTTGATGCCCAACCTAAATAAGATAATGGATGGTAGAAACTCATTTAAAGTCAGACTTTGGAGTTCTGTACTGTGGAGCAGATTCTGTCACTGTGATCTAACAGCATTTACTATGTCTGACATACTAAACATGCTCAGTGGATCTATCATAATTTGGAGCATTTCTCTAGAATTACAACATGAGAAACTTGGAAACCAATTATATGCAGACCTCAGATTTCCTACACAAGAACTGGAAAAATCATCTTTTAAAATCAAATTCTAGAATTTATCAATCGTACCTTTCACTTTATATTATTGAGACTTGTACTGGCATACCCATGCCGCAATCTAGTTCTCTAAAACTTCTTGCACATGATCTTCTCTCTCTAATTCAAAGCTCGTTTCCAGGACTATAAGACTGTATGAATAGAAGAATAAGTGCACTAGCAGTGTGGGGAAGTTCCTTTATTCTAACTTGGTCAAGTATCCCAAATCAGTATTAAACATGAGAATTCCACATATGTTAACTCACCATGATCTATTTTTCTCATATTAACATCAGAAAATCACAGAAAATTCATATGTGACAGTGTTTTATATAACTGAAACACAATAATTCCTGGGTTGGTAAATTATCAAATAATGAGCATTTTTGTATTCCAACAAACTTACAAAATTAGATGGGAAGTGGAAATGTATTGCTATTATTTATGAAGCCCAAGAGTATATTTAGTAAGGGAAGTCAAGGCCTGGAATCTGAGTGAAGACAGACAGTTCTATGTTAGGTTGATTCCTGACAGAGTTCTTAGAGATTTTTTTTTAATTATTTATTTTTATTAGATATTTTCTTCATTTTCATTTCAAATGCTATCCCGAAAGTCCCCTATAACCTCCCCCTGCCCTGCTACCCAACCTATCCACTCCGGCTTCCTGGCCCTGGCATTCCCCTGTATTGGGGCATATAATCTTCAGCAGTCTTTTAGAATTATTCCTAGAGAGCCAGAAACCACTACTGTCCCTAGTACCTACCTAACATGCTTTTAAGTCATACTCAACCAGTGCAGTATTTTTATAGGCACAGAACTGAGTCCTCAACAGCCAGTTGGTAATTAGAATAAATACCCAGGATGCCATGCCTCCAAACCACTGATTGTATTCACATAGCCTAAAATCTGCCGCCTCTACTCTGGTCTTCAACTCAACAGCCCATCACTACCCACAATTCCACACTCAGGAATATCTTCCTATGCCCATCTTTCATCTGAGGCTTATACATATGGTCTGTTTCTTTATCCTTAGCAGAGATTAGTAAAACCCATGTAATGCAACCCTGTCAAATACAGTAAACCAAACTTCAATCCCACATAAAGAGGTTTCCAAATATAAGCATTAAATAAATGGGTGTTTCAAAAGGAAAAGTAATTTTTTCCCAAACATGACTTAATTATCTTTAAATGAAATGCAACTTTAAATATACAAGTACATGGGCAGGTGAGATGGCTTAGTAAATTAAAGCACTTGCCTTCTTGTTTTCCTGAGTTTTAAATCTCAGATCCCAGAGTGGAAAGAGATAAGCAACTCCTGAAAGACTTCCTCAGAACCCCCCTCTTTCTTGTTCTCTTGTACAAACAGGCTAAAGAGGTGGCTCAGAAATAATGAGCACCTGCTGTTCTTACAGAGGGCCTGGGTTCATTTCTCAGCACTTAAATGTTGGCTCACTACCAACCTTCTGTAACGCCAGTTCCAGTATCTACTATACCCTCTTCTAGTGTTTCACAGTCACTAGGCACAGACATGATACATAGATATAAATGCAGGCGAAAAGCTCATACACATAAAATAATAAGAATTAAAAATTAAAATAATTTAAAATTTACAAACATGAAATTATGGGTAGTGTTATTTTACAAATCTTTGCAACTATTCTTGAACATATAAACATAATATGAATATATATGAATACAATCCATAAAATTCAATTTGAAGTAATATATTGTAAAAGAAATGTTATTTTGCTTAAAGTAAAGTCTTTTCAGTGTGAAACATGGTACTGATGGTGTCAGAACTGGTTGCCTTAAGACCTTTCACAATCCTAATCATAATTGACAGCTGGACTCTGCTATATCTCCAATTATGAAAATGTCTACATAGGATATCATATGCCATTTGCCTTCACTTGACAAAAGTAAGGTTTTTATCATTAAGTGTGAGGGAGAGCATAAAATTCAATTATATATAGGGGATAGTGGAACAGTAAGACTTAAATTTGGTGGGCGATGTGAAATCTGTATAGAAACAGATTATAGGAAAAGGCTATTAATACGGAAGATGGTTTGAAAAACCATATGGAAACCTACTTCTGTAAGAAGCTTATACACATATATGAGGTGAATTTAATGGAGTTACTCTAGAATGGGACAATAATGCCCTTACTAGACACCAATGACTGACAAGCAAAAAGTCCATTCTAGAAATATGTTACATTTTTTTGAGTTGCTGGTCAAAGAGGCCAACACAGGTACTCAAATACTACAGGCTATTTCTAGTGCTCTTGATTACTCTCCAGAACTTGATGCTAAGACATGATTGCTGAAGTCATTACATACTCAAACCAGAGAACAAGACGAAATCAAGTGAGTATTGGCCTGGAAGCTTCATCATTACTGGCTGGTTTTCAGTGAGCTACACATGCTACTAGAAAAGAAAATTAGCCAACAATATTACTTATCTGTGTATCTTGAAATGTACAATAATGACCTGTCAGGCAAGAAAGGTCTACTGGTACAATAGTAGCAAGAGTGTCATTGGAGAAGCCAAACATTTTCTGATTGGATTTAAGGTCCATATCACAAGAAGGAACAGTCATTAGGGCCATGGACCTGTGACTAGACAAATCGTCTGTCCTACGGAAAAACCTACTATTACTTTTCTGCTTAGTGGACATTCCTAATGACTTATTACTATGCCTGTAAATTATGTCTCTCATTCTTCATCAAAGAAATTTCTTCTTTTAATAGATGGTGATTAAGACAAAGACCCACAACAAGAGACTGTTGAATTCTCCATCCTAAATAGGACATCCATATCACACATTATTGTTTCAAGATTCAAGTATCATCTTAGAAGAGGAGGTAGGATGGTTCTAAGAGCCAGAGGTAGTGGATGGCTACAAGGAAACTCTATCTAGGGCACAGTGATGCTGCTGGGAGAAAGTCAGTTTTCTTTAACAGTGTCATTCCTGGTAAGTAAATCACATACTAGGAAACATATTCTATATCCAATAAGATTTGAACAGAACAAATATCAGTAGGTCAATTAAAAAAACATCTACAAGATATTAGTGAATAGGCAAGTGGAGGTGAACCTACGAGAGAGTTGGGAGAGAGAATAAATGGGACCAAAATACACCATATGAAATTCTCAAAGGAAAAAGTATATTACTTTGAATTTTTATTTTATTAGATATTTTCTTTGTTTACATGGTGTGTGTGTGTGTGTGTGTGTGTGTGTGTGTGTGTGTGTGTGTTTATGTGCATGTGTCTGTGGTATATGTTGTGTTTGTATGTGGGGTGTGTATGTGTGTGTGTGTGTGTGTGTGTGTGTGTGTGTAGACATGCAGAAGTAAAGGTATATTTTTGGACTTCAAGGACAACTTTAGAATTTAATATTTCTCCTTCTAGCACATTCCATCATCACATAAATGCTGGAGCTCAAATTCAGGCTTTGTAGCAAGCAACTCTACATTGTACCAGCTTTGTTGGTTTTATAGTGACTCAATAAGTAAAATAATTTGAGAATACTAAATTTAAATTTTAAGTTTCATCTGAATGACTCATGGATAAACAGGTATATAGATGTCACTAACTAAAAGAAAACTCCCTCACTAATCCACATACAATTAAGAATGTTTCAATGGTAGAACTGAGTCCATAAGGCCCTCCTTTTCATGGCCTGTAAACTGTCCTCAACTTGACACTTAGGCAAGAATGCTATGCATGTTTGAATATATACAGACCAAAGATAGTAACCCAAGTTAACTAGCTCAAGAGCAGTCCCAGGGAATGGAACTGTGAAAAATTGGAAAGAATATGATCTTCCAAGAAGAATCAATGGTCACCTCCATGGTGGTACACAGTGACCTTTTAAAAATTATAATATTTTCTGCTTTAGCAAAGAATTAGAAATTGATCTGAAATTTTATGTGAAATATTCAGACTTCTAAATTTGTTTAAAAATTAAACACTCTACATTTCAAACATAAATTTAGTTTTATGTGATCTGAGAGCCACAATTTCTAATCCAGACTGTAACTCCTCCACTTTGTTGTCCACAAACAATTGTGCACATCCAGGGATACAACTGACCCTGTGAGTAACAAATGACCAGAAACCATCAGACACTCCTATCTTTGAAGTGATTGTAACTAAAAGAGACATCCTGGTATTCAAGCAAGTAGGTGAACTTGAGCTAAAAATGAGTCTCTGGAAGCCAGTGTTATAAGTAGCCTTCTTAGGGAAAGGATTCGTGGTCACTGCTGCCAGGAAAGATAATGTGCTGTTAGTTGTCTCAGATTGTTCAAAGGGTTAAGAAAAGAAAGTATAGGCCGGGCAGTGGTGGCACACGCCTTTAATCCCAGCACTTGGGAGGCAGAGGCAGGCGGATTTCTGAGTTTGAGGCCAGCCTGGTCTACAGAGTGAGTTCCAGGACAGCCAGGGCTACACAGAGGTACCCTGTCTCAAAAACCAACCAAACAAACAAACAAAAAACAAAAGGTTCACCAACTGAATGCCATATGTTTCAAAACTGTGTCATTGTTTCTATTCCCCTAAATGTGCATTCACTGTGAATGAGAATCAACTCCAAATTGTCCCATAAAGTTATAAAACTGAAAAGAATCTTTTATTACCATTTGTATCAGGTAATGATAGAGCTACGTATGTCTTCTCATCAGGGAGAACCATGTGATCGGTGCAGTGAAGCTCTTACAATCATCTCTCAAAGATTTTTAAGTACTATCAGGGAACTCTAAGTTGTAAAACATTTACTTTGTTCATATATGATTTTAAGATTCGGGTTTCATGACCTTGTAACACATGCTGTATGCTGTGAATGAGAGGCATCAATACCTGGCTTGACCAGAGATGATTTTGACTAGAATCTAGTCATTCCTAAAACCATCAAAATATACATGTGTGTTTAACTGAAATTGATTTCTTGACACAACCAGGTGCTGGAGCTGGAATGTAAGGTTAATGCTATTCTGACAGCCTTCCTGAGTACTGACAAGGATCAGAGCATATTTCAGCAGTTTTTTTCCAACCACAGAATACTGCCACTCAGCACCATGAAAAACAGCAAGATCAAAGGATAGGCAACTGGGTGAGGGACCTTAGGGTCACAAGGATAGCTACTGATACTGATCTAATTTAATCACAAATGAATTATTTTCTTCCTGGTATAGCCTCTGAGAATTCTTTAAACGTAATTTAAAACAAAATTTCTCCATCTATAAAAAATTCTGTTGGTAAGTACAAAAAATAATTTACAAAATTTTGCTGTATCTCACTGTCTAAATCAACAAAATTATAAGTCAATTTTGTGGCTCCCTTATAGAAAATAATCCAGATAAGAAACAACAATAGAGCTTATATCTAAAATTATATTCACTTGAATTATTTATTTCATGGGATAACTTAAAGGGAACATACCTGAGTATCTATAAACATTTACATTATTATTTGTGTACATGTTATGCTTAAAATTCCCAAAGTATACTCTGATACCCATTAAGCTTTCTATAAAAGCTATTATTAACCATTTTCATTTTTTTCTCCAGAAAAAAAAAGATACAAATGCAGTCTAAACTCTCCAGAGATGAGTTTGATCATGCACAGTCGCTCAGATGGGAGCCTTGTTCCATTCTGACAGCCCATCTTACCACTGTGCCATCTCAAAATGGCTCCAAAGAAGAAAAGAAGAAAGAAAAAAGAATGGAAGGATGGAAGAAAGAAGGAAGAAAGGAAGAAAGGAAGGAAGGAAGGAAGGAAGGAAGGAAGGAAGGAAGGAAGGAAGGAAGGAAGGAAGGAAAGAGAAAAATGTAACTCCTTATACCCCAGAGCTAATTTGCTTCTGTGTTTTAGGCTGAGTTCAAATTTCAAAATTCTCATTAAAAAAATTCAGACAATTGGTTTGGGGTGGGAGAAGAAACCTAATGCGTCTGCTGGCACTACTCCAGCCTCTGTGTCATTGGTCTACATTTCTGGAGCATCTCCATTAGCTAAAAGTGAAAACACTAAAACACAGCTTAAACCAAAGAAGGAGATCCGAGGGGAAGAAAAGCATTGGACATGCAAAATAACAGAGGAACTTCAATCAGGAGCCCCAGTTGTTAATTAGTATTGCAAATTCTCGTGTGTTCGATCTGACAAGAATATTTTACAAGGTAGAGTCTCCCTCAAAAATAAAATACAGGCTGTAACTGTTCTTATAGAATCCAATGTATGCTTACAGAAACCCTCCAAAGTCAACTCTGACAAGATGAAAGTATGTTCAGTTTCCAGTGCAGTGCAAAATGAAGACTAGAAGAAAATACAGGTATATAAGAGTAGCCAGTCATCTTGCCAGGTGGAAGACATACACATTCTTGGTTTTCACAATTGCTTTCTGGTGTGCCCATACACACTTAAGTCCTAATTTTTCATTGCTCCGTATAAGATGAAGCCTACAGAACTGAGTATCTCACTGCCTTCTAACAGCCACTATGAGCCACAGAGAAGAAATTAAAGGCATAACATAGGAAATTATTTGAGGATCCTCCATGTCACAGCTAGTAAACGATCCTTCTATATTTTTCAGTAGGTCAGACTGTCAATACAAAAAGAAATGGACACATTATAAACTTAAAAGGAAAGACTTTTTAATAACAATTCATCCTCAGGTTTTATAGACTACCCCCAAACAATACGACTCCAAGGCACTTAGCAATAAATAAGCAAGCCTGACAACTTACTGCTTAAGCCAATCCTTCCCCAGGCACATCCCACACAGGCACAAAATGTGTTCTCAGAAGCTACTAGAAAAGGAAAGAATTGATTTGATCAAATATTTAATGCCTCTATCAAATTTCTCAGAGAGTCCACAACCTCAAACACTGTCAAGCAGAGAAAGTGGTTTTAGTGGGCTTTTAGCATCAGAGGCACTGAGTGTCCAGTCAGAGAGCCTATTAAGGGCTCAGAAGGGGATAGGCAGCACTTTCCTGCTCTCTTACCTTTTCAATATGGCTCCGCCTCTGCTTCTGTTAACTGCTATGCTACATTGCATTTCTCTGTGAGACATCTCAGCAACCTGTAAGTGGAGGTCAAAGGACTTGACAAGAAATTTAATTATCAAGGAAAATCAGGACAGATACAAATTGGATGGTACTATTGTGCGCCTGGTCCTCACTAGATACATGCTTTTCAGAGTACTATCAAGTCATCAGTGGAAAGAAAATGGTACACCAGTCTAGACATGCCATTCATACTTGAAATGAGATAACTACTGGAAATGAGTGGTTAAATTAAGTGTATCCTGTATGGAACCATTCAACTAACAATCATTTACAGAAAATCCAATTGATTTCTACTGAAAAAAAAAAAAAAAGGAAGATGATTTTTGCAGATAAGTGGTCTGTAATTTAGTTGCACTTTTTAAAAAACCTGCTGATTAAACACTATATAAAGAATTTACCCGGAAGGTTAATAAATATGGTCTCAAGAATAAGATCTTTTGGCATGATAACAGTTTCCTGGCTCAGTCTAGGGAAGTGGCTCAGCCTGCAGATGACTCTGACCAGGCAAATGTCACAAGCCACAGATTGGAGGCAGTTCACTTATTTGCCTGAAAGATTAAAGCCTTAAAGAAGAAAGGGGAAAAGAGTGATGACCTTTCTGATATAAAGTTGAATAACTCTCAGACTGAAGTTCCTGTTTGTGGAAAGATGAAGAGGGACGAATGCCACTCCTTCTAGTGTGTATACCATCCATAAATGAAACCTCAGAGGATATGAAGAATAGAGGGCAAACTTTGTATAGCAGATGAACTCAGAAGACTCAGACGCAAGAATGAAACAAAAATGTCCAGTGAGACTCTTTAGAGATTTCAGAGATTCCAGACCCCCAGAAACTTCCTGTTTGGTGAAAACAAAGTTGGCCAAAGTTGGATTTTTGCCTCAAATACCAAATATCAGTTGATCAAGGACAGGCATCCTCTGCATACTTAACCATCTCTTGCACAGAAAATCTCTGACATATTTTTTAAAAACTTCTCAGTTTTACTACCTAAAAGAAGAACTCACTGGTGTAATGAAGTGAGTTCAGGGATTTGATAGGACAGCCGACTACGGTTATCATCCCTGTTGAAATGGACCAGGGCCGGTTCCTCAGAAAATTGGACATAGTACTACCGGAGGATCCTGCTATACCTCTTCTGGGCATATACCCAGAAGATCTTCCAACTGGTAATAAGGACACTTGCTCCACTATGTTCATA
>NC_034592.1:40404488-40430591 GCF_900095145.1 Mus pahari | reverse complement strand
GGGGGGAGGGGTATGGGAAACTTTCGGGATAGCATTTGAAATGTAAATAAAGAAAATAATAATAATAATAAAAAAAAAGAAATGGACCAGGGAAGTCTGACATAGTGAAAGGCTGCGTTCTTATTTTAGTTAGGCTGGATAATAGGAAGCAGAAGTAGTCAATGACCTGCAATTGAATGACATCAGCTTCCAGTAATGTAAACTTAAGCATAAAACCTGAATTTTTGAACAAAACACAAATTTGTATGAGAACGTAACTCTTATTATAGAGCAGTTAATCCTTCATTTTCAACTTAATAGCATGTCATACATTACTACTAGTCAGGTCACACATGTTTCTATATGTATTGAAATACATATGGTTATGAGTATAAAATTGAAATCAAAGTTTTAAGAGATTGCGTAAAAATTTCACTCAGAGCGGGCATATTTAAATTTTTTGTAACTTATATATTTCACTTAATAATTAAACTATTACAGTTCACATGAACTGGAAATGTTATTCAAAGTAATCCAACAAGAAAGTAAGTTTGACATTTTTAGAACATTATCATTCAGAGATTTTTCTCATGTTCATGTCTCAAGGTATTTCTAGGATCTTCTTCCTTTTTTAAATTAGGTATTTGAGAGCATCTTAAAAAGTGATTTGATTATATTTAACTGTCAAACCAGTCTGTTTCCCCTTCTATCCACCCAACTTTATGCTCTTTATAAAATAGTTTTAACTGCAAACTCATTTATGCTTTTGACACTGAAGCATTAATAATTGGGTTGGAGAAGTGATAGAGCAGGCAACAGCAAACACTGGCTATTCTTATAGGGGACCGCAGCTTGATTTCCAGCACCCTTTCGGCAGTTTATGTGTGTCTGCAACTACAGTTTCAGAGGATTTATTCCTTACTCTGTCCTCGATGGGTATGAGGCACACAAAAGGGTGAACTATACACAAGCAAAACACTGACAAGGCAGGAAGGCAGGAAGGGAGGGAGGGAGGGAGGGAGGGAGGGAGGGACAAAGAAATGAAACAAAAACATAAAAAGAAAAAAGGGAGGGGAAAAAAGGAAGGTAAAAAGAAATTTCAAAGTTCACCGGAGTATAAGACATTTTTGTTTCTTTATACCTAGAAGACAATCCTGTAGGTCACTTACTCAAGGACAGCTAGTATTTTAATAGTTAAAGCACATAACTGAGATTATTTTTTCTAGTCTAGATTCTACTGGAAGGATACTTAACTTCTATTTTCTTTTTGCATTACATTCTTCAGCAACTGTAAGTGTCCTGTCTTAAAGCTCTGTGTTGTGTTTTACATTACTGCCTGGGAACACTGTGAGGAATTATATAAATCACAGCTAACTCCACTTCAAGTTGAATGAGCAATCCCTGTTGAAAATCTTGTCATCTTATAACTGGCCATAATTATGCTTAGGCTATGTTTAGAAATAATGAATTTTAAATTTCTCAGGTTTTCAAATTATTTTACATGGGACATCTAAATATGCACATTTATTTCAGGATTCCCTAATAAATCTGTCAGAGTATAATATGTAGAAAATGGATCATGCAGAATTTGTCATCAACTTATTTTAGTTGAATCTTTGCAAAGTCAGAACTATCTTTTATCATAACCCTTAAATCCTATTAAATTCATAGAATTACTAGGATTTGGGTACATCACATAACAGGAAGCTGAGTTTCCATTAAATACAAGAAAGAATATCTTTGGAAGCACAGATTATTAATGTATTTAAGAGGGACTATAGATACCTGAATAAAATGTAATACACTATCCATATTAAATACAATATGCCAACTCTCACCCACATTAATTGTGGTTCTGTTTTTCTCTTCTTATCTTGGGGTGTCCACACCAGACAGGGAGGGATGGACCTGGACCTGAGCCTAGTTTCTAGGTCCTTGTCTTCGCTCAGAGTGTCCAGCTAAAGGACACTAGGTAGGAAATGATGAAATAAAGTCAGAAAAGGGTGGGTCAGCAGAATTCTGGTAAATCAGTGAATTATGGTGGGGAGGAGGTCTCCTCTGAAGATTTTAATGTTACAGCTTTTCAATGTCAGCCCTTTCCGAGGACATTCAATGAAACCACTCTCTCAGGCAGTGCTCAAAGAAACAGTTTGTGCGCATACACTTGCTTTGGGGGTCAATCGTGGGATATATATATATATATATATATATATATATATATATATATATATATATATATATATATACCTTGGAGAATGAGAAGGGATTCTTCATAGAGTGAAGTTTCGTTTGCTGAGGGTTAAGGTTTTGGGGTCATCTCATTTGCATGGAGAGGCATTCCAGGGAGTTGACATTTTTCAGGCAAAAGATTGGGGGTTGGGCTCCCTAGATAAGAAAAGGAAGAGAAAGCTCAGCTAAAGGGGGTCTCCTGTTTTGAGCAGAGCAAAGGAAAGCTGTCTGAACATGGCATACTATAACCTTAGTAGCAAGATCTAACAATTAACATCGGTTTTGTCCATTCATGGCATCTACCTAGAAGACTGCTACAATGATGTGATCGACTCCCAAATTGCCTTGTTTCTCTTACCTCAATTTGGTGATTTTCATCTCCATTCAAAATACTGCAGCTTCAAATATACCCAACCCGCATAGCGGCTACCATACTGTCCCTTCCTTCTACCAAACTGACCCTACAAATTCCCTACCACCACCAGCGTCTGCACCCTTATTCATCTAACAATAAACCCTAGAAAGTACCATGTAATTGTTCAATGCCACGGTGGATTTGAGAATTCAAAATTTTGATGGCCCATTCAAAACTTCATTATTCACATTTCCCTCTGGCAAATTTTGTTCTCAAAAATTCCCTTGATGAACTTTTCAAACTTTCCCCCTTTATTTAACTACATAATCCAACATTTTCAAATTTATGTCAGAAAATGTCATGACCTACTTCAAAAAGAAAACAGAAATGATCTGTCAAGTCAGGCTTACATTTCTCTACTATTTCCTAACCTGAAGGGAGAAAACGGTCTATCCATATTATTTCCTCTCCTGAAGGATGATTAGATAGTCATGTCTATGGCTATCCTCACTTCTGTTTCAGAATTCTTCACTGCTTCACACCAAGACCCCTCTTTTTTTTTTAAATCACATTTTAATTATTACAATATGTTGTTACAATTAATTAACTAGTGCTTTTACATTGCTGTTACCTGAAACTACAATTCCTTCAAATTGTCTCAGTTTATATACTTACCCTCCTTTTCTGATGTCAGGGTCTATTTATGAAGCTACATGTCACACAGTTATCACGAGTCCATAGATTTGCTCAACTATGGCAGTTTTGAAGACTTTTTTTTATCTTTTGTGATTTGTGCAGTTTCTAGTAGTGCTAATAAAGAACTGGGATTCCTCTGATGTTTTTCTCATGAATAGACTAGAATTATGGGACTGGGGAAGGAAGATCATGAGGCAAAAAGATGTTTTGGGTTTTTTTTTTTGTTTTTTTTTTATCAGATCATGTCAAGAATGGTTCGCCAACTCTTGACACCTCACTTGCCTGACCTACTTTCTCAGACTTCTCTACTGTAAATGTGCTCTTTTTCTCTAAGGTCATATTTGGCAACAAGTCATTACAGAAACCCATGCTTAAAGAAGACAAGCCTATGTCTTGTCCCTTACCTACGTAAGTTTTATTATTAGTTTGCTGGTATCTATGAAATACTGGGCTGTGATTTTAATCTAGATTATAACAAAGCTGTAGATCAAGATGAAAATACATGATATCTAACAATTGAGTCTACTAATTCGTGAAAATGGAACATTTCTCTGCTTATATAAATCTTTGATTTCTAAAACTTGTATGTCATACTTTTTACCCATATCAATCCTATATTTTGCTTAATTTATATCCAAGTGTTTCAGTTTTTGGTACTATCAGCATATATTTCAAATTTCAAATGCCTTTTATTCTGGCATAACAATCATTTTATATTGTCATTATATTCTATGTCATTATTATAATTCTTTATTTTGGAAATTTACTGTATATACTGCCCTGCCATAATAGATTTTTATTCCTCTGAAACCATACCCCTCGATAAACTAATCCTTCTCTAAATTGCATCATCTTCAAACATAGTATTTTTATTTTTTTCTTTTCCAATCTTTGTGATTTTTGTTTGTTTTTCCGGTTGTATTGTATTAGCTAGAACATTCACTAAAATGCTGAGTAGGAGCAGTCACAGGAGATTTGAATGACTATTCTCAGCCTTAGTAGGACATGTCCCTCCAGATTAAGTACATTATCAGAAGGCTTTGATAGTTGTTTATCGTCACATTTTCCTGTCACCCTTATTCTTAGTGTGCTTAACATAAAATTTGTGTTCAATTTTGTCAAATTTTTTTTTCTGTATCAATTGTGTAGTCATACACGTTTCCTCATTTAGTTTGAGAAAAGACTACACAATACTCATCCCTAAATGTGATACGCATTCCATACTCCTCCCCAAAGGATCAGAAAAATGTAGAAGAGGGGCCTGAAAGACTGTAATAGCCAGATGTGGAGAACACAAAAAAGTGTTATCTATATACAATGGGGAACTTGCACATATAAACTCACATCAGTTTTGACAGTATGCATAAGACTTGTGCAAGCTCAAGCTAGACAGAATTCCATCATGAATTATACTTCTAGATTTATGAAAGTTATACATTATATCATGTATACCATTTGAATCATTTATGTCTGATCTATCAATTTTCTTCTTCGTTGCTGTATTTGATTTTCTAATCTCTTATGAGAAATATTAGTCTATACCATTCTTCATAGGGTGTGGGTTAAAAATGGGGCTCCGGCCCAGGGCTCAGGTCTCTGGGCGAGGCAGACACAGGGAGTTTGACTGTGCAGATCCCAGGCAGCTGCCAGGCAGGTATTGGGCTGTGAGAAGCCATGGGATCCCACTCTGGGGTGGGGAAGGAGAAGTCTGGGTCCCTGCAGACCCTGCTGGAGTTGGCTGGGGTCCCAGGGCCTGCACGGAGGCAGGTTCTTGGGCTCTCCCAAATGCAGCTGAGAACAGAGTGTTGGCCCCGGATCAGAAGGGAAAAAGGCAGGAGCAGGGAGTTCTGACTGGGTCCTGGGGGGGTGGGGGGGAGTCCTTAGCTTCGCTTGTGTGGAGGCTTTAGCTGGAAATGAGGGGAGGCCTCTGGTGGGAGGTTAGATGCACAGCTCATTAGAGGGAGACCTGCTCCAGCATGGTGGGTCCAGATGAGAAGAGACAGTCCATGGTTTGAAGGAATTTATTGTAGAAAGGTAGAGAGAGGGGGTAGAGAAGTAGAGGCTGGCCATGGTCATGTGGAGAGAGGGGAGAAGGGAGGGGGAGCGTGAGAGGCAAACGTAAGAGAGTAAGAGCAAGAAGGTAAGAGAGACAGGCAAACAGCCCCTTTTATAGTGGGCTGAGCATACCTGGCTGTTGCAACAGCCAAGTACCTGGGAGTGGAGTCCAGACAGAATAGCAGGAGCTTGGGGCACTGCCTACATGACTGATAGCCACACACCTCTGGGGAGGAGGGGCCCAGGAGGCATGACCGAACACCTGCTGTCCCTTAGGGTCACTGGAGTTCAAGGCCTGTGCTCAAACTGGAACCAGGTTGTCTGTGCACAGTTCACCGCCCCACAATAAGGTATCTTTTTCTTATTTATCTATTAATGATATTTTAACCTCATAGAAAGCGATAGAACATGTTCATTTCCTCAACTGCCACTCTCACAACACTCTTCTTGTCAGATTTTAACAGTGAAATAAAACTGGCAACATACTTTCAAGAAACAATTACTCCCTTTAATTGGGGAAGAGCTATTCAGGTTGCCTTCCATAAGGGTTTGAATGAAAATGTTTACATCGGCTTAAATATTTAAACACTTGGTCATCACTTGGTGGCACAATTGGGGAAGCTTTGGAGGTGTGGCCCTAATGGAGAAAGTAAATCCTTGGGGTTTGTGTTTTGTGTTTTGTTTTGTTTTGTTTTGTTTTTGTTTTGTTTTATAGCCTCACCTCAGCCTGTTTCTCTACTTTGTGCTTGCCCTTAGAGATGTGAGCCCCCAGCTTCCTACTCCTGATGCTGTCCTGCCATAATAGATTTTTATCCCTCTGAAACCATACCCCACAATAAGCTAATCCTCTAAATTGCATTGGTCATGTACCTTAGCACAGTAAAGTTCCTCATACCACACGTTCTGCTTGTGTGACTTTCAATAGTTTAACAGAACTCGTGCTGTTTAACTTATCAAACTGAATTCAAACAATTTTTCTTAATATTCTTTGTAATCTTTCTTTGAAATTGAACCCAATATTATCATACCTTTTGTTTTTTATACTGATAATTTCTGTCTCCTTTTCTATTTCCTGATTAGCCTATTTAGTGTTCTAGCAATTTTATTTGTAATTTCATAGATTTTAGATTTTATTTTGTTTTCCTGCTTCTAACTTTAATTATTTTCACCCCAGTACTTCAAAATTTATTTAATAATTCTGACTTGAAACTCACATTGCTCTCATTTGCATTTTCTGTTTTTTTAAAGCAATTACTAATTTTAGATCTCTGTTTTAAAAATCTATTTAGTGTTATAAATTTTACTCTAGTTACTGACTGGTATACAGTACCCCAAAGCATTTATATCAATGTACTACAGTTTTAACTGATAGTGCATCAATTAGCATTTGGTTGAAAATGTTAGATTTAGTTTTTGTCTCCTTCCTTCAAACAATGGATTTGTAAGTACTATGTTTAATTCAAAAGATTTAAAGATTTTCCAGCCATCTTACTATTCTCTACCTTCATTACTTTGTTGTCTGAAAACATACTTTACATATTGCCTTCTTTTAAAACAGACATTTTATGTCCAGAAAAATCTCTTGTTCCCTGAGAAAATTCTGTGTTCTGTTATTGTTAGGTAGATTATCCTATGATGTCAGTTAGTTCAAACTGAATGATAGTGATGGTTAGAGCATCCATTCCCTGTTTTCCTCCAGCCTCATCTATCAATTACTGGTTAACTAGCAAAGGATTGTAAAGTATCCACATATAACAGTGGATTTCTCTAAAGAAATCTACACACAAACGTACCCACAATATTTTTGTAACATAGTATTTTTACATTTTTTTACAATTTCCTATGATCCTTATTTGGTTTATCCAATGCATCCAAAACATGGTATTATTTTAAATTAACACTGATCTTTCCTATTAAAAATTTAAAAACAAAGGACCTGTATTTTATTTTTTTCT
Organism: Mus pahari; assembly: GCF_900095145.1. Classification (NCBI taxonomy): domain Eukaryota; kingdom Metazoa; phylum Chordata; class Mammalia; order Rodentia; family Muridae; genus Mus; species Mus pahari. The sequence goes on along the minus strand of NC_034592.1, from coordinate 40,423,322 downwards.
CCTTTGCTCTGTTTTTGTGCATGTTCCTGACATCTTTTCATTTCTTTTTTTGCCTGAATAACTTATTTCTTTATTACTTACTTTGTTTTTTTCTTAACATTTCCTACAGGAAAAACTCTTTGATCGAGTTATCCCTTAGTTTGCCTTTGTCTGGAGAACTCCTCATTTATTGATTACTTTTGAAGGCCAATGAGCCCCCATATGCCATATCCAATGCTGTGTGTGTTTGTGTGTGTGTGTGTATGTGTTTAATACAATTCATATTTCTCTCTTCTCTTCCAATGTTTGAAGAATGTATAATTAAATGTCTGCTGTGACACTGTCCACTGAACAGTTGAAAGTATCCAACTGCTTTCTGGTCCTTTCAAATGGTTTCCATTGTCTTCAATTTACTGAAAGTGGACTATGACTTACATCATTAAGTTTGAGGTAGTGTTTATCCTTCTCAGCAGGTCCACTGGAATGCGAAATCTGTAGTTTGCTGTGTATGGCTAATTTTAGAAAACTCTCATTTATTACTTTATATACTCCTTTCTTAAAAGTGTATTTTTACACTTATGTATACATTTGCGGTGGTTGGGGTGACACACACAGCATCTGTGTGGAGAGTAGAGGACAAGTTGCAGACGCCGGCTCTTCCTCTCTCTATTGTTGGTTCTGGGGATACAACTCAGGTTGGCAAGCTTGGCAGCAAGTGTTTTCATCCACAGAGCCATCTCATTATTTATAACATCAGTTAGTTTTCAACAACATACACATTTCTTGATAGTGACCTTATATTTTTTCCTTTTTATTTATTATTCTCTTATATATTACATCAAGGCTGTACTTTCCTCACCCTCCCTTCCCCCAGTCTCTCCCTCCTACACCTCTCTTTTCCCCATAGCTCCCACACCCTACCCCCACTCACTTCCCCTCAGAAAAGAGCAGGCCTTTCAGGGATATCAACCAAATACAGATTAATAAGCTACAATAAGACCAAGCATATATCCTCACATCAGGGCTGGCTGAGGCAACACAGTAGGAGGAAAGGGGTTTAAAAGAGTCAGCGACAGCACCTACTCCTATTGTTAGGAATTCCACAAGAACACCAAGTTAAACAACCATAACTGACATATATGAAGAGGACATAGGTTAGACACTTAAAGCCCCCCTGATCTCTGTAAGCCCCCCTGAGTCCTGGTCAGTTAATTCGGTGGGCCATGTTCTTGTGGCATCCTTGACCCCTCTGGCTCCTCCAATATTATCCCCCACCACCACCTCCTCAGGACTCCCTAGCTCTGCCCAGCGTTTGGCTGTGGTGCTCTACATCTGCTTCCATCAGTTGCGGAAGGAAATCTCTCCAGTCTCTCCGATGGTAGACTTTGGTCCCAGAACAGCCTGTAGGCAGGACTGTAGGTTGGAGATTTTGTAGCTGGGTTGGTGTCCCAGTCCCTCCATTTGAGGCATTGCCTGGATATAGAGAATGTCCAGTTCAGGCTCTGTGTTACCCATTACTAGGGGTCTATACTGGTGTTACCTTCATAGATGCCATCAGGTTTCCTTTGCACTAGGATTCTACCTCACTCCAGAAATGTCCCCCAGTTCCAGTCTTCCCTCAGTAGTTTTTTTCCGTTTCTTCCTAATGATCCCTTCTGTTCCCATCCCCATTAGCCCCTAGTTGACCTGCAAAATCTGTTCCATTTCCTCTTCCCAGTGAGGTCCTTAGGCTCTCCCTATTCTTTAGTTTCTCTCTGACTCTGTGGATTATAGCAAGATTACCATTTATTTCACAGCTAATATCTACTTGTAAATGGGCACATACCATGATTGTCTCTCTGAGTTTGAGTTACCTCAATCAGGTATGAATTTTTTTTCCAGTTCCCTCTATTTGCCAGCAAATTTTATGAAGTCTCTTCCTTTAACAGCTGAGTAGTAATTCACTGTCTAAATGTACCACATTTTTAAAAATCCATTCTTCAGTTGAGGGACATCGAAGCTGTTTCCAGGTTCTAGCTATTGTAAATAAAACTACTACAAACATAGTTGAGCAAGTGTCCTTGTGGTAGGATGGAATGTCCTTTTGTATATATGCTCGGGAATGGTATGGCTGGTTCTTGAGGTAGATTCCCAATTTTCTGAGAAAGCACCATATTGATTTCCAAAGAGGCTGTACAAGTTTGCACTCCTACCAGTAATGAAGGAGTATTCCCTTTGCTCCACATCCTCTCCAACATGAACTTAACTGTTTTTGTGTTCTGTTTGTCTTCATTATTTTTCTGAGTCTCGAAATTATTGCCACATCTTCAACCCCACTGATTTTTTTTTCTTAATCCACATCAAGTCTACTTGTAACCATAAATACATTAGTTACTTGTTTACAAACGCATTCTTAGTATTTCCTTTAGTTATTTCTTCTTATATGGCTGAACTGCCATTATACATTTTTATGGCTCTTTTTATGGCATTTAGCATATTAATAGTTATTAAAAATGCTCTGGTATTTTTATATTGGTACCACAGTAGAGTCTAGTTGTGAAGACTAGAATGTACTAAGAACAGGAAATATAAACTGATATATATATATCAGTTTATATATCCTCAAGTATATTTACTTGAGGATTCATGTAAATCTGGCTAGAATTTGCTTGTTTTTTAAATAATTTCCTGAGTTTACATTATCTTAGTATCTTTGACTGCCTTTGGAATTTAGCGTTTCTGAAGTACACACACACACACACACACACACACACACACACACACTTAAAATTTATAGTCCTTTCAGTGTATTCTATTGCTTTTGTGCTACAGCCTTCTTAATGAGGGAGGGGGTGCTAACCATTCTATAATCTAATTACAGTTTAGTTTTTGTTTGTTTGTTTGTTTTAAATTGGGCCTGTGTCTGGGCTTCGGTTTCATAACTGTTTCCCAAGCAATCTAGCAATTACTCTTATATCTTGTTTGCAATCTAGCAATTACTCTTATATCTTGTTTGTCCATGTAACATCGAACATACTGTTCTTTCTCAAAGCCCACATTCCTACTATCTTTCTCCCTTTATTGGAGACAGGAAATGTAGAGGGAACCAGGAGAGGAAATGTCCCCTATCCTTTTGTAGGATAAAACCCTGGGAACTCAAGAGTATACCTCCCAGAAATGACCCATTTACAGTAATTACATAGAGCAATGTGGGGTGAACTTTTCAGTCTTCCATGAGCTTCTGAAACAAAGCCCTTGGAAGTGTGGTGTATGGAAGGGTGGGGTTCCTAAAACTATGCTTCAAGAGATTTAAACCTGCTGCCAAATGACTTGAAAGCTGCAGTGGACAAAGACCTTATTGCTGACACATAAAAATTTATAATAAATGGCCAATTTTACTATTATAATATAAGGACTCTAGGTTCTAACTTATATTTGAAGAATAGAGAAAAATTAACTGCTCTCCATTTAGCTAACCGTCTAAAATAAAAGGTGATGGAAAGAGATAATTTATGTTTATGATATTCCCTGTAACACACACAAGCAGACGCTGCATGTAAGTGATTAAAGGGACTAAAGGGAATGCTGGGAATTTATGATATCCCATTCCACAATTAACTAATTAAAATGATTAATAATAACAATTAATTGATTTATTTGGTGCTTATTTATTGCTTAGGTAACACTGAATTAAATCTTTGTGACTATTTAACTGGAGACCTAACTTGATATTTTCAAGTTCAAAGTGAGTATGAACCAGAGTATTGTTTTTAATCCAAGGGGACAAATGATTTTCCTAAGTTATCAAAACAAACTAATAACACAGAGCAGAATTCAGGACATGAGTTTTAGGAACCACTTTTGTCCACTGTGTCATATTCAGCATCTTCAGCTTTGATCAAACCCTGTAACAGAGACAAGACTTGCTCTGTTTTCCCCCCCAAATCCAACAATCTCTCAACTCAGAGCACTTTACTATAGAAAATTGTGACAACACCTCCTGAAAATGATGTATTCTAAAATGTATTTTTTATCTAGAAATTTTAACATCAGCTAAAAATAGTGGAACATGGAAAATAAAATCATTTCCAGTCCTAAACATCATCACACAGAAAGTAGATATGGTTGTATGAGTAGGTTATTTGATCTTCAGGGCTCAAAATATAAACATGGACTCAAGTGGGTACAAGATGGGAAATCAGTACTGATTTTGGTACTTAAGTCACCTGCAGTGTTGAAAAGCCAATTCTAAAATCCACGAGACAGCAGCGCTGTTGGGAAATGATGGATTAAGCTTCCTGTATATTGGTGATCACAATACCCTAAGCACAGTAACAAAATGACTTATGGACCTAGCATGACAAAGAAAAATGGACTGGGCTCCAAATGGAAGTCATTCATTTCATGCCAATGAGCTTAAACATGTTCAACAAAATGTCTCGTTCAAAACTGAATTTTGTGTTTTGTAATAACCAGGCTAGCATGTCAAACCCTAAGATTCTTCCAAGTAACCAGAAGAAAATGTAGAGAAAGAGACTTCTGAATTCAGGGAAAAACTTGGACTGGATTGGATTAAATTTTTTTTGACATTTTTGACTTTCAATAATCCTATTGAGAGGTTATCCCAGAGCATGCAGTTATGATAACATCTGCTCACAAGAGTTAACATTAAACAGATTATGATCCACTTAGACTTACTGTCCAGAGGATCTTTGTTTATTTGTTTTATTTTGTTTTGTTTTGTTTTTCATGTGTCTATGCAGGCCCTGGAAATGGATGGACTGCCCCTTACCCAACATTCAAAATACTGATTGGGTGGGAGGTAGAATAGCAGCTGTGAGAAAGTTCAGGCATGAAGAGAAGTGGAGGTGGGTGAGGATGAAAGAGGCTAGAAAAGGTCAAATAGATAAATGAATATAAATTATATGAATAAGTGAGATCAGAAGCCTTCATGGTGATATGGCCAGAAGAGGCAATGCAGGCTGTTGAAGGTAGGAAGTCAGCAATGGTCTTATCCAGCTCTGTGTCCTTCCAGTCACAATGACTTGCTCAGCATACACTGCCCATTTGTTCAATAGTGTCATGAAAATTATAGCCATAACAAACAGCTGTCTGGTTAGATTTAAGTACTTCTTCACATCTACTGAAAACAAAGCCAAGAATAATTAGGTGAGAGGATATATGCTCCAATGAAAAACCTACTACTAATATTTTTCCAAATAGACATACCAAATTGCCTTCTAGTTACACTTACACTGGTAAATTAATGCAGCTCTCATACCTTATCATAGAAGCTTCATTTTGCAGGGAATGGAAGTTGATACCAAGACCCACAACTGGGCAAAGAACAGAGAGTAAGAGACTGTGGCATGCTCCGCATCAATGGGACACATATATCATACCCATGCCCTCCCTCAAAACATGAGGAACATAGTGAAGAAGAGAAGAAAAAGGCTGTAAGAGTCAGAAAACAGGAAGACAGATGAGAAATCATATCTTACAGACATGACAAGGCTATTGCACCCATGAACTCAGAACAGCTGTGGTTGCTTGCATAAGACCTTTGCAAGATCAAGACAATTAATATTCTAGTGTAGATAGGAAAAGGGAACATAAGACCATGAAAGTTGATGGCTACAGAGAAGAAACTTTTTCTTTTGCAGGGATTAGAGTCTAATAGGCTAGTCATGTTCCAGTAGCTGGCCCTACACCCCTGAGTATAGGAGCAGCAGTAATTAGACTCAATGGGTTGTAATATAAATAATTTAAAAAAATGAAGTGGGAGACAATTTGGTGGAAAGGAGACCTGGGAGGATGAGAATAACAAAGGGTAAATATAGTCAAATACATTGTATACATGAGAGAATATTTTTCATGTCACTTTATGAAACAATCAAATTATTATGAAATGAAACCCAGCCAAAGACATGACAAGAAAAGTTTATAGACTCAATACTCTTTATGAACACTGACACAAATTCTCACAATTTTAGCGTATTGAATCCAATAATGTATGCAAAACATGATACAATGTGTTATAATGGAATAATGTCAGGAATAAAAGAGTACTTTAATATTAGCCAATTAATCTATGTAATTTATCATGTTTAATAAACTAAAAGGGAAACCTGCATAATAATCTCTATATGCAGAAAAAGAAGTTAAAATGATCCTTATAAAACTTTTCTGAAATATCCATCAAAGAGGAGATAGAACTTGTAATGACCACCTTCAGTAGTAGAGAGGCATGGCCCCCAGATGAGGGATGGGACCACCCATCCATCTCAAAAGTTTAAACCAGAATTGTTCCAGTCTAAAGGAAATGCAGGAACAAAAGATGGAGCAGAGACTGAAGGAAAAGTCACCCAGAGACCCCTCCACCTAGAGATCCGTCCCAGCTGCAGACACCAAACCCCAACAATATTGCTGATACTAAGAAGCACTTGCTGACAAGCTTGGTATGACTGTGCCCTGAGTGGCTCTGCCAGCACCTGACTAACACAGATACAGATGTTCACAGTCAACCATCAGACTGAGCCCAGAATCAATGTTTGTGCAGGGTGATTCATATGGATCTTCTTTTCATTCTTATACATGTAGACATCCAGTTAGTGCAACACCAATTGTTGAAGATGCTTTCATTTTTGTGTTGTATGTTTTTGGCTACTTTATCAAGAATGAAGTGTCTAAAGGTGTGTGGGTTTATTTCTGGGTCTTCAATTTGATACTATTGATCAACGTGTCTATTTCTGTACCAATATCGTGCAGTTTTTAATCACTATTTCTCTGTAGTACAGCTTGAGGTCAGAGATGATGACTGCTCCTAAAGTTCTTTACTGTTCAGGATTATATTGGTAATCCTGTTTTTTTAATCCACACAGGAAGTTCAGAGTTGGTCTTTCAAGATCTATAAAAAATTGAAATTTTTATGTGAATGCATTGAATCAGGAGATTGCTTTAGGTAAAATGAACATTTTCACTGTTAGTCTACCTATCCACAAGTGTGGGAGATCTTTCTATGTTCTGATACCTTCTTCAGTTTCTTTCTTCAAGGACTTGATGTTCTTGTCATTCAAATCTCTCACTTCCTTGATAAGAGTTACATCAAGAAATATTTATCATTCATGGCAATTGTAAAGGGTGTTGTTTTCCTAATTTTTCTCAAACAGATAATCATCTGTATAAAGGAGGGCTACTGATTTCTTTGAGCAAATTTTGTACCCAGCCACTTTGCTGAAGGTGTTTATCAGCTGTAGGAGTCCTCTGGAAGAGTTTTGGGGGTCACTTATATGTACTTTCTTATCATCCACAAAGAGATACCGTGACTTCTTTCTTTCCAATTTATATCCCCTTAAGCTCCTTTCGTTGTCTTATTTCTTTGGTTAGAACTTAGAGTACTATATCAAATAGAAAGGGAGAGAGTGGGCAGCCTTCTATTATCCCTAATTATAGTGGAAATGTTCTAACAGTTTGATGTTGGCTACTAGCTTGCTGTATATTACTTTGACTGTGTTTAGATATGTGCCTTGTATCACTGATTTCTCTAATACCTTTAACATGGAGGGGTGTTGGAGTTCATCAGAGGCTCTTTCAGCATCTCATGAGATAAGCATGCGATTTTTCTTTCATTTTGCTGATATAGTGGATTACCTTGATGAATTTTCATATATTGGACCATACCTGAATCACTGGGATAAAGTCTACTTGCTCTTCATAGATAATGTCTTTAATGTGTTCTTAGATTTGGTTTGTGAATATTTTATTGAGTGTTTTTGAGTCAATGTTCATAAGAGAAAACAGTCTTAAGTTCTTTCTTTGTTGAGTCTTTGTGTGGTTTAGGTATCAGACTGTGACCTCTGTCTCTTGGTGAGTTTGGCTAGGCGTTTGTCTATCTTGTTGATTTTATCAAAGAACCAGCTCCTGGTTTGGTTGATTCTTTGAATAGTTCTTTTTGTTTCTGCTTGGTTGATTTCAGCCCTTAGTTTGATTATTTCCTGCCTTCTATTTCTCTTTGATGTGCTTCCTCTGTCTTTTTTTCTAGAACTTTCAGGTGTACATTTAAATTGCTGATATGAGAACTTCCTAATTTCTTTATGGAGACACTTAGTGCTATGAACTTTCCTCTTAGCATTGCTTTCATTGTGTCCCATAAATTTGGGTATATTGTGCCTTCATTTTCACTGAATTCTAAANAGTCTTTAATTTTTTTATTTCTTACTTGACTCAGAGATCATAGAATAGAGAATTGTTCAATTTCCATGAGTGTGTAGGCTTTTCAGTATTTCTGATGTTGATGTCCAGCTTAATTCCTGGTGGTCTGTTAAGATACAAGATATTATTTCAATTTTACTGTATCTGTTGAAGCTTGCTTTGTGACCACCTATATGATGAATCTTGGAGTGGGATTCATGAGGTGCTAAGAATATATATTCGTTTTATTTGGATAAAATATTCTATAGATATCTCTTAGGTCCATTTAATTTATAATGTCCATTAATTTCATTATTTCTCTGTTTTTCGTGTCAATTTATGAGACTAGGGTGTTGAAGTCTCCCACTATTAATGAGTGGAGTTTGATGTGAGATTTAAGCTTTAGCAATTTTTTTTTAAACAAATGTTGGTGGCCTTGTGTTTGGGACATAGATGTTTATAATTGAGATGTCATCTTGGTAGATGTTTTCTTTGATGAGTATGAAGTGTCCTTCCCTGTCTCTTTGGATTATTTTTGGTTGAAAGTCTATTGTTTTAGATATTAGGATGGATACTCCAGCTTTTATCTTGGGTCCATTGCTTGGAAAAAATTTTATCTTGGGTCCTGCATACATTCTGTTAGCTTGTGTTATTTTATTGGGAATTGAGTTCATTGATGTGAAGAGATATTAATGATCAGCGGTTGCTATTTCCTTGTTGTTTGTATGTGTGTGTGTGTGTGTGTGTGTGTGTGTGTGTGTGTGTGTGTGTGTGTGTGTCTTCTGTGTGTTCCTTATTTTTGCTGTAATGGAATTACTTATTTCCTGTGTTTTCTTGGATGTATCCTCCTTGGTTTGGAGTTTTCCATCTAGTGTTTTCTGTAGGGCTGAATTTTTGAATGGATATTGTTTGAATTTGGATTTTTCTTGAAATATCTTGTTTTATTCATCTATTGTAATTGAGAGTTTTGTAGTACAGTAGTCTAGGTTGGCACCTGTGTTTTATTTAGAGGTTTCAAGATATCTGACCAGGTCCTTCTAGCTTTGTGAGTCTCTGTTGAGAACATAAGCCTTTGTATGTTATTTGTCCTTTTTCCCTTGTCACTTTTAATATTCTTTCTTTGTTCTGTAGATTTAGTGTTTTGATTGTTATGTGGAGGGAGGATTTTATTTTTCTGTTCCAGTCTACTTGATATTCTATAAGTGTCTTCTATATTTACAGGCATCTCTTTCTTTAGGCTGGGAAAGTTTTCTTCTATAATTTTGTTCAGAATATTTTCTGATTCTGGGTTCTGAGACTCTTCACTTTATTCTATTTCTAACATTCTTAGGTTAGGTCTTTTTCATGTTATCCCATATTTCCTGAATGTTTTGTGAGAGGAATGCTTTAAATTTAACATTTTCTTAGACTGATGTATCAGTTTCTTCTCTTGTAACTTCTATACCTGAGAATCGCTCTTTCATATCATGTATTTTGTAGATGGTGTTTGCATCTGTTGTTTGTGTTCTCTTCCCTAAGTTTTCCATCTTCTGGATTTCCTCGGTTTGTGTTTTATTTATTGCTTCTATTTCTGCTTTCAGGTCTTCACAGTTTTATTTCTTTCTTTAACCTGCATAATTATACTTTCCTGTATGTCTTTAAGGGATTATTCATTTTCTCTATAAAGGCCCCTATCATCTGTATAAGGTTGGATTTAAGGTCATTTTCTTATGTTTTAGTTGTGTTGGGCTATCCAAGGCTTGCAGTAGTGGGGTAGCTGTGCTTTAGAGGTGTCATATTGTCCTGACTTTTGTTATTTGTGTTCTTTTGATGGCATCTGTATGGTTTTGGTCCATGGATGTTCTCGTTGTAGTAGGTATTGGGAAGGGGAGAACCTTGATGGTCCTGGTGTGGCAGGCCTCAGATGGGTATCCTTAGACTGTATGGTTGTAGACTTGCATTTCTATAAGGTTCTCAAGCTTCAGGTCTAATGAAGGCAGGTGGAGAGTCTTTTGGAGAATAGGGGTTTCTCTCAGTTAGCAGGCTTCTCAGGACAGCTTGTCTTGGTCCAGAGGGCTCTGCCAGCAGGGAAAGTGGGTTGGGAAAGGAAAGTTTACCTATATGGTTCAGGAGACTGATGGAAGTAGAGGAGAGTTGGCAGGAGAGTGGGGTCCTCCCTAGGATAGCAGGATGCTCAGGGCACCTTGTCTTGGCATAGAGGGCTCAGCCAGCAGGGAAGATTGGTCAGGGAAGGGAATCTAACCTGTTTGGCTCAGGAGTTCCTGTTATAGACATAGGAAGAGAGACAGTGGGAGAATGGAGGTCTCCATGGAATAGCAGGCTACTCAGGGCAGCTTGGCCTAGCCCAGAGGGCAAGACCATAGTTAAAATTTTTAAATAACAAACACTGAAAGTACCAGAGTTCAGGAAATATGACCTTATGTCAGGACATTGTTTCATGCAGTTTACACAAAAGCATAATATTTAAAAGAAAATCAACAAACTTAATTTTAACAAAATTAAAAACTTTCTGTTAGATATAACAGTACAAATGTATAATCTAACACTTGGTATTAAAGCAAAAGGATGATAAATTGCAAGCTAATCTGGAGTACACAGAGAGATCCTATTACAAAAGCTACAATACTGTAAGAACTTTTTCTTAACCAATGACACAGAATGACTTATTTTATTATAGGTCACTTTAAGAAGATGATTATGAATTTTGAGCATCTGTATTATTATTTTGCCCTCCTTTTTTGTATCTCCTCCCTCATTAATTAAATCCCCTTCTCATTTTTCCCATTCCACCCTTCAGATAACTTTTACCTTGCTAGTCCCCTTTCTTTTGATCCCTACGCCCAACCCTTTTGACTTTTCCAGTTTTTGCAGTTACTCCAGGGTACATACTCACATCTGAAGATTGGAGCTAGGAGTCTCAGATGTGAAAAAAACATATGACATTTGTCTTTCTGGGGCTGGATTATCTCAATAATATGATCTTTTCTAGTTCTAAACATTTAACTGAAAATTTACTGTAAGGTAAGATTGAAAATAAAACTAAAATTAAGTGGAACAAAGGAAGTGGCCAAACGGTTTATATATATATATAAATACACAGGATGAAAAGAATTCTGAAAAGACTGCATTTGAAAATTTTTCTAATGGAAAGTTTCTCTAGACATATAGAAATTTAGGTATACCAACAGAAAATTAAATCTCCAAACAGGCTTGTGAAGTAATGGGTATACACAAAGTATCAAAGGATCCAGTTTAATATCTGAGGTCTTCTTTGTGTCCTTGGAAAGGAAACTTGACTTAAGTTTTACAAGAGTCAAGTTTATTAGCACTTTCTAAAGGATCAATACATTTTTGCAGTAATATTTCTGTTTATGCAGACTTCTTCATGTTTACCCAGCCTAGTTTTTAATCCTCTTAACTTCAACTTCATATTATGTTCAACAAATGATAAAACTTTAGAGTCCCAATTTCATTTATAAGTTGCAATAAAATGGTAATGTGTAGATTATTTGTTTGATAATGTGACATATCATGCCTGTGGTGGTTTGCATATGTTTGGCCCAGGGTATGGTACTATTAGGAGGTGTGGCATTGTTGAAGTAGGTGTGACACTGTGGTTATGGGCTTTATGACCCTCATCCTACCTGCCTAGAAGACAGTTTTCTCCTAGAACCCTTAAGATGAAGATGTAGAACTCTCAGTTCCTCCTGCACCATGCATGCCTGAATACTGCCATGCTTCAACCTTGATGATGATAATAGACTGAAACTCTGAACCTGTAAGCCAGCCTCAATTAAATGTTGTTCTTTATAAGAGTAGACTTGGTCATGGTGCTGGTTCATAGCAGTAAAACTCTAAGTAAGACAACGCCATATCATTTGGCTGCAGGAAAATAAGTACCTTCTTTTTTATATTTGTATAGTATGAAAAATGTCTGATAGATGATAAAATGTTAATTATAGGCCACCATCGGCACCTGGTACCTAAGGATGTCCCCCAGCCCTGTGCACAGGCCCCTGCCAGGAGACACCTGTTCTCCAAGGAGTGCTCTCACTCTCTGATTCAGAGGTGAAAGAGCAACTTGCTCTCCAATAATTGTCCAAAGCCAGACCATCAAGGAGCACACAGGGAAAAGGAACAGTGGAGAAGGTGAGACAGGATCCTTCCAGTCTCCATCTGCACCCAGAGGTAAGGCTGTTTCACAGCTCTCTGTTCTCAAGTTTTTCCAGGAGAGAGCTAATCTCCCAGGAGTGCTGACACAGGCTAACAAGCCCACAGGAGGGACAATCTCCAACCAGAGACAGCAAGACCAACTAATTCCAGAGATAACCAGATGACAAAAGGCAAGCACAAGAACCTTACCAACAGAAACCAAGGCTATTTGGCATTATCAGAATACAGTTCTACCATCACAAGCCTGGATACTCCAACATACTGGAAAAGCAAGATTTGGATTTAAAATCATGTCTCATGCTGCTGATAGAGGGTTTTTGGAAGGCCATAAATACCTCCCTTATAGAAATACAGGAGAACACAGGTGAACAACAGGTAGAAGCCCTTAAAAATAAAACACAAAAATCCCTTAAAGATTATAGAAAAAACACAACCAAACAGGTGAAGAAATTGAACAAAGCCATCCAAGATGTAAAAAATGGAAGTAGAAACAATAAAGAAATCACAAAGGGGGACAACTCTGGAGATAGAAAACCTAGGAAANAGATCAGGAGTCATAGATGCAAGCATCACCAACAGGATACAAGAAATAGAAGAGATAATATCAGGTGCAAAAGATACCATAGAAAACATGGACACAGAGTCAAAGAAAATGCAAAGTACAAAAGGCTCCTAACCCAAACATCCAGGAAATCCAGGACACAATGAGAAGACCAAACCTAAGGATAATAGGTATAGAAGAAAGTGAAGATTTCCAACTTAAAGGGCCAGTAAATATCTTCAAAAAAATAGAAGAAAACTTCTCTAACATAAAGAAAGAGATGCCCATGAATATAGAAGAAGCCTATGGAACTCAAGATAGATTGGATCAGAAAAGAAATTCCTCCCATCACATAATAATAAAAATACCAAATTCACTAAACAAAAGAATACTAAAAGCATTAAGGGAAAGAGATCAAGTAACATATAAATCCAGACCAATCAGAATTACATCAGACTTCTCACCAGACTGTGAAAGCTAGAAGATCATGGACAAATGTCATACAGACGCTAAGAGAACACAAATGCCAGCCCAGGCTACTATACTCAGCAAAACTCTCAAATACCATACATAGAGAAAACAAGCTATTCCATGACAAAAACAATTTTGCACAATATATTTCCACACATCCAGCCCTTCAAAGGATAATATATGGAAATTTCCAACACACGGAGGGAAACTACACCCTAGAAAAAGCAAGAAAATAAACTTCATTCAACAAACTGAAAAGAAGATAGCCCCATAAAAATAACTCCAGCTCGAATAACAAAAGTAACAGTAACAATCTCTTTCTTTAGCATCTCTTCTTTTTCTTTTATTATCCATTTACTAATTTCATCCCTGAAATTTATTGCTAGTTTTTTATTAGATATTTTCTTCATTTACATTTCAAATGGATCCCAAAAGTCCCCTATACCCTCCCCCTGCCCTGATCCCCAACCCACCTACTCCTGCTTCCTGGCCCTGGCATTCCCTGTACTGGGGCATATAATCTTCACAAGACCAAGGGCCTCTCCTCCCATTGATTGCCGACTAGAACATACTCTACTACATATGCAACTAGAGTCATAAGTTCTGGGGTGTACTGTTTAGTTCATATTGTTGTTCCTCCTATAGGGTTGCAGACCCTTTAGCTCCTTGGGTACTTTCTCTAGCTCCTTCATTAGGGGCTTTGGAAACACATATGTCCCTCAACAGAGGAGTAGATTCAGAAAATGTGGTACATTTACACATTGGGGTACTATTCAACTATTAAAAACAATGAATTCAAGAAATTCTTAGGCAAATGTATGGAACTAGAAAATATCATCCTGAGTAGGGTAACTCAGTCACAAAAGGACACACATGGTATGTACTCATTGATAAATGGATATTAGTCCAGAAGCTCAGAATACCAAAGATAAAATTCACAGACCACGTGAAGCTCAAAAAGAAGACCAAAGTGTGGATTCTTTGGTCCTTCTTAAAAGAGGGAACAAAATCCTTGTGGGGGGAGTTACAGAGACAAAGTATAGAGCAGAGACTGAAGGAAAGGCCATCCATAAACTGCCCCACCTGGAGATCCATCATATATACAGTCACAAAACCCAGACAGTATTATTGATGCCAACAAGTGCTTGCTGACAGGAACATAATATAGCTGTCTCCAGAGAGGCTCTGCCCGTGCCTGACAAATACATAGGTTAATGCTTTCAGCCAATCATTGGTCTAAGCATAGGGTCCAATGAGGAGCTAGAGAAAAGACCCAAGTAGGTGAAATGGTTTTCAACCCCATAGGAGGAACAACAATATGAACCAATCAGTATCCCCAGAGCTCCCCGGGACTAAACCACCAAACAATGATTACACATGGAGGGACTCATGGCTCCAGAAGCATATGTAGCAGATGATCTTGTCGGTCATCAGTGGAAGGAGAGGGCCTTGTTCCTGTGAAGACTCTATGCCCTGTGTAGGGGAATGCCAGGACCAGGAAGCCAGAGTGTGTGAGCTGGTGATCAGGGGAAGGTATGGGGAGGCGGTAGGGGGTTTTCAGAGGTGAAACCATGAAAGGTGATAACATTTGAAATGTAAATAAAGAAAATATGTAATAAAATATATATAACTAAAAAAATGTCTAGTTTGGGGGATATATAAAACAATTAGAATTTTGTATGAAGGAACAAAAGAAGTAGAAGAAAGTTTTTCCATATTCCTTTGAAATAATTTATTATAAGTCATGTTAAACAATTAAAACCAAGCATGGTGGTGCCTACCTTTAATCCTAGCAGTCCAGAGACAAAGACAAATAGATCTCTGTGAGTTCATGTCCATCTTTGTTTACATAATGAGTTTCAGGTCAACCAGAACTATGTAATAGGACTCTCTGTTAAAAGAATAATAATAATTTTAAAAGCAAATAAATACACTTTAAAAACATAGGATTTTTTTAAAAGTTATTTTCAGATCGTATACTATGAGGACAATAAGACTAAATGCCCACAAGAATAATGTTTATTCTAACATGTAAGTATGCTTGTCAAGGTAACCATGGCACCATTCATACACTTAAGAGCTTTATGTGATTTTCAAAGATATGTTGAAACCAAAAACATCCCAGAACACCCCAGGACCCAGACATTTAATTATCAAATTTTAGTAATTTATTTTTCTAATCTAGTGGTTTTTAATTAAATGTCTTTCACCTGTCAATTCTGTTTAATTGGTAAATATTCAAATGCTGTGTTATTTGAAGTCTAATTTCCTTAAAACATGAACTAATTTCATAATACTATTACTTTTTATTTTTATCCTTAGAGATGAGTGCATCTTTCATCTTTCATCAGAGAAACTACTTTTGGTTTGTTTGTTTGTTTGTTTGTTTGTTTTGTTTTACAACAGATAGTGATTAATACAGAGACCCACAACTGGCAAAAAAAAAGCAGCAAATAAGAGAGTGTGGTGTTCTCAGCTCTAAATAGAACATCTATATCACACCTTCCTCCAGACCTCTCCAAGACTCAGAGATCAAAAGAGGAAAAGGGAGCAGAAAGATCTGCAGTGGAACAATATGTGATTGACATGACAGAGCCCTACATAAATGTAAATATTGAAGTTTAAAGAGCTGAAGAAATCTGATCAAAAGCATAGAGCTATTTATACAAATGGATCCAGAAGTTCATCTGTGTCATTCCCAATGTAAGTTATTTTAAACTAGTGTTTCCTCCTTTTAACTCAACACAATTTATGACCTTCTCCTCCATTTTGCCTTTACAGGTCCTAGTATAATAAACACAATTCTAAGTCCATTCTTCATGGCATTTATGAAGAAGACCTTTCAAGATCTATCCACTGATGTTTGCATGACAACCTTGAAAGATAGAGGAAATATCTCCTCCTGAGACAGAAAGAGTTTGTTTTCTTGACCAGGATAATAAAGACCATGTCTCACTGAATAGGAAATGTCAGAAAGGTTTTGCTAGCAGTTTCTTTGTGACTTTGGGAGTGTGGGATGAGTATTCACAAGGAGACTCATTGTGCTTAAGTCACCCTCTAGGCACTCATTACAAGTGCCATGGGATTTGGGAAGGAGTAAGAGATTAAATCAATACACACATAAACTTCTTGATTCCGGCTTTGCCAAGTAATAAAGTCCCAGGGGTCATATATGGTAAACAAATTTGTCACCTTACAATTTCTGCAAAATCATAAACTTTTCACAGTTCTTGAGTAGAGCAACTCTATTAATATTATAAACCTATTGGCTTATTCCAGTGCATTTAAATGGATGATATTCAAACATTTGAATTTTAGTGACCCTGAATGTATATAAAAAATGTTTTGAGTATTTAATCACAAAATAATTTTCTCAATCAGAAATCTAATTTCTGAAATAGTAAAACAACTTATTAAAACAGAATAAGTAGTGGTAAAAATTTTTGTCAATTTTATAACACTAAAGAAAAAAATTGCTGAAACAAATAACTAAAATACATCTTCTATTTGAGCAGCCAGTCTACTGTGAAAATTAATCATAGTATATTATTGATATTTATAAAAAATAATTTCAGTTTTACGTCATTGAGATTGGATTTCAGATTCTATTTTGCTTAATTTTGAAAAGAAAACAAATCATTTCTATACTAAAAGAAATTTTGTTCCTATTATTCTAAATATGTTACTTATCTAGTTAAAATTGTAACAAAAGCTGAGTGATGAATATCCTATCATTAATTTTAAGTAATTAATTTTTCTATATCTTTTGCTAATAAAATTTCTTTCTAAAGTAGAGGCGTCTGATCTTTAAACCCCTTTCACTTAGTTAATGAGCAGAATGATGCAATGTGCACAGGGGGAAGAAAATGTTGTACTTTGAAAAGCCATGGAGAATAATAAAAAATAATTAGACAATACAGGCTTTGGAATAAGGAGATTAAAAATCAAGGTTCTTGCATCAGATTTCAGAGTACCCATCTTCCCCACTTTTTGGTTCGGTAGTAATTTGTAGAAGAGTGAGAAAGAATGGCTATGCAGAAAGAAAAAGACAGTTCTATTAAATATCAGCTAATTTCTGAATATGCAGTAGGTACTTGAGTGTGCTGGGTCTTATTATAAAGTGTGAGATAACTGACTGCCTGAGCAGGTGAGCTGACTGCCTGAGCAGGTGAGAGAGCCATCTTGTGCCCCAGGTCCCTCAGAGACCAGTCTGTACAGGTGAGAGTGCGGACTGCAGAAGCAGCACAGCTTCTAGGACAGACTCCATTTTGGGCTCCAGACATTCAGGCACCTTCCCCGCCAGAGGAGAGGTATTTGACTGGGAGGGCTCTGACTGCCTGAGTAGGGGAGTGAGCCATCTTGTGTCCCAGGTCCCTCAGAGACCAGTATGCACAGGTAAGAGTGCAGACTGCAGAGGCAACACATCTTCCGTAACAGGCCCCATTTCGAGCCTTCATCTTCAGCCAGGAGGCATGTCTGAATACCAGACCTCTGTGCACCTTCCCTGCAAGAAGAGAGCTTGCCTGTGGAGAGTACTCTGACCACTGAGACTTAGGAGGGAGCTGGACTTCAAGGACTGATGACAGAGGCTAACATAATCACAGGAGGAACAAGATGGCAAAAGGCAACATAAGAATCTTACTAACAGAAACCAAGACCACTCACCATCATCAGAACCCAGCACTCCCACCTCAGCAAGTGCTGGATACCCCAACACACCTGAAAAGCAAGACACAGATTTAAAATCATATCTCATGATGCTGGTAGATGGCATTAAATAACTCACTTAAAGAAATACCGGAAAACACTGCTAAAGAGGTAGAAGTCTCTGGTGAGAAGGCTGGTGTAATTCTAATAGGCCTGCCTATATATGTTACCTGACTTCCAACCCAAAGTTATCAAAAAAGACAAGGAAGGGCACTTCATACTCATTCATCAAAGGTAAAATCTACCAAGATAAACTCTCAATTCTGAANANCTATGCTCCAAATGCAAGGGCAGCCACATTCATTAAAGAAACTTTAGTAAAGCTCAAAGCACAAATTCCACCTCTCACGATAACAGAAGTTATGGAACAAATGGATTTAATAGATATCTACAGAAAATTTTATCCTAAAACAAAAAGACATACCTTCTTCTCAGTCCCACATGGTACCTCCTCCAAAACTGACCATATTAGTCACAAAAAAGGCCTCCACAGATACAAAAATATTGAAATTATCCCATGCATCCTATTAGATCACCACGGACTAAGGCTGATCTTCAATAACAGCATAAATAATAGAAAGCCAACATTCACGTGGAAGCTGAAAAACACTCTACTCAATGATACCTTGGTTCAGGAAGAAATAAAGAAAGAGATTAAAAACTTTTTAGTGTTTAATGAAAATGAAGCCACAACATACCCAAACTTATGGGACACAATTAAGGGAGTCCTAAGAGAAAAACTCATAGCCCTAAGTGCCTCCAAAAAGAAACTAGAGAGAACATACACTAGCAGC
>NC_034592.1:40397457-40401698 GCF_900095145.1 Mus pahari | reverse complement strand
CACCTATGGTCACTTGATTTTTGACAAGGGAGCTAAAAACCATCCAGTGGAAAAAAGACAGCATTTTCAACAAATGGTGCTGGCACAACTGGCGGCTATCATGTAGAAGAATGAGAATAGATCCATTCTTATCCGCTTGTATAAAGCTCAAGTCTAAGTGGATCAAAGACCTCATATAAAACCAGAGACACTGAAATTGATAGAGGAGAAAGTGGGGGAAAACCTCGAAGATATTGGCACAGGGAAAAAATTCCTGAACAGAACATCAGTGGCTTGTGTTGTAAAATCAAGAATTGACAAATGGGACCTCATAAAATCGCAAAGCTTCTGTAAGGAAAAAGACACTGTCAACAAGACAACAAGGCCACCAACAGATTGGGAAAGGATTTTTACCAATCCTAAATCTGATAAGGATCTAATATCCAATATATAAAAAGAGCTCAAGAAGCTGTACTCCAGAAATTCAAATAACCACAATAAAAAATGGGGTACAGAGCCAAACAAAGAATCCTCAACTGAGGAATACCAAATGGCTGAGAAGCACTTGAAAAATGTTCAACATCCTTAATCATCAGGGAAATGCAAATCAAAACAACCTTGAGATTCCATCTCACACCAGTCAGAATGGCTAAGATCAAAAATTCAGGTGACAGCAGATGCTGGCGAGGATGTGGAGAAAGAGGAACACTCCTCTATTGTTGGTGGGTCTGCAAGCTTGTAAAACCACTCTGGAAATCAATCTGGCAGTTCCTCAGAAAATTGGACATAGTACTATTGGAAGATCCAGCAATACCACTCCTGTGCATATACCCAAAAGATGTTCCAACTGGTAATAAGGACACATGCACCACTACGTTCATAGTAGCCTTATTTCTAATAGCCAGAGCTGGAAAGAACCAAGATGTCCCTCAACAGAGGAATGGATACAGAAACTATGGTACATTTACACAATGGAGTACTACTCTGCTATTAAAAACAATGAATTTATGAAATTCTTGGGCAAATGGGTGGATCTGGAGGATATCATCCTGAGAATTGTAACCCAATCACAAAGCAAGTCACTAGATATGCACCTACTGATAAGTGAATATTACCCCAGAAACTTAGAATACCCAAGATACAATTTGTAAAACACAAGAAAACCAAGAAGAAGGAATACCAATGTGTGGATACTCCATTCCTCCTTTGAATAGGGAACAAAATACCCATGAAAGGAGTTTCAGAGACAAAGTTTGGAGCTAAGACGAAAAGATGGACTATCCAGAGACTATCCCACCCAGGGATCCATCCCATCATCAGCCACCAAATCTAGACACTATTGCACATGCCAGCAAGATTTTGCTGAAGGGACCCTGATATTGCTGTCTCTTGTGAGGCTATGCCAGTGCCTGGCAAATACAGAAATATATGCCAACAGTCATCTATAGAATGGAACACGGGGCTCCCAATGGAGGAGCTAGCTAGAGAAAGTACCCAAAGAGCTGAAGGGGTCTGCAACCCTATAGGTGGAACAACAATATGAACTAACCAGCACCCCCAAGCTCATGTCTCTATCTGCATATGTAGCAGAAGATGGCCTATTCGGCCATCAATGGGAAGAGAGGCCCCTAGGTCTTGCAAACTTTATATGCCCCAGTACAGGGGATCGCCAGAGCCAAGAATTGGGTATGGGTGAGTAGGAGAGCAGGGCAGTGGGAGGGTATAGGGAACTTTCAGGATAGCATTTGAAATGTAAATAAAGAAAATAGCTAAATAAATAAATAAACAAACAAACAAATAAATAAAAGAATTGTGAGATAATGCACCCAGACTCCCACAGATACTGTTTTATAATGCCCTTCTTTGCACTTCTGTAAATTGTGCCTACTTTTTTTCCCAGAATTATTTATCCAGAAAACATACAAAAGAAAAGGCATGAAAACTTTTCTATTTTCATACTACCTGTTACCTCCAAACCATGTCTTTTGCCATGGTTTGGATTCCAATCAACAGCAGCCTGTTTAAATCAACAGGATAAATCCCATCTCTCCCTAACACACTATGTTTAACTCTCAACTTACTGAAACTTTATGCTCTACTGGTTGATTATCCAACTTGTGATTCCAAACTTTAACAAGCATTGGAACCAGACAAGATTTATCCTCTATATACAGATTTATTGTTCATATGGTTTTTTGTTTGTTTGTTTGTTTGTTTTTTGGCTTAAATATGAAATGTCCCCCATAATTTCCTCTGTTGAAGACTTAATCTCCAGTAGGTAATATTACTTAGATTACTGAGACGATAAGAAATTCAGGAAGTGAGTAAGGGAACCAGTCACTAGGCACATGAATCTAAAGATTATAACTGATTCTTGGTCCTTCTCTCTACCTGCTACATCGTCACAGTGAAATTAGTAGCCTCTAATACTATAGTTATGATGTTCCACCTCAGGCCCAGAATCAATGGAGCAAAGTACTGTGGGTGAAACCTTGGATTCTGTGAAGCTTCTATCTTCAGGTATATGATCATGGTGATAATAAAACATTCAAAATGATGCATGATTTTAGATTACTAACAGATGCTAATATTTTTGACACACCCACTCCTAAATTATCACTGAGAAATTTTGTGTTACCAAGAGCACAGAGAAGCAGTGGTACCAGACACTGAGGCTTTTATGGTCCTATTCTCTTTGTTCGTTTGAATTTTAATATTTTTGAGAATTCTATTATAAGCTTAGTAGGAAATTTTATATGAGTTTATGATAGAGTACATAACTATTGCAAAATGTCAATGGTTTTCCACATCTACATTATTGTGTTTAGTGATATATTATTCCTAGTAGAAGATTTATAAAGTTTAACTATCAATAATCATACAATCACAATAAGTTTTAGTAATCTAATCTGTGCATGTATGTATATATATGTATTTGTGTATACACACTATATTTACACAATTCCAACCATGGTTTCTGATTCAACTTTTCCCATACTCCCAACACCCTCACAAATTCATAACATACTTATTCTTTACTGATGTTACAAATACCTTTATTTTTCTTTTCTCATGAAAATTAATAATAAGTAAAAGATAGCAAACCCATTATTGTACGTTATTACTATGATAGCTATGAATAAAAAGGTTGCTATAGTGAACTAATTTTTTAAAATATTAGTCTATGTTATAATTTCAATAGCTATTCTAAAGTTATTTCATACTTTAAAAATTCTATTTGAATAAAATATGAGAATATATTGATTTGCCATATATTTGGCTGCACATGAATTATGTCTGATCTTTCCTAAGGTGTTCTAAATAAAAGTATTTCTAAATAGCACAGGTTCAAAGTACTGTATTTATACAGACTTTGGCTTTACAAGACAGTAACCCCAGGACTCAGGAAGCTTAAAACACATATACACTCATATACATATACACACATAAGCATACATACACACAGGCATGCACACACACACATGCATACACACACCCACATATACATACACTCATATACACATATGCACATACTCACATACACACATACGCTCATACACACATATACACATATACATACACACATACACATATACATATACATATATGGACAGATTAGATTATTAAAACCTTTATTGTGATTATGTGATTATTGATATTTAAACTTTATAAATCATCTACCAGGAATAATAAATTATCACCAAATACAATAATGTAGATGTGGAAAACCATTGACATTTTGCAATAGTTATGCACTCTATTATAAACTCATATAAAATTTTCTATGAAGTTTATAAGACTACTTAAATGTTCATAAACTACTTAAATGTTCATAAACAATTCTCTGAAAATTTTTTAGATCAATTTTTAGGTAAACACAATCTTGAAACTAAAATCAGACCAACGTCACAACTAAAACTACAATCTACAACACATGAAAACAGATAGTAAATTGCTAGCCAAACATTAGGAAATCTTACCTTGTAATTATAAAATGGATATCATTATCAGAATCTATCAGGGTTTATTGAAGGAACTGGCAAGACATTCAACTCATTTCAATATATATTCACAATGTTATGTATCCACTGATACACATCTGTTAAATAACTACAAGTAACAGCATCCTTAAGACCATGAAAAAATATTTTCTGGTAATTTTTCTACTCAGTAAAATAGAGAGCCTAGCCAGACACATAAAGAAGTGCAAATGCAGGAAGAAGAAGAAGGAGGAGGAGGAGGAGGAGGAGGAGGAGGAGGAG
>NC_034592.1:40382899-40396644 GCF_900095145.1 Mus pahari | reverse complement strand
AGGAAGGGAGGGAGGGAGGGAGAGAGGGAGGGAAGAAGAAAATGGAAGCAGGCATGTAAGGTTGCTGTGATGTTTAAAAAACTTGACAAGGTCTAAAATCACCAAGAAGATAAGTAACAAATCATGGTGTGGGAGGGGCTATCTCTAGATCTTTCAAGTTAGATTTTAGTTATATCTGTGAAGTACCATATGAATAATATTGAGGTGGGAAGACTAACCTAACTGTTGGTAATATTGTACCATGGATTGAGACCTTGGACTACAGGAATCCAGATAAATTAGCTGAGACTCTCTGTTTCCCTACTATGGATGCAATGTGGCCAGCTGCCTCTTCAAGTTTCTGCCACATGATGGACTCATACGCTGTGAGCCAACTGAAGCCCTCCATTCATAAATTGCTTTTGTCAGGTGCTTTGTCATAGCATAGGAGAAAGTAGGTAATGCAGTCAGTGAGCAAAATTAATCATATTCTTCTACCAAGAATAAATAATTAGAAATACATGTTTTAAAAATGAAATACTGATTTAAAACTAAGCATCTTCAGATATCGAATTCTTATTGCACAATACCAATAAGAGATTTTGGTAGGTCTAAGAAAATGAAAACTCTGTAGTAGAATATCAAATGACTGAAAAAGTTGTCAAATTTTCCCAAATTGGCAAAGAAATTCAATGCAATTTTTACTATCCCACTAATGTTCTTTTCAATGACTTGATAGCTGATATTAAAATTACTTCTGCCATACTAAAATGTCTTAAACCATAGGAGGAACCAGGGATAATCAAAATAGTTTCAAAAATAAGATTAAAGTTGGAAAGCCGCTGCTACTGTCTCATCCCAAGATTTGTCATAAACTAAGATAATTAGAAAAAATATACTGCTAATTTCAAGATAGGCATGTAGGTCAATGGAATACATCTGAGTTCACAGAGACATCATAAGCAGTCAAATTCTATACTATTATAATAATTATAATTTACAGAAATTCCAAATTAAGCAAACCTTTATCCTTATCTTGAATTCTATAAAGCCAACAAAAACAAGTTAGAAAATAAATCTTCAATATTAACATAAAACATAAACTTATTTTAGGGAAAATATTTCTGTAATTCAAATAAAAATGTATCTTTATAAATCTAAGAAAAAAACACTCTGATTATGAAAGATGTATAACTGTTAGTAAAGAACCTGAAACCTTCTTATTATTGCTGATGGAAATGTAAAATACAACTACTCTAGGAAATGGCTTGATTGTTAATTTAAAAAATAATTGCACACTTGCATAATCCAGTTACATATGCCAGTATGTATACAAGAAAAATGAAAACTATTGACCGTGCAAAAATTATATTCAAGTGTTTACAGAAAGTTTACTCACAATTGCCTAGGCCTGATATCAGCTGAATAGCTCAACTAGATAACCAAAGTGTGCTGCTAATGTACACTGTAATATTAAACTGCAGTAAGGGGAATAATTTAGCCACATGCAACATCATCAATCAATCTGAGAAATACCTGTGCCAAACAAAGGAATCCATCCAGAAAAGGTATGGATAGCACTAGCAATGTATAGTTTCATATTCCCTTATATTCTGTATAGTCTCTCCTGGGAAAGGCAAACTTATAGGTACATTAATCAAAACAGATCTGACAAAAGCAGATGACTGATCATAATGTTTGGAAAAGGTTTCCTGAACAATTACAATTACAGTCTTGATTGTAGCAATAGCTGTTATTTAACATTACAGAACTTTTAAAACTCATTGAGACCTACAGTAAAATACACACTAAAAATATATATACCTTAAGAAAATTAACCAGGCATGCTGTCATCTGCCTGTAGTCCCAGAACATAGAAGGTAGAGACATGAGGATCAGGAGTTGTAATTCTTTTTCAGTCATATATAAAATCCTAAGGCCAGCCTAGGCTAAAAGATCTTAAATAGCACTACTAATTCTGACATACTTTCATTTTTATATATAGCCTTTATATTTTAGAAAAATTCATTGACATTCCATTTTTATAGTGTCTGAGTGGTTGGTTGTCCATTTCCATCCTTTGACAAAATCTCTGCTATTCCAAAAGAACCATGAACATAAAATTGGGGGATATCTCCTATTTTTTCCCTAAAGAGTACAGGTTATATGCAACTTTTATTTATCTATCCAAGCCTTTGGATAAGACACAAAATGATAAAAACAAAATTATAAACTATATATGAGCAATTATTTCAAAGAACTAATGATGCAATTTAAGAATCTTAAATCTAAGAATTCACAATAATATAAAGAACTGGTACCATTGGAGAATGATATTTAAGCAAATCATTATTTTTAAGAGGGTACATAAACTAAGCATTGATCTTTATCATGCTTTTCTTATCTGAGCTGTACCATGGATTGCCCAAAGAGGTGAAAAGTTTCTTCAGAGGACTTTGGAACTGCTGAACAAAGAAGAAACAATAGCATCCGAGGACCTCCACTTGGTGATGACTTTAAAATTTCAGGAATTCATCAACAGCTGTTTCCACCCCGGGGAAAATAAAAAAGAAGAAGAAGACAATGAGACACGTGGTCCTGAGGCTAGAAGCCGCAGTTTCTATTGAGGGGACTGCTTATTCCACAGGGAAAACACATTATAAATGTATACATGCTTGTGCACAGAACACAATCTAATCATGATTCTGATATTCAGTCACTGGAGGAGACAGGGGAGTTCATAAAAAAAAAAAAATGCAAAGGCAATCAACATAAAGTAGAATGCGGGAAACTCTAGAGAAAAATGCTCTATTTCTTCTTCAACCAGTTACCAGGCAGGGAAAAGCAGTGGGGGTGAGAGTCACCCGTAAATCAAGAAAGCCACAAGAAACACATGAGCCATCTGTATAGTTTAGATCTTACCTTCATCATGATTTAAACCAAACAACTTGACACTGGTAAGACAGAAGTGTAAACAATGGACAGTATGAAATAACTGTTAACGTTTTCTGAGAGTTGTATTAAATAAGTGAGGAAAAAGAGTCTGTATACTGTAGACACACATTCCAGAATATTTAAGGGATAGAAGAGGAAACTAAAAATACTAGGTGAGGATTCATTAAGGTATTCTGACAAACTTAATGGCTTACAACATTCCATAGCAAAAATATTTTAAGGAAGGTACAGAAATGTATGTAAAATGAAACATTTTTTGAGCTTTTATTGAGCTTGCTCCTAAAATCACCTCACAATTTCAGACTTAATACACTCAGTACTTGAAGGTATGAATAGGTTTGACCTTTTTGATTTTTCCTGCAGATATGAATTTTCTTTGCCCTTTCCAATCTTGTATCTAACAAGCTCTTCAGTTTTACTTCTCATTCAATATTTAAAAATCAAAGTTTCCTTTAGAATCACCCTTCTGAGTGGCCACTACCATGAAATACCTCCTTCTCTGTGCTATTCCAGCATAGTTAGATACTGTAATTAAACATATTATATAATCAGCTTGGAAAAAGATCTGCTTTAAACAATGAACCCTAGTGTCTAAACACCACAGAAAAACCCAGCACTCCTTTCTTCATTTCCGTACTGTGTCCTTACCTAAAAACAACAGCATGCTCTGTAAGTTTGCCTTAACTGACTAAAGATATACAGGTATTTGTGAGGTAGTATAGGCTTATGTTTTTCAAAACCTACTTTAATAGGGGTTCTTAAATATTTTAACCTCACTTCTAGGTTATCACACACCATAAATAAAAAGTTAATAGGGCAAAGGGAGATGTGGACCTGTTCAGAAAAAGTTCTTTTGGGCGATTCCAATCTGCATTGTTAAGTTCATACAGTCTACTTTCAAACATCATTCATGAACTATCAATGGCAGTTGGGTGCAGTAGAAACCATGAGGCTCTGCCAATCAGAATCAGCCCTTAGAAGCAGCAAGAAGTCACCTGAATATCAAAAGAAGTGCATTGGTGTGGTTTTCTTTTTTTATTATTATTAGATATTTTCTTTATTTACATTTCAAATGCTATCCTGAAAGTTCCCTATACCCTCCCCCCGCCCCTGTTCCCCTACCCACCCACTCCCACTTCTTGGCCCTGGCATTCCCCTGTACTGGTGCATGTATAGTTTGCAAGACCAAGGGGCCTCTCTTCCCAATGATGGCCAAATAGGCCATCTTCTGCTACATATGCAACTAGAGACACATACTCTGGGGGTACTAGTTAGTTCATATTGTTGTTCCACCTATACGGTTGCAGCCTCCTTCAGCTCCTTAGGTATTTTCTCTGACTCATGCATTGGGGGCCCTGTGCTCCATCCAATAGCTGACTGTGAGCATCCACTTCTGTGTTTGCCAGGCACTGGCATAGCCTCACAAGAGGCCGCTATATCAGGGTCCCTTCAGCAAAATCTTGCTAACATGTGCAGTAGTGTCTGGGTTTGGTGGCTGATGATGGAATGGATCCCCGGGTGGGGTAGTCTCTGGATAGTCCATCCTTTCATCTTAGCTCCAAACTTTGTCTCTGTAACTCCTTTCATGGTTATTTTGTTCCTTATTCTAAGGAGGAATGAAGTATCTACATATTGGTCTTCCTACTTCTTGATTTTCTTGTGTTTTGCAAATTGTATCTTGGGTATTCTAAGTTTCTGGACTAATATCCGCTTATCAGTGAGTACATACATATCTAGTGACTTCTTTTGTGATTGGGTTACCTCACTAAGGATGATATCCTCCAGATACATCCATTTGCCCAAGAATTTCATAAATTTGTTGTTTTTAATAGCTGAGTAGTACTCCATTGTGTAAATGTACCACAGTTTCTGTATCCATTCCTCTATTGAGGGACATCTGGGTTCTTTCCAGGTTTTGGCTATTATAAATAAGGCTGCTATGAACATAGAGGAGCATGTGTCCTTATTACCAGTTGGAACATCTAAGTCACAACAAGCAATGATCAGTGAAGAAGGCAAGACAAACCAATGTCACAGCACCATCTATTCTCAGTGAAACATCCTTTAATATATCTACTTCAGCAAAACATCCTCTCATAAGACTGTTTCCAGAAAAACATCACATGACACAACCGAGTCTCCAAAGAAACCAGAAATCTTTGCTTCAAGGTAAGAACTCAGTATCTTAAATTCTTACTTTCACTTTCTGTTTGTTTCTAACAGTATCTTGTAGTCCAGGATGCCTGACTCACTTCATATCCCAGGCCGTCTGGCCTTGAACTCTTGGTAATCTTCCTGCCTCAGTTTGCCAAGTTCAGGAATTACATGACCACTGATATCCTTTTGTTATTGAAATGCAACAGTGCTCAGAGAAATGGTCTTGAGGGGTTGGTTGAATCTTAGGGGCTAGATTAATTCACTTATGTATCCCTCACTAAGAAGGTGGCCAAAAAAAACTCTGTAATAAAAATATTCTTTCCCCTTTATCACTTTCCATCTCCTTTCCAGCTTCCATGGAGAGTAAAGCTGTAACACCAACAAGTACTCTCTCTTCTGTGATGTTCCACCTTGCCCCAGGCCTAAAAGCAATGGAGCTAACCACCTATTGTTTGAGACCATGCACCAAAATAAATTTTTCCTCCTGCAATTGGATTTTCTCTGGCAATTTGTCACAGCAACAAGAACCTTAATAATGTAGGATTGTGGTCAGGAAGGAACAGAATATATCAAACACAAGTATGATTTTCAAAAATCCTTTTCACCTAAGCAAGCTATAAATCTCTTTAAATTTTGATAGGATTTTACCAAGAAAGATCACAGAAATATATTTCATTTTTCTAAATATCTGATAACTTTTTTTAATGATACTCTAGGAACAAGTTGAAGAGCCATACTAAAGAATGCTCTCTGCAGATATCAGGACAACAGAACAATATCTGTTGTTTCCTCAGTTTAAGTATATTCACTCTAAGAAGATTTGGTTTGCCTTTAGCATGAATTTTCTAAGTAACACATCAAATGTCTGCTGTACTCTTTGACATAAAGTAGTGTAGTCAGGATTCTCTCGTCACAAAATTTATGGAATGTCTTTCTATATTAAGGAAATTTATTGGAATGACTTACAGTCTATATTGAAACTAAAATTACAAGGGGCAGCTGTGAATAGGAATTCCAAGAATCTAGAAGTTGCTTAGTCCCACAAGGCTAGTTGTCTCAGTTCTTCTGTAAAAGGTGGAATCCTGAAGAAGTAGGTTCTAACAGATGTACTGGCAAGTAAGTACAAGAAGAAGAGTGAATCTTCCCAAAAGGTATGGCCCAGATTAAAGGTGTGTACCACCATGCCTGGATTTGGAACTTTGCTCTGTCTCAGGCTGGCCTTGATCTCAGAAATCTTCTTGCCTCAGCTTCCTTGAATTAAAAAAATATGCACTGCCCTGCTTGGGACTCAGGTTTTCATGGCCACTGTGCCTCAAGATCTGGATCACAGATGTGCCATCCATTTCTGGATTGTATTTCATTCCAGATATCATCAAGTTGACAACCAGGAACAGCCATCACAAGTAGAATAATTCACAGATCACTCTGTATTCACAGCTCCTTTGTCTACGGATCTAATTGCTTAAGAGAAGAAATTTTATCACATTCATCTTTATTTCTCTACAATTAGCAATGCTGGACACAGGCTTTAGTAAAATTGTTAATAAAATTACTTTGCCATCAATATTTTTCTTCTTTTATCAAGAGTATGTTTCTTGAAGATACTTGCACAAATATAGAAGAAAAAACAGACCTCTTAGGTTCATTCATTGGAAATAGGACATGGACATCAACTGTGAGCTAGATGATGGGCCAAACCTCTCATCAGCAGTGGAGTGATTTGCCCTCCCACTCCTATCTCCAAAATGCAACTCCAGGCAAGAAGAAGGCATGAGAGTTTGGCTGGTGCCATTACCTGCTCCCGAAGTCTATACCTAGATTATCCAGATATTGCTCCACAGAGCCAGCCATGACCTGTTACAGCCCAATACCCATGCTAGTCCTTTCCTGCTGCAGCTGAATTCGTTGAGAAGCAAGAACCCAGCCTTGGTCCTGAGAACTGTCAGAGAGCCATGTCCTACAGTTATATAGTTATATAACTACTATAACTATATATCTACTATAGTTATATATCTACTAGGGATATATAGTTATATATCCCTACCATAAAAGATCCTCTGCCTTCTGTTCACTCCCCACACTCTCACTGTGCCCTCATACCATGCTCACTTTATTTAAAGAAAAATTTTGAGACTCTACAATTTATTTTTCTTTTTGGTTCAGATAAAACGAAGCATGGTGAATTTCAATTTTCAAAGTAACTGAAGGTGTTACTCATTTGAATAAAGGTCATCATTAAATGGCATGTTAATGTTTTGAACTTTAGTTATTTTCAAGAAAATTTATATTTCTACAGCAAGGAAGCTGGAATTTTTTTTAAAATAGAAAATCAGAAGAATGATCAAATGTACCTGTCTTATACCCAGATACCAGGTACCACTTCCAATTATATCACGCTCACATGAAATCTCCAGGTGGAATTTACCTGGAATTAATTCCCGTGCCTCTGAAAAAAAATATGTCATACTGCTTCTTCTTTTTATTTCATTCACTTTACATTCCTCACCCCCTCCAATTCCTCCTCTCCTTGTAGTCTCTTACAAATCCCACCCCCAATTACCCCCTTCCCTTCTTTTCAGATAAGCAGAAGCCCCTCTAGGATTCCACTCCACCCTAGGACATCCATTCACAGTAGGTCTAAGAACATCCTTTCCCACTGAGACCCAATATGGTAGCCCAGATAGGGGAAGGGAATCCAGTAGCAGGCAACAGAGTCAGAGACAGCCTCCACTCCAATTGTTAGATGACTAAGCTTTGTGTCTGCTACAAATGTGTAAGGGACTTAGATCCAGCCCCTGAATGCTCTTAGGTTGGTAATTCAGTTTGTGTGCACCCTCATGGGACCAGGTTAGTTGATTCTGTGAATATTTTGTCCCTGATCTTTCCAAGACTTTTAACATGATGGGGTGTTGTATTTTGTCAAAGACTTTTTCAGCACTTAATGAGATGATCATGTGATTTTTTTTCAGTCTGTTTATATTGTGGATTACATTGATGGATTTCCATATATTGAGCCATCCTTATATCCTTGTGATAAAACCTACTTCATCATCTTGGATGATGTCTTTGATATGTTCTTGGATTCGGTTTGTGAATATTTTATTAATTATTTTTGTATCAATGTTCATAAGGGAAATTGGTCTGAAATTCTCTTTGTTGAGTGTTTGTGTGGTTTAGGTATTAGAGTGACTGTGGCCTCATAGAATGAGTTTGGTGTTGCTGAAATATCTAACTCCCGTAAGCCTGTATTAAAAACATATAATCTAGTTATCATAATTATAAGCTATGTGCCTAGATTGGGCAGATCTACCACTATATTAATTTATTCTCCAGATATAAGACCCTTTGCTACTTGTGGTTTCTCCCAGCTACATGGTTCTGCTTCATCATGGCTTCCTCCTCCCCTTCTTTATCTTCTCCCATCCCTTCTCCTTCTTCTCACTCCATCTGTCCCTACTCTCAAACACCCTGTCTTACCTTTCCCCTCCACTGCCCAACCACAGGATCTATCCTTTATTTACAGTTAAACTGGGGAGAAAGTTCACATGAGATCACCTGAGTGCATGATTGACTGCTCATCAGGGACATTCCTCTTGAGGAAACAGAAGTAACATCAAAATGCAAACAGCATCAGGACAACCCACAACAGTTTGGCAATGTTCCTTCTGTTGCTATTTTGTGGAATAGTTTGAGGAGTACTGACTGGTTTTATCTCTTCTTTGACAGTGTGGTACAATTCTGCATTAAAACCATCTGGGCCTGGCCTATATTGGATTCAGAGACTTTCAATGACTGTTTCTATTTCCTTAGGATTTATAGAACTAGTTAGATATTTTACTCAATCTTTATTTACCTTTGGTAATTGGAATCTGTCTAGAAAAATCCTCCATTTCATTTAGATTTTCAAATTTTACGGAGTACAGGCTTTTGAAGTAAGATGAAGTGATTCTTTAGATTTCCCCAATGTCTGCTATGTCCCCCTTTTCACTTCTGATTTTGTTAATTTGGAGACTGTCTCTTTGCTTTTTAGTTAATTTAGCAAAGGGTTTCTCTATCTTGTTAATTTTTCAATGAACTAGCTCTTGGTTTCATTGATTCCTTGTATATTGTCATTGTTTCTAAATTTATTGATATCATCTCTGAGTTTGATTATTTCCTGCTGTGTTACTCCATCTTTTTGTTTTAGAGCTTCTGTGTGTACTTCTAAATTATTAGTATGAGAACTCTCTAATTTCTTTATGAAAGCATTAGTGCCATGAACTTTCCTCTTAGCATTCCTTTCATTGTGTCCCATAAGTTTGAGTACTATGAACCCTTGTTTTCATTGAATTGTAGAAAGTTTATTTATTTATTTATTTATTTATTTATTTATTTATTTATTTAATTTATTCTCTGACCCAATGATCACTGAATAGCTAGTTGATCAGTTTCCATCAGCTTGTAGGCTGTCTGGTGTTTCTGTTGTTGTTGAAGTCCAACTTTAAATCATTGTGGTCTGATAAGAACTGAGTTATTTCAATTTTCTTGTATCTTTTGAGGTTTGTTTTTTGGCTGACTATATGGTTAATTTTGGAGAAGGTTCTATGGGGTGTTGAGAAGGAAGAGTATTCTTTTGCATTTGGGCGAAAGGTCCTGTAGACATATGTTAGGTCCATTTGACTCAAAACCTCTGTTAGTTTCATTATTTCTCTGTTTAGTTTCTGTCTCAATAACCTGTTCTTATGTGAGAGTTGGGTGTTGATGTCTCCCACTATTAATATGTTGGGTAATGTGCAGTTTAAGCTTTAGTAGTCTCTTCTTTTTCAACTGTGAGTTGCCATGCATTTGGGGCATATATGTTCATAACTGAGATGTCATCTTAGTGGATTTTTCCTTTCATGAGTATGAAATGTCTTTCTCCATATTTTTGATTACTTTTGTTGAAAGTCTACTTTATTAGATTGTAGAAAGGCTACTCCAGCTTGCTTCTTGCATCCATTTGCTTGGAAAACCTTTTTCTAATCCTTTACTCTGAAGTAGTATGTATCTTTGTTGCTAATGTCTGTTTCTTGTATGCAGCAGAATGATAGATCCTGTTTTCACGTACACTCTGTGTCCTTTATTAGGGAATTGAGTCTGTAGATGTTGAGAGATATTAATGACCAATTCCTGGTTTTGTTGTTGGTGTTAGTGTATGTCTGTGTGAGTGTGTGCATGTGTGCACATGTGTGTGTGTGTGTGTGTGTGTGTGTGTATGCATTTGTGTGTGCTTCTCTTTTGTTTTCACTGATGTGAAATTACTTATTTCCTATGTTTTCTTGTGTGTAGTTAACCTCTTTGGGTTGGAGTTTTCCTTCAAGCATCTTCTGTATTGCAGGATTTGTGAATAGATATGTTTAAATTTGGTTTTGTCTTAGAATATCTTGTTTCCCTATCTATGGTAATTTAGAGTTTGGCTGGATATAGTAGGCTAGATTGGCATCTCTAGTTTTCTAGGGACTGTAAGACATCTGCCCAGGCCCTTCTATCTTTTAGAATCTCTGTTGAGAAGTCAGAAGTACTTCTGATAGAACTGCCTTTATATGTTACCTGGCACTTTGTCCTTGCAACTTTTAATATTCTTTCTTTTTTCTGTAGATTTAGTGTTTTGACTACTATAGGGGGAAGGAATTTTCTTTTCTAGTCCAATCTATTTGGTACTCTTTAGGTTTCTTTTATGTTTGTAGGCATCTCTTTCTTTAGGTTGGATTTTTTTCTTCTATGATTTTGTTGAAACTGTATCTCTTCCTTGGAGTTAGGGCTCTTCACCTACTATTCCTATTATTCATAGACTAGGTCTCTTCATCGTATGCCAGAGTTCCTGGATGTTTTGTTGTCAGGAATTTTTCAGATTAAACATATTCTTTGTTAAGAAAATTGGTGAATCAGTTTCTTCCATTATATATTCTAACCCTGAAATTCTTTCCTTTATCTCTTGAATCCTTTTGGTGAGGCTTGTGTCTGTTGTTCCTATTCTCTTCCCTAATTTTTTTCATCTCCAGGATTCCCTCAGATTGTCTCTTCTTTATTGCTTTTATTTCTATTTTCAGGCCTTGAACAGTTTTCTTCAGTCCCTTCACCTTTTAAATTATATTTTCCTGTATTTCTTTAAAGGATTTATTAATTTCCACTTTAATGGCATCTATCATCTTTAGAAGATTGGGTTTAATGACATTTTCTTGTGCTTCACTTGTGATAGGATATCTAGAGCTTTCTGAAGTGGGATAGCTTTGCTCTGAAGGTGCTGTGTTGTCCAGGCTCATGTTATTTGTGTTCTTAAGATAGTCTTTAACCATCTGGCTGTCTCTGAGTATTCCTTGGCTGGCAGGCTGGTATAGGGGTAGTCAGGCAATGGAGTTCAGGGGGCATAGTGCAGCTAGTTCCATCATTCTGCTTTTATTATGACCAAATCCTGAATTATTATTTTAATTTTGTGACCCTGGATCCTAAAGAAAACTTGGTATTTCTACCAAAATATTATCAACTATGTAGTATATAACTTACCCTTATTAGTGATATTTAAGATTATACTATATTTACAGTTTATACTATATATATGTATCTATTATAACATATTATATATATATTATATATAATAATATAAAATGATGGAAATAATACATATAAATGCCATTTTGCTTTATTTCTTTATTGTTTTATGTGGCATAGGAGCCATGAAACCAAAAGATGGCTCAGGTAAATAGTCCATTTTTACAACTCAGATTTAAGGAAGCACAAACCAATATCTGTAAATGTGATTGTAGAAAACAAGATGTTATTTAATGGCTATAGAATAAGTGGAAGACCCAGTATTAATAGTTTGGATGTGAAGGCCCTATAGGCCTGTATATCTGCATACTTGTTCCCCATTGGTGGTACAGTTTAGAAGTTATGAAACCTCTTGGAAGTGAGGCATTTTTGGGTAATGTACATCACCAGAAAAGGGTTTTGAGGTTGATACTCTCAGGTACTTCTCGTTCACTTACTCTGTTTCCTGAGTGTGCATTAAGATGTGATCAGCCAGCTACTAGATTGTCATCCATTCCTGCCATTAGGACTCTAGCTTCCTCGAACCACAAAACTCAAACAAATGCTTTATTTCTTATGCTCCTATTGGCTATCCTGTTTTATCCCAGCTGCAAAGTGTAACTAGTATATGCTACATGCCTGTCGTTCCTAAGGCTTCTTGGCTTTTGAGGTTGCATTTCTTCAATTTGGTCTTTGGGTGGAATATTATCTAGAATCTATAATCAAGAGAATAGCCTAACTTTTACAAAATGGGGAGATAAAAATAAGGATTCATTTTTAGTTTTGTAATGTAATAGTTTTACTAATCAACCATATGGAAAAAGAACTCTTTATCTTGATTCATTAAAAAAAAAAAAAAGAGTGATTACAGACAGAAGACGCTAGGAGAAATGTAGCTTCAGAGGCTGTGTCTGATTCCTTCACTTTGAGGATAACATTTTCTAAAGCCCAATGATCTCACTTAATATTCATTAAATATTCACAAAAACCCTTCTTCAGATAAAGAACAAAGGGCAGTCAGTGTGACACATGCTTGGATCATGGCATCTGCAATGCAGATGTGGCAATATGTTGATAAATCTGGGCTACATATAAAGAGAACCTACCTCATAAAAGAAAATCAACCAATCACTTGTACCAACAAACAAACAAACAACAACAATGACAACAACAACAACAACCACAAAAAAAGCAGAGTGAAGGAAAAAGTCCACTGGTTATAATTTAAAACTGAGACTTAAAAAGGTATTTTTCCAACATAATTGTTTTCATTGATTATTTGGAAGTTTCATAAACTGTTCCCAATCACACCTTCTTCCTATTCCTTCCAAGCCCCTCCTTTCACCCTTGTACCCCTCCCCAATATATATCAACTCCAATATATGTTGCCCATATATTCATTGAAGCACTATAAAACTTCAGTGGTCAGCCTCTTTAAGATAACTGGGTCCTTTCCCAGCCCCCTGCCAAAAGTCATCAACTTGGAAAAGCTACACTTCAGCATCTTTGTCATAATTGTTAAGGACTCCCCTTAATGGCTTCCTGTCTAGACTATTTCCTTGGGGTAGAGGTAGTAGAAGTCTTCAATGTCTCTCATCCACATTATAAGACTAGAGTCGATCTTTGCTCCCGTGCATTGCCAGGGAAAGGGCGGCCTGCAGAAGTGACACAGCTGCTGTGACAGACTCCATTTCTGGCTCCAGACATCGAGACATTTCCTGCCAGAGGAGAGGTGTCCACTGGGGAGTGTTCTCACAGCCTGAGCTGGTAAGAGAGCCATCTTTGCCATCTTTGCTCCAGTGAGTAGCCTGGAGAGGGCAGCCTGCAGAAGCAACATGGCTTCTGTGAAAGATCCCATTTCTTTCTCTAGACATACAAGCACCTTCCCCACCAGAGGAGAGGTGTCTGCCTGGGAGGGGTCTCACTCCCTGAGCTGGTTGGGGAGCCATCTTTCCTCTGGTTCCCCTAGGCTCCAGTCTGCACTTGTGGGAGAGTGGACGACAGAAACTATACAGCTTTGGGACAGACAGAAGCAACCTAGTTTCTGGGACAGACCCTGTTTCAGGCTCCAGAAATTTGGGCATCTTTCTTGCCAGAGGAAAGGTGGC
>NC_034592.1:40296551-40382888 GCF_900095145.1 Mus pahari | reverse complement strand
CTGGGCAGACACCCCTCCTCGGGCGGGGAAAGGCACCAGATGCTGGATCAGGCCTGTGGACTGGTCCCGGGTGAACACCCCTCCTCAGGCGGGGAAAGGCGCTGGAAGCCGGATCAGGCCTGGGGACTCCCCAGCGAACACCTCTCCACCTCTCCTCGGGCAGGGAAAGGCGCTGGATGACTGGAACCAGATACGGGTTCCCTCCCAGAAGCTGTGACTCTTCTCCAGTCCGCCCTCTCCTCAGCAGTGCACCCTTTGTGTACTTTTAATCTACTGTCTTAGCTCTGGGATCGGTCCTGACACCAACCCCCACCCAGCTTCCATTTTGCTCTACCTACCTTTGTTTCTAGAAGTGGGCTGTGCTAACAGACCCATTCCAGTGTGCATTCAATCCATGGATAAAAGACATACACAGAGACACAGTTTGTTCCTTTATTATTTGCCTTCTTGGCATTATTACTGGATACTACTGTCTTCTACCTAGAAAAGCATGCCGTTTCTTAACTCAGTCTCTTCCACCTGCCCTAAACTTAGTGGCTACTCCCATCTGGCCCCTGCCAAACATCCATGGCACCCACCTGCAGTAGTGGCCACAGGTCCCAGCTCCTTCTAAGACCCCACATGACTGCTGTGTTCTTCTCATTTCAAAGCATGATAAAAAAACAAAAACAAAAACAAAAAACAAAAAACTCCTATCTCCTTCCTTACATTCCTCTACCTTCTCCCAGGACACAGAAGTCCCACCTCTACCTTCTGCCCAACAGCTGGCCCACAGATTTCTTTACTGACAAATCAAGAACCAATTGGGAAACAGGACCTCAGCATCAGCACCTCCCCTTACACAGGCTTCCCAGGGATATCAACCAAACATGGTATGACAACTTACAATAAGACTAAGAACATACCCTCATATCAAGTCTGGATAATGCAATCCAGTAGGAGGAAAGGGGTTCTCAATGCAAGCAAATGGATCAGAGGCAGACCCTTCTCCCACTTTTAGGAGTCCCAAAAGAAGACCAAGCTATACAACCATAGTTTAGACACATTCAGTCTCCCTGATTGTCTCTTCAGTCTCTGTGAGATCCCATGAGCCTTCCTTAGTTGATTCTGTGGGCCATGATTTTGTTTTTGACTGCTATGGCTCCTAGGATCCTTTCCCCTCCCCCTCCAAGGGATACCTAATCCCTGCTTAATTTTTGGCTGTGGGTCTCTGAATCTGCTCCTATTAGATGCTGGATAAAGCATTTCCTATGATGATTATGCTAGGTTCTACAAATATAGCAGAGTATCATTACAAATTATTTCAATGACTTTCATTTATTTATTTATTTAT
Organism: Mus pahari; assembly: GCF_900095145.1. Lineage (NCBI taxonomy): Eukaryota > Metazoa > Chordata > Mammalia > Rodentia > Muridae > Mus > Mus pahari. The sequence goes on along the minus strand of NC_034592.1, from coordinate 40,381,555 downwards.
TTATTTATTTATTTATTTATTTATTTATTTTGCTGGTCAGGTTTAGTTCAATCCCACATCTATGGATTATCTAGCTTCTTGTTCCTGGCCCTCCAGTAAGTGTCAGGCATGGGAACCCTTTCATGATACGGGTCTCAAGTTAAACAAGTCATTGGCTGACCATTCCTTCAAGTTCTCTGCCACTTTTACCCCTACACATCTTGCAGGTGGGACAAATTGCAGGTCAAACTTTTGAGGCAGGGTTGGTGTACCAATCCCTGCACTAGAAGCCTTGCCTGGTTATAGGAAATGACAAGTTCAGACTCCATATTCCATATTAGTAAGAGTTATTTATTTATTTATTTATTTATTTATTCATTCACTCACTCACTCATTCATTCATTCATATATTTATTGTCCAAATAGCTTTACATGCAAATATTATTCAATAAGTCCTTTGGTGGCCTCACGGGCTGTGATGTCTGAAGCAGCATATAATGTCTGGACTATTGCTAAGATGCATTTTAGCTACCCTGTTGTTGCCCAGAGGCAGAGTGACCTTTCAACCTGGCAGGGAATCCAGGGGTAGGATCCTCAAGAACTCTAGGCTGCTGCACACCACTCTGCCCTCTATGAAGACCATCTGTCTGGCTCGTCATGTATGACCAAGGTGCCTGTTATATGTCTCCATGTTCTCTTAACTTCCATCAATAAAACAGTGAGCATTGTAAGCTGCAATAGTTGTAGCTTCATGATGCTGACCATGCTACTGGCCCAAGTCTCCCAGGGAATGGAGGCCCTGCCCTAAGAGCTGCTCCCAGGTCCCAAGGGTGCTGACCATCTTGAGTCAATCTTCAAATATATTTAAAAGATTCGGATAACTGAAATTACAGATGTGGGCGACTATATTTATCAGAGATAAAAGTATTGTCCCTGATGCTCTTCTCACAGCAGGACAGCAACCAGGATCAGGCTTGATTTAGGTAGCTGTGGGGGTGATGGCGAGGGCAAGCATGGGCACTGACTTAGTTGTGGCATCTCTCATATCCACATAAGGAACCCTGCATGGTCATCTGCATTCATAATATTAATTTTTGTACCAAAGTATAAAATATTCTGAACATTTAAAATTTTAACACACCAATAAAAGAAATTAATCATTCTCGAGAAACTGAAGTTCTAACAACTTTCCTGAGTGAGGTAACTCAGACCCAAAAGTACATGCATGGTATGTACTCAGGAATAGGTAGATATTAGCCAAAAGAAAAGAGAGAAAAAAAGGGCCAAATATAGTCCACAGAACTCCAAAATGTCAACAAGCTAAAGGGTCTAAGTGAGGATGTCTCAGTCCCAACTGGGAGGAAGAAGAAAGCTATCACAAGGGAGAAGGGAGGGAACTGTGAGGGAAAGGGGATGGGAGGCAGAAAGGAGAACATGATCAGGTATTGGGTGGTGAAAAAGACTGAAAACCCTGAGTGCCAGCAGAAAGACAAGAAACATGCAACCTCGAGAGGTGGGAGGTTAGGGGGACCCTCCAGAATATACCAGAGACCTGGGAAGTGAGAGACTCTCAGGAATTGAAGAGAGGTACCTTAGATGAAACATCTTGTAGTAGGGAGAGGGAACTTGTAAAGACCACCTCCAGCAGAAAGACAGGGTATCAAGTGAGAGATGGGATTGCCACCCCACAGTCAAAACTCTGACCCATAATTTTTCCTGTCTGAAAGAACTGCAGGGATGGAAATGGAAAGGATGCTGAGGAAAAGATAGTCCAGTGACAGATCCAAAGTGGAATCCAGCTCAAGTGGAGGCCCCAAGGTCTGACACTGTTACTGAGGCTATGGAGCACTCACAGAAATGGACCTATCAACTGCCCTCCGAAAGACCCAATAAGCATCTGAAAGAGTCAGATGCAGATGTTTGCACCAAACCAATGGATAGAAGCTGCTGACCTCTTAAGTTGAATTAGGGGAAAGCTGGAAGAGGTTGAGGAAAAGGGCAACCCTGTAGGAGGACCAGCAGTCTCAATTAAACCTGGACCCCTAAGATCTGTCAGACACTGGACCACCGGCCAGGTGGCATATACCAGATGATATGAGGCCCTCAACACATATACAGCAGAGGACTGATGGGTCTGGGTTCAGTCAGAGAAGATGCACCTAACCCACAACAGACTGGAGGTCCCAGGGAGTTCAGAGGTCTGGTGGGGTGGGGTGGGGGTGGGAACATCCTCGTGGAGACAGGGGGCAGGGAGGGGATGTGGAACAGTCAGAGGATGGGCCGGGAGGGGAATAAAATCTGGAGTTTAAATATATATGTATATATATATATATATATATATATATATTACATATACATATGTGTGTGTGTGTGTATGTGTGTTATAACACTAAATAATAGCAATGTTTATTCTTCTGACAAATATTGACTACCTGTTTTGTGACAGTGCTGTATGTACTTCATAGGATCTATGAATATAGCAATTAAGCTGAAAACAGACCCAGTTGCCCCTTAACAGAAGAATGAATACAGAAAATGTGGTATATTTATATAATGAAGTACTACTCAGCATTAAAAACAATGACTTCATAAAATTTGAAGGCAAATGAATGAAATTAATGAATATCATCATGAGGTAACCCAGACCCCAAAGGACATACATTGTATGTACTCATTGATAAGTAGATATTAGCTCAAAACCTAAGAATACTCATGATACAACCCACAAACCATATGAAGCTTAAGAAGAAAGAGGACCAAAGTGTGGTTACTTCATTCCTATGTAGTAGGGGAAACAAAATAATCAAAGGAGATAGAAGGAGGAAGGGACCTAGGAGGGAGTGAGCAAGGGAGGGAAACAAGGGGACTCAGGATCAGGAATGGGAAGGGACAGAAGTACAGAGGGTCAGAAAATTGAATAGAAATATGTAGCAGTGGCAAATGGGGAACTGGGACTAGCCACTAGAAAGTTCCAGAAGCCAGGGAAGTTAGATGCTCCCAGGACCCAATGGGGATGACATTAGCTAAAATAGCCAACAAAGGGGAGACAGAACCTGTAGAGACCACCTCCAGTAGATATGACCCCCAGTTGAGAAATGGAGTCACCCACTCATCTCAAAAAAATTTAACACAGAATTGTTCCTGCCTACAGAAAATTCAGGGACAAAAAAATGGAGCAGAGACTGAGGGACATCCGGAGACTGTCCCACCTAGGGATCCATACCATCTACAGACACCAAACCCCAACACTATTACTGATGCTAAGAAGCACTTCCTGACAGGAGCCTGGTAAAGCTGTCCCCTGAGAGATTCTACCAGCATCTGACTAATACAGATGCAAATACTTACAACCAACCACTGGACTGAGCCCAAGGACCCCAATGGAAGAGCTAAAGGAAGGGATGAAGGAGCTGAAGGACATTGCATCCCCATAGGAAGAACAATATCAACTAACCAACTGAACCACCCAGAGCTCCCAGGGTCTAAACTACTAACCAAAGAGTATACATGGAGTAAACACAGTTAACAGGTGCCTGGGATCCTTCAAAGTCCATTGGAACCAACCATAGATCCATACAATGTTAGTTTAGATAGGTACGGCTCATATAGATTCATGTGTTTGAATGCTTGGCCATGGGGAGTGGGACTACTAGGAGGTGTAGCTTTATTGGAGGAGATGTGTCCTTGTTAGAGGAAGTTTGTTTTTGTGGAGGCAGGGCTTTGAGGTCATATATAGCTCAAGCTCCACCCAGTGTGGAATCAGAGTCTTCTGGTTGCCTGCAGAAGACGGTATCTTTCTGTTTGCCTTCGGGTCGAGATATAGAGCTCTTAGCACCTTTTCCAGCTTCATGTCTGCCTACGTGCTGCCATGCTTCTCACCATGAAAATAATGAACTAAACCTCTGAAACTGTAAGCCAACCCCAGTTAAATGTTTACCTAAAAATTTCTTTGCTCAGGGTGTCTCCTCACAGTAATGAAACCCTAAGACACCTACCTTCCAAAGTCTATATCCTCTACTGCTAACTGCACACTCTAGAAACTGTAGCCTTGCCTATTAGTTTGCCCTTAGATATTAGACCCCAAGAGTACCAGATAGGGCTAAGACTAGTTTAAAACACATAGTTGTCTTTACTGGTCTGCTTCCTTCCTGGGGTCTCTTGGGAAACTCCTTTGTGCACTGTGGGGTAAGTGCTACTGGGGAGAATGGGCCTGGAGCAAAACTAAGGTCAAGAAGTAGCCAAGCCTGGAAAATCTTATCTTGAGACAGACAGGAGTAAGGATTGCTCCTTCCCTGAGGCAGGTAGCCTGCTTCTACCACAGTTGAGGTAATTATGTAGCCTCATAGCAAAATTGTTGGTTTAAGTATATGGGATTCTTCTTGATGTAAATGAAGCATTCCCGGCACCTCAGCCCCAGCATGCACAGTGTATACTCACTATGAAAATCTCCACCCACCCTGCGAGGTTTATATAGGGTTTGTTCACCTAAATAAAGAATAGCTGTTTCATTGAATGTTATCTAGAAGAGCTGTCACCACTATACCCCTGTACCCCATCCCTGCCTTAGGCACTCACTTGGTCAGACTGAGATCCTGCCAACCCACCCACTCAGTTCATCTTCATCTTTTCCTGGCCGGTGTACAACAGTGTCTGAACACCTCAAGGGAAGAAGCAGGGCACAGAATGACAATATACCAAGGAAACCTGTATCTTCATGTTCTTTTCCTGAGGTAACTGGATAGCTAGTCCTTTAGTTGTGTGTGTGTTTCTATTTATTGGATGTATATGTTCTTTTACTGATATTTACTGAGAGTTTATTAAGTGTAATATTCTACACAAAGTATTTACGGTATGATGAAAAAACATGTTTCATACTAACACTGTATTCCAGGTAATGAAGTCACTTAACTCTTTGGATTAATCTAATTATTTCTTTATGTCTTATTAACCAAATTAATTAAGTGTGTTCTTTTTATTATATGTAATCTACTCACCAAGTAAACAACCAGTAAAACTCTAAGATTAAAAAAAATGTTCATACTTTACATTTTGAATCAAATTCCCCTTAAATACAAGAAAAATGTATACAGAATATTTAATAAATTTATAGTGTTAAATTGAGTTTTCAAATTTAAGATAATATACTATGAGTAGCATAATTTACTCACATATTTGTACAAGTTCATAGAGACTCACTCCATGTTATCTGATTATATTAAAGTGATGCATTTCTCTTGCAGTAATTTTCAGGGAACACATCCTTACAGATTTAATGTTGCTCACTTTCAGGTTATCTGGAGTAACCCTTCATTAGTTGTGTAATCTATACTGTTTCTAAATTCTTTTAAATGACAAGATCAAACATTGCTTGTGTAAAGGTGCTGCTTCCTTGGTAACATGGGTAATCAAAACTCTGTAGCAATGAAAAGGTCAGATTCACTATTCTCTTGGTGGCTTCACTGAACAGTTCACACTCTGTGTGATGTTTTCCTATGGGATTGGCACTTTTGTTCCTCTCTACTGCCATGTCCTAGTCTGCCTCTGTGTTGCAATGTTAAAATATTGGTTTAAACCAAAGTAGGAAGGAAAAGGCTGATCTCAGCTTACAGGTCACCATCTTTGTTGTTCAGGGAAGTCCATGCAGGAACACCAGAAGGACAGGCAGTTGAAACAGAAACTATGGAAGAACACTGACTGCATGGAGCATCTTTGCTCTGACTTCATCAGGTACCTCCTTTGTACAGTACAAGCCTCATTTTAAAAGCAATTTAGCTAAGCTGTCGTTAAATTTTCCTATAAGGGCTATAGCCTCCTCAGACATGGGTTGTTAACTGGGTTTACAGTTGCAGGCCTTGATTCCCTTTGTCCTAAAGAACTATGTTTATGTCAATAGACCAAAGACAAAAGCTACTCTTTGCCTTAATAGAGACCAATGTTGAATTCAGAGATTTGTGACTTCCCAAGGTCCTAGGGTTAAGTAACAGTTAAGGGCTCAGCCCTAATCAAGACATTTACATTACCACTTAAAGAGTTAGCAAAGATTGTAGGTGGGTGGGAGAGCCAGAAAATAAAGTGAAGCCCTGGTTAATGCCACAGTCATGAAGTCACAACAACTACAGCTACCTGTTTTGGGTTGACACACAAACATCCTATTAGCAATCAGTCAAGGAATTGAGATAGGCAAATAGTGTCTTTCTCTATTGAAATATTGACTATTAGTAGATTCTGGGAAGTCACTGTTTTCAGTTGGATACCTATCATGCTTCAACATATAGCTCCAAAACCACGGTCACACAGATGTTCTGGTGAGAATGATACTCATATAAAGGGAGTGGAAAGGATTAGTCATGAAGTGAGAGAGTGGGGAGTTAGAATTGCCAGGATTCATTACACGCAAGTACAAAACTGTCTAAGAACACATTAACAAAAATATAGAAAACCACAAAAACAATTATTTTTAGATTTCACATCCAGTAACTCAAAATCCATTTGATTAAGGAAAAGAAGCAGGGTAACCACAAGACAGTCAAATGAAAGAAATATGGACTGGTGGAACTACCATCACCAAGATCTCTTTCTCCATTCTGCTCATTCTTTCTTGATTCTCATTTAAATTGATTATTAGGAAATATTATTGTATGTGGTAGGACTATTATTGAAACCAAGCCACAGAAGACAATATGTTAAACTGTTTTATTTTGCTCACATTTATTAAATATAAAAGTATTGTATATTCATATAATAGCAGTTTCAAATTCCTAAATCAAATGAGAAAAGCCACAGAGATCTGAGAAGAAGAAGAGAACTCCTGGAGTCATAAGCAATTGGAATATATGTTATTTCCTTGGGATAAATGTTACCTCAAAGACTGCTAGATACTAGGTTATATAGAATTAGACATGTAAGCTTACAAGTAAACACACAAAGTCAGGTTGATAAGAATAAACACATCTGATCTCCTGGGCACATTTATATGCATCTGACATTCTGCAAGGTATGTTTATATACCAGGTATCTCTCGGTTCCTTAGTATCCAGTGTCAGTCAAAAGCTAATACAAAATGTCCTGGGTAACTAATGCTAGACATTTTTATTCTCTTTCCAATATTCAGTCAGCTTCATGTTGTCTAAATTTAATTGGTCCTTATGGCATTCTATGCGATTTTTATATTGCAGAAAGATATGTAACAAAAACACAAATTCCTAATGTTTTAGTTTCTGTCATTGTGATAAAATACCCTGACTAAAAGCGAGCTAAATGGGGGGAAGGATTTATTTCATTTTAGAATTCCAGGTTAGAGTATATCATTGTGGCAAAGTCAAGAAAGGAACTTCAAACACCTTGCCACATTACATCTGAAGTAAAAGAACAGGGAGGATTTGAAATACACATGGTTTTTTTACTTGTTTACTTATTTGTTATATACTCCAGGACTCCTTGCATAGGGTATGATGCTGCCCACAGTGGGCTGGGTATTTCTGCACCAGTTCACTTAAGGCAATTCCCTATAGACATACACACAGATTACTAGATAATCCTAGGTTGTGCAAATGTAACAATTGAGGCTCACCATCACAAATTACCCCTTGTCTTACTGTTGGACACATCACTTATAAGACACAAGTCTCTACTATTTTCTCCCAAAGTCATTGTGCTATTTTTTCACAATGTAAAATATATCCAACTTTAAATAGCTCTCCTTGGGAACCATCTGCAGTCTTAACATACTAAGATGTTAGATGATAGACCAATAACCTAAAGTCTTTTTTTTTCTCACATTTTTTATTGGATATTTTCTTTATTTACATTTCAAATGTTATCCCCTTTTTATTTTTTATTAGATACTTTCTTTATTTACATTTCAAACATTATCCCTTTTCATAGTTTCCCTTCCTAAAATCCCTTATTCCCTCCCACCTCCCCTTGCTCCCCAACCCACCCACTCCCATTCCTAGCCCGGGTGTTCCACTAAAATGGGACATAGAACCTTCACAGGACATAGGGCCTCTCCTCCCATTGATGACTGACTAGGCCATCCTCTGCTACATATGCAGCTAGAGCCACCAGTCTTTCTAGAGCCACCATGTGTTTTCTTTGATTGGTGGTTTAGTCGCAAGGAGCTCTGGGGGTACTGGTTAGTTCATATTGATGTTCCTCATATGGGGCTGCAAACCCCTTCAGCTCATTGGGTCCTTTCTCTAGCTCCTTCATTGAGGACCCTGTGTTCCATCCAATGAATGACTGTGAGCATCCACTTCTGTATTTGCCAGGCACTGGCAGAGGCCCTCATAAGACAGCTATATATTGCTCCTGCCAGCAAACTCTTGTTGGAATCTGCCATAGTGTTTCACTGATAAGTGGATATTAGCCCAGAAGCTCAGAATCCTTCCTAGAAGAGGGAACAAAATACCCTTGGAAGGAATTACAGAGTAAAAGTTCAGAAGAGCAACTGAAGGAACAGCAATCCAGAGACTGCCCCACTTGGGATCCATCCCATAAACAACCACCAAACTAAAGTCTTTCTTACAACAGAGGTTTCACTTCCACTACTCCATGCATTAGCATCTCATGGACTCTCTACAAGTATTCCAACCCTGTCACATGGTGCCAGGTCACATGGTGCTCACCATGGCCCCTTCAGCCTTGCATCTTTCATGTCTTCAAAACTGGTACGACATGGACAACACTTACATGGCTAAATTCACCCACTCCTCGTGGGCCACAGCTATATCAACGTCTTTGTGCTGACCCTGAAGAAACATTTTTGTTGTCCTATAAAGCATAGAAAATTTTCATTCAGTGGTCATAATCTTTTTTAAAAAAATTTATAAGATATTTTCTTTATTTACATTTCAAATATTATCCCCTTTCCTCATTTCCCCTCCCAAAACCCCCTATCCTATCCCCCTTCCCCCTGCTCCCCAACCCACTCAATCCTGCTTCCTGGACCAAGCATTCCCCTACATGGGGCAATCAAGCCTTCACAGGACCAAGGGCCTCTCCTCCCATTGATACCTGAGGTTCCATTTTTCAATTCTTGATCTTAAAGCATAAGCTATTGGTGTTCTGTTCAGGAAATTTCCCCCCGTGCCCATGTTCTCAGGGTTCTTCCCCACTTTCTTTTCTATTAGTTTCAGTGTGTCTGGTTTTATGTGGAGGTCCTTGATCCACTTGGACTTGAGCTTTGTACAAGGAGATAAGAATGGATCAATCTGCAGCATTCTAAACCAGTAGACAACATCAAACTAAATGGAAAGAAACTTGCAGCACTTTCACTAATATCAGGGACTAGACAAAGTTGCCCACTCTCTCCCTACCTGTTCAATATAGTACTCAAAAGTCCTAACCAGAGCAATTAGACAACAAAAGGTCAACGGGATACAAATTGGAAAGGAAGAAGTCAAAATATCACTATTTGTAGATGATATGATAGTATACTTAAGTGACTCCAAAAATTCCAACAGAGTTCCTAAACCTGATTTTAAAACTTCAGCAAAGTGGCTGGATATAAAATTAACTAGAATAAATAAGTGGCCTTCCTCTACTCAAAGGATAAACAGACTGAGAAAGAAAATCGGGAATTGACACCATTCACAATAGTCACAAATAATATAAAATAGCTTGGTATGACTCTAACTAAGCAAGTGAAAGGTCTGTATGACAAAACTTCAAGTCTCTGAAGAAAGAAATCAAGTAAGATCTCAGAAGATAGAAAGGTCTCCCAAGCTCGTGGATTGGCAGGATTGATACAGTAAAAATCGCCATCTTCCTGAAAGTAATCTACAGATTTAATGCAATCGGCATCAAAATTTCAACTCAACTCTTCATAGAGTTAGAAAGAGTAATTTGCAAATTCATCTGGAATAATAAAAAATCCAGAATAACGAAAACTATTCTCAACAACAACAAAAAAGAACTTCTAGTGGAATCACCACCCCTGACCTCAAACTGTACTACAGAGCAATAGTGATAAAACTGCATGGTATTGGTACAGTGACTGGCAGGTACATCAATGGAATAGAATTGAAGACCCAGAAATGAACCCACACACCTATGGTCACTTGATCTTTGACAAAGGAGGTAAAACCATCCAATGAAAAAAAAGACAGCATTTTCAACAATTGATGCAGGTCCAGCTGGCAGTTAGCACGTAGAAGAATGTGAATTGATCCATTCTTATCTCCTTGTACAACACTCTAGTCATAATCTCTTAAATCACAACACATATCTAAGCAAATAAGTAAATATAAATAAAAGTCACACAAAGAGCTGCTAATAAAAGACTTATTCCTAATCAAAGGCTATGTTCCTCTCAAAGAAACCATTATCTGGGTCTCAACTCTCCAAGTTTCCCTCAGCATTATTACTTTCCAGGCTTCCCCAAAAACATCCCATTAAACTGTGCTTCTAACATTCAAAATGCCTTTTGTAGCCCAATATATCAAATGCTTCCATATTCCTGCCACAAGAACAATTTGAGGCATAAAAGCTACATGATTACATTCTCACAGCTACACTGCTACATCCTCAGTACCAGTTTATGTTCTAGCTTCATGTCTGCTGATAAAACATCATCCAGCATAAAGCAAATTGAGGTGCAGGTAGATTTTTCCAAATCATGGGTTTATATTATGATCAATCTCTGTGGGGAAGTTGAGGCAAGAACTTCAAACAACTAATCATATCACATCTGCAGTCAAGTATAAACATGAATACAAGTGCTCAGCTTAATTTTTCCACTCCTATATAGTTCAGAACTGCCTGCCTAGGGAATAGGGCTGCTCACAACAGGGTGTTACTACATCGATTAACTAAATTATGACAATCCCTCACAGACCAAGGTAATCTGGCCATCCCTCACTGAGATTGCCTTTCCGGATATTTTTTAGATTGTGTCATATTGACAAAGCTAGCCATCATACCTCTTCTGTATCTTATTACTTCTCTGCTTATATATTTCCCCAAAGTATTATGTTTGTTGTGACTCACACTGTTCCTTGACAACAGAAAGCTATTTCCACATCTTTACAGGCAGAAGAAACCCAGCTTAGTTTATGGCAGTGATATCATTTTTATTAATTTCGTTTTTTAGTTTTCATATATATTCATTCTCCTCTCAGATACCCCTCTCTCCCTATTCAGCCAACATCATCTCATGTTCTTTCTATCAAAGGAAAAAAATGCCAAACCAAAACAAGTACAAAATATGGAGTCAGTTTCTTCCTTACCAACTACTCCTGACCATGAGGCCTACTCTGGAGTATGTTTGATATATATCCAGTCATTGATGAAACTGTGTAATTGAAGACTGCCCTCTAGAATATGAGGAGATACACATTGGATCACAATTAAACACACTTATAAAATTCATTCACATACACACTTATATCTTTTTTACACTTACCTTGCATCCCCCTTTCACCATCTTAAATTATTTCTCACATATAATTTCCCTCTTCCTCTCCATTTCCTGTTTCCTATTTTCCCCTTTTCTCATTCTCCTGCTTATCTGCCTGTTTTTCCTCATACACATACTCACCCATTTCACTGATACATTTCTCCTTTCATGCTCCCACTTTCACATGTGTTCAGTCTCAATTACACCCTTACATGCTAACACTCAGATTTTCCACAGCACACACATTCTCAGTCGCTCAGTGTCTTACACACTCCTCTTCCTCTATGCCCAATGCACTCAGACTCTCAAGTACAGTCTCTGATTGTCTCACATTATTTCATTCTCTTTGTGGATAGATGTACATTCTACATAATTGCATCTTTGTTATGCCTTGTTGTGTAAATATTTCATGAGAATTAAAATATAAGTAAAAGACATTGTAAAAGTAACTTTGTGCTGGGAGTGGTGGCACACACCTTTAATCCCAGTACTCGGGAGGCAGAGGCAGGCGGATTTCTGAGTTTGAGGCCACCCTGGTCTACAAAGTGAGTTCCAGGACAGCCAGGGCTATACAGAGAAACCCTGACTCATAAAAAAAAAATTTTTTTTTAATTAAAAAAAAAAAGTAACTTTGCAAGTGAGATTTTAGCAGTGTCAAAATCTGTTCAAGTTTGGAATTGTACATAGCACCATACCCAGCAACATAGTATGTAGAGAAAATTTTGTGTTGTTTAAATGATTTAGTTTCTAATACTCATATAATTATACATAAAAATGATCATGTTGTTTAACTGAGGTGATTTCCAATGATTTTAATAGTTAAATCAGCCACATTGGAATTAGTTTCAACCAACTGTAGAGCTGAAGAACAGTGTCTGTGTGTAGTCGGAGGAGTAAGGCAGCCTGCATCAGAGCTCCAACTGAGCAGCATCAACTCCCAGAAGAAGTCACTGTTCAAAGTTTCAATGTGTCTGTCTCTAAAATTAGTATGAGAGGAGTATCTATCTATACATTTTCTATGAAAGATAAATTAGATAAAATGTATTTAACTTACTTGCTGGTTAACATAAAATATTCAATAATTGATTATTCTATTACCTAACAATTTTAGGTCATTATTAAACTGTTGTTTTCGGAAGGGGGAGGGGATAGGGGATTTTTAGAGGGGAAACTAGGAAAAGGGATAACACTTGAAGTGTAAATAAAGAAAATATCTAATTGAAAAGAATATACAGTGTACAGCTAGGCTGGTAAAATGGCTCAGCTGGTAAAGGTGCTTGCAATAATAATAATAATAATAATAATAATAGTAATAATAATTTTTTTCGGTTATATCTCTCCCACTTGGTAGCCATCAAGAAATTGAAGAAAATATTCACTTACTCTAGCTAATGTTTCTATCTCTAAAATTGCCCCAAACAAATGGATACTATTTCATCAGGACAAAATGAACTCAGTCTTTGGGGAAGGAATGAAAACAACAAGGACTGTTTTGGATTGAATTGCTATCTGCATTAATCTACATCATGAATCCTTAATGCTCTAAGAATGAATGTATGACTATCCTTCCTAAAAGCATATGAGTAATATCCTTTCTAGGTCATAAATCATACTCAAAACTGTCCTTAACTGTGCATTAGGAGATACCTACAATTGCATTGAACCATACAGAGCCTAATGAACTCTGACGAGGGAAATCAATAATGACCCATACAATAAGACTGTCACAAAAGTAAAACTATTGATTGTGAGTTCAAAGGTGAATATTATAATAGTATTTGCATGGTAAATTATTGAGAAGAAATCTTTTGAATATGCATCTTCAATTGTCTTAATTAACTAGTTATAATTTAAATGGTACACATTTTCAAAATCAACACCTTATCCTTCACATCTATTGTAGGGTAGAGTGATTTAGCATTCTGGATTTCAAAGAAAATGAAAATGCTTTTTCTTAACCATTTCATTATAGTACTATTAAAGCAGGAGTCTAAACAAATTGTGCTCATTCTAAGCCCATAGCTGATTATAGTTAGAGAAGATCAAGACAAGAGACAAGATACAAACACAAAGGAGCATGGTGGCTTCTGTCTGTTATTCCATCAATTTTATGTGTGTCAATCCTAGTATTAAGACATTTCTTCCACCAATCTTGTCCACAAGAACACTTTGCTAACATCCACCACTTCCTGGGATTTTATTTTCTGCACTGGTTGTGATTTTCTGACATTTCAAGGGTAAACCTATAAGGACATACAAATAATCCTGAAGAAAGTGGAGGAAAGATGAAAGAAGAGGGCAGACACATAAGGTAGAACATGTAGAAGAAAGGCTAGTCTGAACACTCTTAAAGAAAAGGGATATATTAAAGAGGGCATCCTGAATAATCAATATTGTAATAATTGTAGTAAAAATTGGCCTTTTTGAATAATCTGAAAAGGAAACTAAAATTTATAGAGTTGGGTGCTAACTCTGGATGACTCATAATTTGTGTATTACAGGAAATCGACTCTTTGGAGATGGTAGATACAGCATTCTTATCTGGAGGCCAGAATCTTCTACCATGTACCCAGATTGTAAGAAATAAATACATCATTGGCTGAAGTCACATTTGAATAGTGACTTACAGTTGACAGTGTACTTTAGGAAAAGATACAATTTCTTGTGGTTTTCAGTAAATTATATGCGGATTGTAAATCAAGTTTTAAAAGTTGGTAGATACAGAGAATGCAGAATTAGTCATGCTTTGTACATGCTACATAAAGTAGCTTTGGAAAAAGCATCCTCTCAAAGAAGTCTTTGCATAAAAGCTTTCTACTAACTGGTCACATTAATCAGTTTAAAGACATAATCAATATGACTCCAAGCCGTAATTACCACCTACAAAGGAATGAGTCTCTTGTGGAAGGAAGGAATTAGGGTACAGATCAATATACCTCTTGGATTTTCTATTTTCTATCAGCTCGCCCTTTTGGGAGCATTGTCAAAATAGATGAGCAGCCCATTTTCTACCTTCTTATGAGAGATACCAATATTTAACTCAACTAAAGATGACAAGAGACCCACAACATAACAGGATCAGAGGTAGGACTCCTGCACCACATTTCATAGCTTGCTATGGAAAAGTCTTCAGAGAACACAATTATTCTCACCTTTGAGATGTGCAGGTGGTGACAATCTGATGTAAGCCAGATGGAATTTTGTGACTCTGTCTAATAAAGAAAGAGACAAATATTTTAAGTGATGGAAGCAAAACTGTTCGCTCAAGGAGGAATATGAAGAAGAACATAATGAAAAATTTTAGTTAATCCCTTGGAACCATAGAGAACACCTCTGTGCCACTAACAGCAGAAAATATGATCTTCCAGTCAACTTCTAGATTCCATTTTGCTCTTTGTTGTTTGTTTTGTTTTATGGTAGAATACCTATTTGTCTTTATCCACCCCAATGCTATAGTAAAATTTGTGAGACTCAATCCTCTCTAGAAAATGATTTATTTCTCACAATTCTAAAGTCTAGGATGTTCATGTCAAAGTATTTGCAGTTTCCAATGTCTGCTAAGCACAGCTTTCTACTTCCAAAATGGTGCCTTGCTGTCACATCTTCTAGAGGGAATGGATGCTGGGTCCTCACATAACACAGGATTGAAGGGTATAAAAGGGAACAATTCCCGCTCTGAAACTTTTTCATAGAAATACTCAAGTTCATTAAACAAAGGCAGAACCAACATTTGATGAATTCCCAAAGGCAACATGGCCTTGAAATTTCAAAATGATTTTTTTGAGAGGACAAAAAATTTCAACCCCTCACAGAAAGTTCTCAGGAGTCAAAAGTCATAGCTTTTTTGCCTTTCAAATAAAGGTGACCAACATTTTGTCATTGTACCATGATGTTTCCATCTCTGATGGCTAGTCTTTATTGTCAACTACATCTAAAATCAACTACAATTCAACTAGCTGGTCACATCCATGAATTATTTGCTGGACTGGATCATTTGAGGTAGGAAGATGGGATGTAAATCTGGATCATTTGAGGTTGGAAGACCCATCTTAAATATGGCTCACACCTTCTGGTGGCAGCTGACATAAAAAGAAGGGTTTGGATTTTTACCTTATGGCCCCCACTCTCACTGGCAAGTACATCTATCCTGTTTCTGAAACACTCCTTCCCTGAGGTTATAACCTATTTCTGAAAGATTCTAAGACAGTCTGAATATGATCGGCTCAAGACTTATACATCCACTTAAAAGTCCTCCTTAACTATTTCTTTAATTAATTGTTGTACTTATGGTGGGTGGTCATAAGGCAAGTACACTGTAGAATAAACTGTCTTTAAAAGTAATTGCATGTGTATTATGCAGGACACCTTAACTCTAAACGAAACCACATGTGTAATATGTAGGACACTCTGTCTCTAAAAGTAATTACATGCTTATTACAGGTCCATGTGTGGCGTGATCATCAATGAATGTTCAGTACCATGCGTGAAGAAGTATTTATGTATTTGCTTCTTGTCAAATCCGTATATTAGAAGACTGGTTCTGTTTTAGAGTGTCCACATCTGATTATAGTGGTATAGGAACAACTGTATTCATCATTAAATGTTAATATAATGTTTCCTTAATGTTACATGTTATATGTTATGCTCCCATCTAACTTCATATATTTCATCATGAGAAAATGGTATCAATGCTGTATTTACTCAAATACTGTGCTCTTCAGAACATGATTATAATATCATAGCATAGACATCTTTGCATCTCTAGCTTCCTACCACTATTTATTTAAAACCAATTAAATTATTTCTTATGCATCATTCATCATGAGCCCCTAAATCATTTGATTTCAATAACTCAAAAGTTGTTACTGTGTTTCCAGAATAGTATTCATAAATAAAATTTTACTGTGAGGATGCAAGAAAATGAGAATGTATATTATCTCCAGCTGATGGCTAGTTCTCCTACACTTTATATCATCTCATTGTCTTTTCTTTTGAATTCTTAAGATTACATTCATACCATCCTAAGAATGTAATTGCACCCAGTGTTAGTGACTCCTCAAAATTTTCAGTCACTACTATCCATGTCTTTCACACATGACAACCATTAGGAAGAATAGGCATACAGGCTGGGAGCAGAACTAGAAAGGCACTCTCTATTTGTTGGAAGAATGTCTCCATTTCACCATAGCTTAAGACCAGACCAGAAAAGTCAATAACATCACAGTAATTAAAGGTTAACAGGATGGACTCAATACCTCTGTAATGTCAATCAGAGCCAGGCAGTGCTCAGAATTGGCATAGGTGAGAGCCATTATGTTAACCCACGCATATATCTCATGCTAAGAGCTAAGTGGCTTCCTTTGGTTGCACAGAGCCATTATTTTCTCTCTTTTTCTTTCTTTCTTTCTTTCTTTCTTTCTTTCTTTCTTTCTTTCTTTCTTAACATGAAACAACCACTCACAACCAAAATATCAACACCATTTTGGTTGTGTACTATTAGGCATTCTTATGAAAAAAAAAAAAAAAAAAAAAAACTAAAGAAACAAATACAATCTGCCTGTCAGCTCAAGAGATTCTAGGATATTGACTCAGAAGATCAATACCAAAATATTATAGATATAATATAAAGCAGATGCTCAATATCATTTTTAACTGGAAAAATGTTCTTCATGGTTTCTTGAAGGGGAGAGATAGAGACGACGTTGACAACAAGGTTAGGCTATCCTATATGGAAGTCTATTTTATCACGAGCATTAAAAAGGAACATGAAAAATTCCAATAAACATTCTCAGGGACAGTGGACAGGTTTGTCTAGATCAATGTTGGTACTATTTGAAGGACTCTAGTCACATAAATACAATCCATAATGCTGGGTATTATCCTGTGCTTGCTGAGAAAGATAAAATCTTCAACTACCATAGCCTTGCTTCAGTATCCTTCAGCTTAAAAGGAAAGCATGACCACAGACCTCATAGGATAATGTTTGAGAGACAATTAAAAACCAAAAGGTGGCTCTAGCCAGGAAAACAGGTAAATGAACTTCCCCTATCTCCATTACATCATTTTGATACTCTGTCCCAACCTTCCTTTCTCCAAATTATCGCTTTATACAAGTCTCTAACTCCAGCAGACATATTCCTGAGAATGGAGAGGCCCGGGCAGCCTGAAGTAGAAATTTCTGGTGTGTCATGAGGTGCTTACATAGCTAGGTGTGCAGCTCTTCATTGGTCTCACATCTTCATTTTGTTACAAGAGGCACAGCAGAGAACTCCTGCCATTCCAGTTGGTCCTGGTAGCTCCTGCTGACTTGTACCAATTCAGCAGAGGCCTGGTGGCTTCTGCTGGACTGTGTCACTGTTACTGATTTGTGTTTGATGATACTTTTCAAATGGACTGTTGGTATCCTGACAATGCAGATTGGAATCACCCCAAAGAATACTTCTAAACAGATAAACATATCCTGGTTCTATTTACCATCTCTTCTCCCCTACCTTTGAATGTGGGCTAGAAGGGAGGTTGAAGAATTTGAGAACCCTTATTAAAGTATGTTTTGAAAAATCTATGCCTACACCAGCGAATGGAGAAGGTAGACTGATTACCTCTCCTTCCAGTCCCTCAAATCCAAGCTACAAGTCCTATCCCCAGATCTGGAGCAGACCTACTGCATTATTCCCCCACAAACACCATTTCCAACAAATTATGTAGAGACCTTTCCTCCAAACTTCTATCGCCATACTCCTCCCATTATCTCATCTCTCAGTGCCAGCAGGGATTCCCTGGAAGCACAAAAACCAGGCCAGTCAGGGAAACCAGTAGTCTAACTGCCCACTTCTGCAAATTAAAACCACGTTCTTATTCTCTGCTCTTTAGCAGCTTCACCTCCATCCCTGTACCCATCTCCAGTCAATTACACTGGTATTTCCCTCCAACCCCCCCCCCACACACATACACACACCAACACACACACACTCATCATGTTATTCAAGCTCCTAACTCCAGTAGGCATTCTCTGGGCACCCACTATGAAAGTGTGCCAGAGAATCAAATAGACTAGCAAAGCTGGTGGGAAAACTTGAGATCTTCACTCTCCTTCCTCTCTTTCAAATTCAATCCCGTCTCATGTATAGTTCTGTAGTACATAACTTGCTATGGCCTATTGTCACTCTATAACCCCATTTTCAGGGGACTATGCAGAGCCTGTGAACCACCCTGCTTTGTCTCAGTATCTCCAGCCAATCTCAACTCCCAAATGCCAGCTCCCTATACCTAGAAACAAATTTTGCCTGGAAACTTGAGTGGCCATACCCAGGTAAATTGAAAAGTATTCACTACAAGACAATGCAGTGATACCACACTCTCCTAAGAACCAGAGAGGCCAACAGAAACCAAAGGTGCAAAATACCCCCCCCCAAAAAAAAAAACAAAGCCAGATATCAGCACCAAGAATTACAAATTTCCCAACCCCAAATACCAAATACCTAGACACCAGTACAGTATATAAACACAATTAGTTACATGCTATACAATAATGCCTCCAGTAGAGCCCTTACAAATTGTGATGGTTTAACTATGATTGTCCCATAAGAAGGAGGGGTGGCTTTGTTGGAATAGGTGTGGCCTCATTAGACCAAGTGTGTCACTGTATAAGCAGACTTTCAGGTCTCCTAGTGCTCAAGATCCTTGGACTACATAAGAGAGACTCCTCTTGGTTGCCTGTAGAAGAAAGTCACCTGATATTACCTGTAGATCAAGATATAGAACTCTTGGATCCTCCAGCACCATGTTTATCTGCAAACTGCCATGTTTCCCACCATGGTGATTATGAACTGAATTTCTGAAGCCAGTCACAATTACATGTTGTCCTTTATAATAGGTCTGGCTGTGGTCATAGTGTCTCTTCATAGTAATAAATACCTAACTATGACACATATTATAAGCCTTGAGCATTGCAAGATGGTTGAAACACAAGTGAAAATGTTAAGTTGTCTTTATGAATATGGTCAATATCCATAAAGAGGAAATGAATAAATCCTATAAAGAAATCTATGAAAAATACAAACAGTAGAAGGAAATGAAAAAGGAGTTTAAAAAATTGAAAGTGGAAACAGAATTAATAAAGAAAACAAAAAAAAGAAAAGAAAAGAAAACCGAAACTGAAGAAAATCTTGAAATAAAAGGTTTAGGAACTTGAACACAAACCTCAGAGGCAAGCCATACCCAAATAATATAAAAGTTAGAAAAGAGAATCTCAGGTATAGAAGATGCATAGGATAAAAGGTTATCACATTTTAAAAAACAAAACAAATCATTAAACCAAAAATTCCTGCCACAAAACACCAAGGAAATCCAGGACACTGTGACAAGACCAAATATAAGAATAATAGGAAT
The DNA here is from genome assembly GCF_900095145.1 of Mus pahari. Taxonomy (NCBI): domain Eukaryota; kingdom Metazoa; phylum Chordata; class Mammalia; order Rodentia; family Muridae; genus Mus; species Mus pahari. The sequence goes on along the minus strand of NC_034592.1, from coordinate 40,361,790 downwards.
AGAGGAAACAGAAGATGCCCAGGTCAAAGGCAGAGAAAATATTTTCAAAAATGTCATAGAAGATTTTTTTTTCTAACTTAGAAAGAGAAATGAATATTCAGGTACAAGATCTATACAAAACACCTAATAGACTAGACCAAAAAACAAATTATTTCAGTACATAATAATCACAATACTAAGCATATCAAACAAAGAAAAAATATGGAAAGCTACAAGGAAAAAAGACCAAGTGACATATAGAGGCAAACTTATTATAATAATACCTTTATAATAATACCTGACTTCTTAATGGAGACTATATAAGCCAGAGGGACCTGAACAGGCATTCTACAGACTCAAAGAGACCACAACTGCCTGTTCAGACTACTATAACCATCAAAATATTCAATCATAATAGTCAAGAAAACAAGACATACCATGATAAAATCAAATTTAAGCAGTATCAAGGTACAAATCCAGTCCATACCCTAGAAAGAAAACTCCAACCTAAAGAGATTAACTATAACCAAGAAAAATACAAAGAATAAATAATCCCAGAACAGCTAGCCATATACACGTGAGAAAACACACACATACACACACACACACACACACACACACACACACACACGAGAGAGAGAGAGAGAGAGAGAGAGAGAGAGAGAGAGAGAGAGAGAGAGAGAGAGAGATTGGATTGCAAACAGGACTCATCCTTCTGCTGCAGCAAAGAAACACATCTCAACATCAAGAAAAGACATCACCTCATGGTAAAACAATGGAAAAAGATATAGATGCTTTCTTATTTGACAAAATAAACTTCAAAACTAATGAGAAATAGGGAGGGGCTCATCAAAGGGGTGACACACCAAGAAGACACTGCAATTTTTAACATCTATGACTCAAACTCAAGGTCATCCAAGTTCATAAGTAAAATACCACTATAGCTTAAAACACATACTGAGTCTCACATATTGATTGTGGAAGAATTCAAAATACCCTACTCTCATCAATGGACAGTCATCCAGACAGAAGCTAAACAAAGAAGTGCTGAGCTATCTGTCATTATAAATCAAAAGAACATAACAGCAAATTACAGAACATTTCACCTAAACACAAAAGAATATTCCTAAGCAGCTCATGGAAACTTCTCCAAATTGGACACATAAGTGGACAAAAAGTAAGTCTCAACAGATACAAGAAAATTGAAGCAACATTATGCATCATATCTGACCATCATAGATCCAGGCTAGATATCAACAACAACAGAAACAACAAAAACTTACAAATGCATGGAAAATTAACAACTCACTGCTGAATGAAAAATAGGTCAAGACAGAAATTAAGAAAGAATTTAAGACTTTCTAGAATTGAATGAAAATGAAAACACAGAATACCTAAGCTTATGGGACACCGTGAAGGCTGTTCTAAGAGGTAACTTATACTACTCAATATCTACATTAAAAAATGAAGAGCTTTCGTATTGGTAATGTAACTGCACACTTGAAAGCTCTAGAAAGAAAAAGAAAAAGAACTCATACCCAAAAGGAATAGAAGGTGAGAAATAATCAAACTCAGGGCTGTAAATCAATAAAAGAGAAACAAACAGAAAACCAAAGAATCAAATAAAGAGTTGCTTCTTTGAGAAAATCAAGAAGCTGGGCAAGCCCTTATCCATACTAAGGAAGCTGAGAAAGAATATTCAAATTAACAAAATTGGGAATGCAAAGGGGGACATAGCAACAGATACCAAGGATATCTATAGAATAGTAACAAATTACTTTAAAAAAAAAACCCACACTTCACCAAATTGAAAAATCTAAAATAAATTGTTATTTTTTTCAATATGTACCACTTATCAAAGTTAATCAAGATCCTGTAAGCAATTTAAACAGTGCTATAAATCTTAGTAAAACAGAAACAGTAATTAAAAGTCTGTTCCAACCCCTCCCCCTAAAAAGAAAAAAAACAGAGACAGGCAATTTTAGCACAGAATTCAGCTAGATTTTCAAAGAAGAGTTAATGTAAATATTTATCAAATTATCCCACAAAATAAAAACAAAAGGAATGTTTTGGAGGTCACAGTTACCTTGATACCCATACCATATAAAGACCAAAGACGGAAAAAGAATTACATACCAAATTCCCTCATGAACATAGGTACAAAATTTGTAAAATATATAGAAACCAAATAGAGAAATGCATCCAAAGGATCATTCACCATGATCAGGTAGGCTTCATCCCAGAGATTCAAGGATGTTTCAACATACTTAAATTGATAACAGTTATTCATCATACAAATAAACTGTAATAGAAACATTATATGATTATTTCATTAGATGAAGAAAAGCTTTTGACACAATCCAACATCACTTTGTGATAAAGTTCTGGAGAGACAGGGGGCACAAGGCAAATACTTCAACATAACTAATGCAATTTACAGCAAATCCATAGCCAACATCAACATAAAAGGAGAGAAATTCAAAGCAAATTCACTAAAACACAAAAGACAAGGTTGTTCATTCTGTCCACAACTACTCAATATGGTACTTGAAAACTTAGAGTAATATCTTCTTGAAGAAGATCAAGGAGAAGCAAATTAGAAGGGAAGAAGACAAAGTACCTTTATTTGAAAATGATATGATAGTATATACGAGTGACCCTAAAAATCCCACCAGGGAACTCCTACAACTAATGAAAACTTTAAGGAAAGTAGCAGGATGCAAAATTAACCCAAAAAATCCCAAACCAGTAGCCTGCTTATACACAAATTATAAACAGACCACAAAAATAATTAGAGAAAAAAACACATTTTACAATAACCTCACTTAATATAAAATATTTGGGGGAAACTAACAAAAACTTTCATTATGAACATTTTAAGACATTAAAGAAATAAATTGAAGAAGATAGGAGAAATTGGAAAGATCTCTCATGCTTATGCATTATATTATTAATTATTATATTATTAATATAATAAAAATGGTGATCATACTAATAACAATCTATGAATTCAATGCTATCCCCATCAAACTCCAAAACATTCTTTACAGATCTTAAAAGATAATTTTCATTTTCATATTGAAACACACACATATAGACCCACACATACACACACACACTCCAAGATACCTAAAACAATCCTGAATAATAATCATAATAATAATTATTATTAAGCCGGGCTGCACACGCCTTTAATCCCAGCACTCGGGAGACAGAGGCAGGCAGATTTCTGAGTTTGAGGCCAGCCTGGTCTACAAAGTGAGTTCCAGGACAGCCAGGGCTATACAGAGAAACCCTGTCTCGAAAAACCAAAATAATAATTATTAATTATTATTATTATTATTATTATTATTATTATTATTATAGTAATAACTATAATAATAATAACCATCCCAGACCTCAAATTGTATTGCCAAGCTAGTGATAAAATTGTATGGTATTTGTAGGAACAGATACATTGATTAGTGGAATCAAATTGAAAACCCAACCATAAATCTACACATATATAGAATCGTTTTTAAGCATAAACATAAACATAAAGAAGCCAGAAATACACAATGTAAAAGAAAGAGAAAAAAAAGATAGCATCTTCAGCAAATTGGTACTGGTCAAACTGGATAGCTACATATGTGGAAGAATCCAAAATAGATCCATATTCATCTCCCTGCACAAAACATAACTCCAGTTGGATCTTAGCCCTCAACATAAAACCAGATACACTGAACCTGATAGAAAATAAAGTATGGGATAGCCTTGAACTCATTGACACGGAGTACAAATTTCAAAACAGAACACTGTTAGCACAGGCACTGTGATCCACAATTAGCAAATGGAATCTCATAAAGCTTAGTAGCTTTTGCAACACTGTCATTTGTACAAACAGTAACTGACAGAATAGCAAAAGAGTTTTGCCATCCACACATACAATAAGATCTAAAATATATAAAAACTAAAACAATTAGATATCAAGAAAACAAATAGCTGAATTTTTAAAAATGTGATACAGAGTCAAACAGAGGATTCTCAAAAAACAAACAAAAAACAAAACAAAAAACAAACAAACAAAAAACCTTCAAATGGCTGGAAAACACTTAAGGAAATGTTCAACATCTTTTGCCATCAAGGAAATGCAAATCAAACCTACTTTGAGATTCCATCTTACACCTGTCAGAATAGCTAAGATCAAAAACACAAGTGACAGCTCACTCTAGCAAGGATGTGGAGTAAGGAAAAAGACAATTCACTACTGGTGAGAGTGCAAACTTTTGCAGCTGTACAACCATAGTACAGCCTCTATAAAAATCAGTGTGACAGTTTCTCAGAAAATTGAGAATCAATTCATGCCAAGCTCCATCTATACAACTCTTGGGCATATACCAAAAGATCCTTCATTTTACTTCTCATGGAGATATTTGCTAAATGATGTTCATTGATGCTCTATTCAGGAAAGAAAGACAACCTAGACTTTCCTCAAAAGAAAATGTGGCTCATTTAAACAGTAGAGTATTACTCAGCTGTTAAAATAATAAAGTCATGAAATTTCCAGGTACATTTACACTCCATGCATTGACAGAACAACAAAAAAAGTCACCCTGAGTGAGATATCACTGTATATTTAATAAAAAAAAAAAAAACTTTTAATGAGGGTTCTAAAATGTGTTAACCTCCCTTCTAGACTACCATTCACCAGAGATAGTGGAAAAGAAAGGATACAGGGGAAGTGAACCTACATAGAAATTGTTCTTTGGAGCAAATCCCATCTATGATGTCAGGAAATCAGTAGTTCAGTCAACAGTGGCAGCTCGATCCACTCTCAAATACTTCAGAAATATTCCAGCAGTCCAGTTCCGGTAGAGTCAGGATAACAGCAGCAGTGGCATGACTAAACTAGAACAGCCATGACTCAGCCGAATTGGTATGAGTCAGCAGAGGGAACCAGGGATACTAGGAGAAGTTCTTGACTGTGCCTCTCTCAGCAAAGCAAAGATCAGTGAAGACTTGAGACCAACAAGCATTGCACAGCCAGCTCTACAAGCAAACCCCTCTCACAGTCTCTTGAGGTCTAGTCATAATCCCGCCGAACATCATGTGTCCTCTATGGGTCTTGCCTCACCAGGTGTCTTGACCAACCATGTGCATGTGTTTTAGCTGATATCACTCTGCCAATCATCTTCAGTTGGCAGAGTCAGCAGAAGTGGCAAGAAGCTGCAGCATACCACCAAAAGTTTTTGGTGCGTTCCTATTTATGGTGTCCTGACAAATGGAGCTCAATCATGCAATGCAAGGTGGACTAATACATGTATGTCATTAGTGAAGAGTTCCTCGTCATGAATCCTTTCAGTGCCTCCTTTAGCAAAACATCCTTTTACTTGTTCTGTTTCCCATGTTTGCCTCAGCAAAACACCATCCACATAACTGTCTTTACAAAGAACCCAGAAGTTTCCACTTCATATCCCAGTTCCAGAATAACAAATATGGTATATATTTTCTCGTAGGTAGATATTAGCTATTAATAATATAATTTTGTTAAAAAGATAACCAAGCCACAATATGTTGAACCACAAAGTAAAGCATAGAATAAGAAACTAGGGGATATAGATAGATCTTGTTTGGAAAGGAAAGTGGAATAGATTGTTATGGATGGGTGGGGATATTGGAATGGGAGGATCTAGTAGAGAGGAGAAGGAACAGAGAGACTAGGAAAGATATATGGGAGAGATGGTAAAAATTAAAGATCATTTGAGGTAATATAGAAATGTAATACAGTAGAACCTTCATAAAATATATACATATATGAAGAACAGGTGAATGAAATCACCAAATAATAGGAAAGAAAGAGTCCTAACTCTTGTCACCAAATGAATCTTACCAAGATTAGGTTACACCTAATTAAGTTGTTGGCCAAAGATGTTCCATAGGTGCCCTCAGACAATCCAGGCTGTTGACAAAACTATCCGTTGCTCTCCAAATACTGACAGGCCCCTATGCTGAGCACAACACCTACACAACTCAGTAAAGTTGAGTTTTATCTCATTGTATAATTTTTAGCTGACTTGCCCTTGAAATTGCCTAAATCCTTGTATAATTTGATCTAATACCGATTTAAAATATTTTAAATGTATTTAAAGCACAATTCTCCTGCCAATAGCGCCTTCATTTTATATTAGAAATTATTTATAATTTTCCAGAATGAAGTAACCTTGAATTTTCTCATAATTTAGTAAAAAAGGAATTACACCTCAAATTTACATTTTCAGTTCACTTTGAGGAAATTAACATCTTAAATATAAGAACAGTAAAAGCATAAAATTAAACATGAAGTCAGAGCAATTGTTTTAACACTTTTCTACTTTTCAGGAATTGAATTTTCAACAATAGTTCCTAGGTTTAATCTTGGATGTTATATTTATCCAGTGAAGCAGCTATTTTCTACTTGTATTTGATTGACACATGACACTTGTACCTGTGTAATATTTTCGAGGTCAGACAGGTCAGCCTGCTCTTTGCTTATTGAAAATTGAGTGTCTGCAAAAGTCCTGGCATAAACGTCCTGCAGAAACTTAATGATAGAAAATGAAAACTTGTCATGATGCTATAGCTGCCATATATTTTTAATTAAAAAAAAAAGACAAAGAGGTTAACTGATTAATTTAGAGAATATCCAAAAGAACCCTGACCTAGAGAATTTAGCAAATGAATAAAAAATTAGCCCTCATTTTAAAATGTACATAAAACTTATCTTTATAAAATGGTACTCTATCTTTAGTTATCCTGACTGTAGTGAAGTGACTCTCAACCGTCTTAATTCTGTGACCCTTTTATAACAACTTCCTCATGTTTGAGTGATCCACCGCCGTAAAACTATTCTGTGGCTGCTTCATAACTGTAATTTTGCTACTGTTATGAGTTGTAATAACAATATGTGATATCTAGGATACCTGATATGTGACCCCCCAAAAGGGGTGGTAACCCACAGGTTGAAAACTTCTGCTCTATCACAACTCAAAGGTTGAAATCTTAATACTAATATGTTATCTGTGCAATATGCACACATATATCTTTAGTCTATATTTACATGCATATGTTGTTTCTGTGGCCTGTAAGTTATTATATAAATCAGCATTAGAAAGGTCTTCAAACCACTGTCTTTGCCGAGCTGGGGTTAAAGGTGGACATGCTTACCATGTCCAGGGGTATTTCCACTTTTATTTAGTTCTGTAATTCTCTGGAAAATGCATTCAATTTTCTATCTAGATTTATATATATATACATCTTGAACATGTATTCTTAAGAATGTATTGTTTTCTAACAGAATCCTTTTCTTTTAACCCACCTCCTTCCCTTAGGGATTCTGTCACTTGGTGAAAACCCAGAATGCCCTTATCTCATTCCCAGGTTCCTATCAGACTTTGATTTTAGCCAATATTCATCGCTTTGTGCCTCCTCTGACCCAAAGAGCCATGTTTAACAGAGACCAATAGCCTCCACACTTAGCCAGGACCCAGAGTAGGCAACACCAAACAATGATCAGAACTCTAATCCAACAAATCCAAGACCAGATATCTACACCAATAAACATTTCTAATATCATAACTCCAAATAGCTAGATCCAAGCATCCTGCCTCCAAAAGGCATAGTAACTGTTGTTTTCACAAATATGGCCATACCATCAAGTTCTGGAAAACAACTAACAGCATTGGCAATAATCTCTAATATTTGGGTTTGGGGGATATGAGACCCCTTTGGCCAGGAATTAAACAATATGGAACCCACTGGTGCCACTAGGGTTTTTACTTGGTGGCATAGGATATCGATTTGAGTGATTATATTTCCCACTATATGGTTATTCCATTTAGATTACTTTCTTTATTTTTTCTTTTCTTTTGTTGGATATTTTCTTTATTTACATTTCAAATGTTATCCCCTTTCCCCGGTTTCTCTTGCAGAAACCCCCATGCCATTTCCACTCCTCCTGCTTCTATGAGGATGCTCCCCACACACACACACACTCCTGCCTCCATGCCCTCACATTCTTCTACACTGGGGCATTGAGCCATCCTCTGTTACATATGTGGCTGGAGCCATGGGTCCCTCCATGTGTGCTCTTTGGTTGGTGGTTTAGTCGCTGAGAGCTCTGGGGGTTCCAGTTGGTTGATATTGTTGTTCTTCCTATGGGGTTGCAAATCTCTTCAGCTCTTTCAGTCCTTTTTCTAACTCCTCCATTGGGGACCCTATGCTCAGCACCATGGTTGGCTAGAAGAATCCACCTATCTATTTGTCATGCTTTGGGAGAACTTCTCAGGAGACACTATACCAGGTGCCTGATAGCAAGCACTTCTTGGCATTCGCAATAGCGTCTGGGTTTGGTGACTGTATGTTGGATGGATCCCCAGGTAGGGCAGTCTCTAGAGGCCTTTCCTTCAGTCTCTGATACACTTTGTCTCTGTATTTCCTCCTGTGAATATTTTGTTCCCCCTTCTAAGAAGCACCGAAATATCCACACTTTGGTCTTCCTTCTTCTTGAGCTTCATATGGTCTGTGAGTTGTATCATGGCTATTCAGAGCTTTTTGCCTAATATCCATTTGACAGTGGGTACATACCATGTGTGTTCTTTTGTGATTGGGTTACCTCATTCAGGATGCTACTTTCTAGTTCCATTCATTTGCCTAAGAATTTCATGAAGTCATTGATTTTTTTGTTTGTTTTTAATTTTGTTTTGTTTATTTATTTATTTATTTTTGAGACAGGGTTTCTCTGTGTAGCCTTGGCTGTCTTGTAACTCATTCTGTAGACCAGGCTGGCCTTGTACTTAGATATTCACCTGCCTCTGCCTCCCAAGTACTGGGGTTAAAGGTGTGCCCCACCATGCCCGGCATGAAGTCATAGTTTTTAAGAGCCGAGTAGTACTCCTTTTTTTAAATGTACCACATTTTCTGTATCCATTCCTCCGTTGAGGGACATCTGGATTCTTTCCAGCTTCTGGCTATTATAAATAAGGCTGCTATGAACATAGTGAAACATGTGTCCTTCTTACATGTTGGAGGATCTTTTGGGTATACACACAGGAATGGTTTAGCTGAGTCATCAGGTTGTACTATATCCAATTTCCTGAGGAACCGCTAGACTGACTTGCAGAGTGGTTGTACAAGCTTGCAATCTCACCAACAATGGAGGAGTGTTCCTCTTTCTCCACATGCTCACCAGCATCTACTGTCACCTGAATTTTTTATCTAAGCCATTCTGATTGGTGTAAGGTAGAATCTCAGGGTTGTTTTGATTTGCATTTCCCTGATGACTAAGGATGTTGAACATTTCTTTAAGTGCGTCTTGGCCATTTGATATTCCTCAGTTGAGCATTCTTTGTTTAGCTCTGTACCCCATTTTTGATAGGGTTATTTGTTTCTCTGGAGTCTAACTTCTCGAGTTCTTTGTATATATTGGAGATTAGCCCTCTATCAGGTGTAGGATTGGTAAAAATATTTTCCCAGTCTGTTGGTTGTGGTTTTTGTCCTATTGATGGAATCCTTTGCTTTACAGAAGCTTTGCAGTTTATTGAAGTCCCATTTGTCTATTGTTGATCTTAGAACATAGGTCGTTAGTGTTCTGTTCAGGAACGTTTCCCCTGTACCCATGTATTCGAGGCCCTTCCCCACCCTTTCTTCTATTAGTTTCAGTGTATTTGGTTTTATATGGAGGTCATTGATCTACTTGGACTTGAGCTTTGTCCAAGGAGATAAGAATGGATCAATTTTCTTTCTTCTACATGCTGATCACCAGTTGAACCAGCACCATTTGTTAAAAAGCTGTCTTTTTTTTCCCACTGGATGGTTTTAGATCCTTTGTCAAACATCACGTGACCACAGTTGTATGGGTTCCTTTCTGGATCTTCTATTCTACACCACTAATCTGCCTTCCTGTCTCTGTACCAGTACCATGCAGTTTCTATCACTATTGCCCTATAACACAGAGGTGATTACCCTAAAAGTTCTGTTATTGTTGTGAATAGTTTTCCCTATCCTGGGTTTTTTGTTATTCCAAATGAATTTGCAAATTGCTCTTTTTTGTGATATATATATATATATATATATATATATATATATATAGTGATAGGAGTTGATTTTCAGAGCCAAAGGGCCTTGGGATTTAGGTAGAAGTAGCCTGATTAATTTTATGTGTGCATACACATACAGAATGGGGTGTACATGTGTCACAACATGTACGTGTGGGTCAAAAGATACCCCCCCAGGGCATCTGTTCTTTCTACCATGAAAGTACCAGGGATTGAACTCATCAGGTCTTCAGATTTGATGGCAAGCATCCTTATCCACTAAGCTACTTCACTGTCTTGGTTTCCATTTTTAGTACTTTGTTGTTGCTGTTTGTTCATTTGTTTATATTTTTTCATTTTTTAGATATTTTCTTTATTTACATTTCAAATGTTACCCCCTTTCTGAGTTTTCTCTCTGAAAATTCCCTATCCCCTCCCCCTCTCCCTGCTCCCAAACCCACCCACTCCAATTTCTAGTCCTGGCATTATCCTATACTGGGGCATAGAGCGTTCACAGGACCAAGGTCCTCTCCGCCCATTGATGACTGACTAGGCCATCCTCTGCTACATATATAGCTAGAGCCACAAGTTTCATCATGTGTTTTCTTTGATTGGTGATATAGTTCCAAGGAGCTCTGGGGATACTGGTTAGTTCATATTGATGTTCCTACCATGGGGCTTCAGACCCCTTCAGCACCCTGGGTAATTTCTCTGGCTCCTTCATTGGGGACCTTGTGCTCCATCCAATGGTTACAGAAGTGGATGCTCACAGCAAATTGATCTTTTTAACTCTATGAAGAACTGAATGGTAATTTTGATAGTGATTGCATTGCATCTATAGATTGCTTTCAGCAAGATGGCCATTTTTACTATATTAATCCTACCAATCCACAAGCATGGGAGATCTTTGCATCTTCTGAGATCTTATTCCATTTCTTTCTTCAGAAACTTGAAGTTCTTGTCATAGAGATCTTTCACTTGCTTTGTTACAGTCATACCAAGGTATATTTATATAATTTTGGAAGCTTCTACTATAATAGGGATCTGTATGTTTTATCAAAAGGCATTTAGTTTTCTCCAATGGAGTGTCATTGGGTCTAGCAACCATATTGCAGACATGCCCAATGCTCAGGATTATTTGCTAACATAAAATTTTCTCCATAGTGTTTCTTGTTTTTCTTTGGCATTTTTGGTCTTATTGTAGGTTTTTATGTCTGTTTATTTTTTATTATTTCCTTTTCATGGTATCCTTTACTTTTTTTTTGAGGAAGAATACAAATATGGGTAAGTGTGCTGATGAAAGGATCTGGGGTGGTTCTGTAAGGGAGAAGACATGGTCCTGAATTAATTTATCTATTCACTTTCAGAAGGTAGAAGGAGTTGCTAGCTCACATGAAAGGTACAGAAGTACTTTTTAACAAAACCACCCCTCAACCTAACAAATAACATGTCTATCAAAATACGAAAGACATACTGGACACCAGACCAAAGAAGAAACTTCCCATGATACAAAACAGTCAAACACTGTGTACGGAACAACAACAACAAGGATACTAAAAGAAAAAAAATGACCATTTTCTAGACAAAGGCAAGCCCAATTGAATAACACTTGACTTTCATTGGAGACTCTGGAAGCCAGAAGAACATGTTGGATGTTCTACAACCACTAAGAGACTGCAGCTCCCAGCCAAGACTACTATATACAGCAAACCAATTCGTCACTAACAACAAAAAAAGAAAAATGTTTTATAATAAAAACAAATTTTAGTTATACTCATTACTAATTCAATTCCACTGAAGGCATTAGAAGAGAAACTTCAATCTAAAGAGTCTATTCATTCACAAGGAATAAATAACCTCAAAACAGTTAATGAAGAGAGGAGGAGAAACTATACAACAAAATAGAAGAATTTAAAATTTTCTCATTAATAATTCTTGATATTAATATCTCAATTATCTAATAAAAAGACATAAACTAACAGATTGAATTAGAAAACAGTTTCCATCTTTCTTCTGCATCCAAAACCATATGTCAATAACAAGGAGAGAAATCACCTTAGAATAAAGCATGGAAAAATGTATTCTAAGCAAATGTAACTAAGAATCAAGGAATGCAGCCATTTTAATATCTTACCAAACAAACTTCAAACCACAACTAAGTAAAAGAGATGGGAAAGGATACTACATAGTTGTCAAAGGAAAAAACAACCAAGAGTATATTGCAATTCTAAGCATTTATGAATGAAACACAAAGGTCTTCCCCTAGAAAACACTACTACAGCTAAAGTCACATATTGATCCTTATACTGTGACAGCAGCTGGTTTTAATACCCAACTACCATCAAGGCCTTCCAAACAAAAACTAAAAGAAGTGTTGGCGTTAAGTTGCATCATACGTCAAATGAACTTAGATATTTCTAGAACATTTCATTGAAACACTAATGAATATACTTCCTTCTCGGAAGCCCATGGGACTTTCTCCAAAATGACAAACCAAACATCCATAAATAAACAAAAAAACTAAATAACACCTTGCAACCTATCTTATTACTAATAAGTAAAGATTGAGATCAGCAATAGAAATGACACAAAGTATACAAGCTGAAAAACTCACTACTGAATGAAAATTAGATCAAGAAAGAAATCAAAAAGCCAATTAAACATTTTGAATTCAATGAAAATGAAAATCCAATATAACCAAACCTGTGGTACACAGTGAAGTTGTACATAAGTAACAAAAGAGGTAAGTTCATAATACCAAATATGTACATACAAAAACTAGAGAGATCTCATTTCAATAATTTAATGACACACTTGAAAAAGCTCTAGAAAAATGAGAATAAATAATATACAAAAGAGTAGATGGGAAAAATAATCAAACATGGGGTTGAAGACAAGATAGAACCAAACAAAAATACAAACAAAAACAAAATAAAAACAAATGAACAAACAAAAATACAAAGAATCAATGAAACAAATAATTGGTTCTACAAAGTTGACAAAATTAGCCAAATACTCAAAAGATGGAAAACAAGACTATTTTAATTAATAAAATTAGAGATGAAAAGGAGACATTTTGACAGACACCAAGAAAATTCAGAGAATCATAAGGACATTATTTTAAAAATCTGTATTCCATCAAACTAGAACACATAAAAAGAGATGGAATCTCTTGATGCATGTAATCTAAAAAGTTAAAGCAGGATAACACATGCAGTTTAAATAGGCCCATCACCTCCAGTAAAAGAGAAACAGGAACTAATATTATCCCAGTCCCCCCACCCAAAACCAGCCTAAGGTTAGATGTCCTGACTGCCAAGGTATGAATGCCAACACTTTCCTAATTAATCTACAAAACAGAAACCTAGCAACATTTCCCAATTCTTTTGAAGATGCCACGGTTACCTTGATTCTAATACTATACTAAGACTTGAAAGAGTGACAACGACAACAAAAATCAAGACTAATATCTCTTATGGACACAAACTCAAACATTCTAAATAAAACATTTACAAACAGATATGCAGGGATAGTTCAACATTTATAAGGCAAAAAGTCTGATTCACCAACTAAATCCTTTAAAATTATTAAAACCATATCTTCATCTCATTAGATACAGGAAGAGCCTTTAATAAAATGCAATATCTCTTTATAATAAAAGTCCTGGAGTGTGCAGGAGCCACCTTTCCTGGGTAAGTTACTTTTCTTTCTCTCCTTCCCCCAAACCATCTTTCATCTGCAAATTCATAAGTCTAGCGCCAGACCTTCATTCTACAAACCCTTATGTATATGTAACATTTCCTGGGTATATAGCATCTTCCTTGTCTCCCCTTCCCCAACACTGCTCTATTAGCAACCCTGGAAGACTGTTTTCAGACCTGTCACTAGAAATCTTTACTCATGAGCCCTTTGCCTGGCCCAGCAAAAGAACCATGGTTTTGGAGTCATCTTTCCCTGATTCAATGTAATTGCTCATTCACTAGCCTTATCTGGCCTATCTCATGTCACACCTATCCTTTACTGACCTGATCTAATGAAGGTTAGATTATCATGTCGGGCATACAACCACAGAAAAATATCAACATGTCCAGGCCAAATTATAAAACCAAGATAATATTAACGGAAAAAATAGCAAAGCAGCATCAAAATCACTAGTCCTATCGAAGTTCAGTCCAATGAGAACTGCCTCGAGGAACGCTGGGGTGCATAATTTAAAAGAATGATCATAAACTTTATCAAGAAATTTAAAGAAGTCATGAAGAAATTCTTCATTGAACTCAAAGAGGGTAGCAGATAACATGGCTCACCCTTTCTCCAGGCGTCAATGTCATGTTCCTCACTTATGACTGAGGCCTTGCTAGACACACCATTAACAGTTACTAAACTTAGTTTTTCTTCTTTTTATTTTCCTTTCAGGCATAATTTTAAGTTGTCACACTTTAAGGTTTTTAAAGTATTTTTTGAGGATTTTAGATATGAGTCCTGTATTTACATCATTTTTATCCCTTACTAGACACCACAATGTAAAGTAAAAGAAAGCCCAATAAGAGGAATGAGTTTTCTCTTTTGGAGCAACTAGTAAGTAAGATGCAATGGACCAGCTAACATTACAACATATTGTCATTGTCTTTGGTTGCCATCTATAACTTACAGAAAGATTGTCTTTCTGAAGATGCTATGTACTTTGAGAACATGGAGAAATCAAACTGTCACTGACATGGAAGCTTCATCCTGGTAGTTTGGCACAGTAATTTATAGTACTGTGCACACCACAGAAAGAGAAAAGTAATCACCAATCTGACCCAGATGCAAAGCTTAGAAGCTATAACAATCACTTGCCCAGCAAGATATGTCCAATGGTACAACAGTGGGATGGATTTTGTTTGTTTGTTTGTTTCGTTTTATTTTTTCAAGACAGGGTTTCTCTGTGTAGCCCTGGCTATCCTGGAACTCACTCTGTAGACCAGGCTGGCCTCGAACTCAGAAATCTGCCTGCCTCTGCCTCCCAAGTGCTAGGATTAACGGCATGCACCACCACGCCCAGCTTGGGATGGATGTTAATGGAAGTGGCTAACCACTTTTTGATTGAATTTAAGACCCACTACACAAAATGTATCCCATATCTAGCACCAATATTTGGTCATGAACCTTTATTAATAGGTTAAATAGGACATAGGCCCTGAGGAAGACACTACTACTATCACTCTGCTAAATGGACATAATATTAAACCAACTCCTAATGACTTACTGTCATATTCATAGATCAGTACATCTGTTACCCTTCATCAAAACAGCTTTGTTTTTTGCAATTAGTGGTGATTAATACAAAACCACAACTAGTAAAGTACTAAGAATAAGACTGTGGAACATTCAGCCCTAATAGGACATCTGCATCATAACCCTTTCTTGGAAATCTCAGAGATCATTATGGAAGAAGGAGCAGAAAAGCTGGAGATCTAAACATAGTGGGTGACTAAAAGGAAACTGTTCTCCAAACTGTCTTAGATACTATTCTAATACTGCGAAGAGATACCATGGTTAAGGAAGCTTATAAAAGAAAGAATTTAAATGGGAGCTTAGTAAAGTTTCAGATGGGTAGTCGACAATCCTCATGCAGGAAGCATGACAGGATGCAGACCTGCATGGTGCTGAGGGAGTAGCTGAGAGATTATATCTGAATCCACAGTCAAGAAACAGAGAGAAAGACTGGGTACAGTGAGGATTCTCTGAGGCCCCCAAGCCCAACCACAGTGGCACATACCTCTTCCCACAAAACCATGCCTCCGAGTCCTTCCCAAGCAGTCCACCAACTGGCAACCAACATTCAAATATATGAGCCTACAGTGGCCATTTTTCTTCAAATCACTGCACAGACATAGCCAATCAGCTATACCTATGAACTTACAGTGGCTGTGACAGCTTCAACAAGATCTGCACAAGTTCAACACAAACAAAATCTCAGCATGGAGGGAGATAGGAGGTGGACAAGAAGGTACTACCCCCAGCTAAGGAACTATGAGCAGTTGATAGCTGTTAGAAGAAGGAGACTGTTTGTTTGTTTGTTTGTTTGTTGTTTGTTTGTTTGTTGGTGCAGCCTCTGGTGGGTTGGTCATGCTCCAAGCTCAGATGAACATCAGGAACTACTTGTTGCTCCCACCAAAGTTTACACAGACCAGAAGTGATGGCACATCCCTTTAATCCCAGCATACAAGGGGCAGAGGCAGTGGTTATTTTTGTGAATTTGCAGACAGCCTGGTCTACATAGGACAGCCAAGACTACATAGAGGGACCCTGTCTCAAAGAATTAAAGTCAAAATTAAAAAGAAGATTCACAGTTGGATGGGTATGGAAAAGAGAATGGATTTAAGAGAAGTCTATTTTAATACTATTATATTATTAAATACATGAAATATATTATTAAATATATAATATTTAATACTATTAAAGTTCAATACTATCAAATCACACTATGAAGTTCCCAATGAATTAGCAAAAAATAGAGAAAAATTGATAATATTATTTCACATGCCAAACTGGATGTGAAAATCTCACAAAGTCTAAATGAAAAGCTATAATCAATCAATGACTGCTGGAAGACTCCTTGTGAGGATGATTCTCCCAATAAGTAATCCAATCCTACATGGTTAGCCATTAACACATACACATACCAGTAATACTAAATGGACTCTGTACATTGTATGTGTACGTGTGTGTGTGTGTGTGTGTGTGTGTGTATGTATGTTCAACAATAATAAATAAGGGGTAATGAATCTGAGAAGGAGCAACAGGAAAGAAGTTGGAGAAGAGAGGGTGAGTGAGAAAAATGATGTGAACACAGTGCTCATTTGTGAAATTCTCAAAAAATATATATATATAAAAACTAAAACTAAGATAATGGAATGAAAGGAAAAGGAAAAGTTAAAAACCTTAATTTAAAAACCAGTAAGTACACCATGTGCAAGGCCTCAGACATAAGTGACTGATGTGATCCTGGGGCCTGGAAGAAGGTTGGACTGTTATTAACTGTCAGAGAACCCGGCTTTATTGAACATGAAGTATAGCTTGTGCCCACAATGGATATTTACTTGAGGAAGCATCCATGCAAAGTAGTGAAGGTAAAGTATTGTTTCTTCTTTTCACTAATATCAAAATACAAGAAGAAAGTAACATATGGAAGAACATAGTATTAAGGAAAAGAATCTAGTGGCTGTATATTAGAAAATTCTTATATATATATATAATTAAAAAAATAACAAAGCATATCCTGGAGGGAAAAGCAGTTGCATTACTAGGCAAACCTCCATTAATGAGATAAGGCATGTGAGTTGTTAATGTGATCCAATAATCTCGGCAGCAATACTGCCAGTCGGGACTGAGAGACAGAAATTTTCCCAGACAGAAGATGGCTGTCAGGTTCCTGGGACCTACAGGAATGACACTGACTGGCTTATATTATAGATAAGAAAAGGAAAGAGTGAGTTCCAAATGTGGTTCAGAAATTATCAGGGCTGCTCTGTCAACAAGGCCTTGAAAGACACAGGCACATTCACATAGCTCTCATTTTCTGTGTTTGAAAACAATAGGTAATGATATCACAGAGGAGCAAGTGGGCAGAGACTCTGTCCAAGAACAAGATCTGAGCTTCAGTTCCATAAGGGTTCTAAAGCTTAAAACGTAAGGAATTTTCTATACTAGGTTTACAACTTGCTGGTGATGCATTGCCTCTCATTCCTTCCAGCTTTCTTTTTATGAGCTGGGAATATCTTGCGTTGTCTTGTGACAAGCTTTCACTATGTAGCCCAGATGGGTCTGGAATTAGCAATCCTCCTGCTTCTGTCTCCTTGCCACCAAAATGCCTAAATTATACTAACAATGAATCACCATGTCTGGTGTATCTATCATTTGTTGGATCCAGTTTTGTATCTTTCAAGCAGAGAGATTGTCTAGTTTCAGAGGTTCAGCAATGGAGAGGAGTTTCCCCCTTAGGATAAATATTTCTCTGTATGTACCCATAACTGATGTTAATGATTGAAATAATTAAGTTTGGAACGTTGAGATGATGATGGCTAGGGAAGACTGGAACTTACATCATGAAAATTTTGGAAAATGTTGCAATAGAGCAAATGTATTTTGCAGGTGAAGACACTAATTGGGAGAGTTGGACTATGTTGCCTTGAAATGCATCATCCTCTCCCCAAGAAAAAAATGCTCATGATACCTCAGAATACAGTCTAATAAGTAATGTCACTTCAGAAGTAGAACAATAAAATAAGGGATACAGAGGGAAGACAGCGTGAAGACATCCCCAAGATGACAAAGTCAGGGAGCTCGACAGGTGCAATCATAAGCAAGTAGTATAAAGAACACCTGGCCAATAGCACCATTTGTGAGGAAGAGGCAACTAAGCCCTCTATTGACATTAATAGCCTTCAGAATTGTGAAACAGTGAACTTGGATTGTTTGGAGCAACATAGGTCATGACTCAATTTTGCAGTCAAATGAATCATATATCCCAATGAAGCTACTTTTCCACTCAAGTCAAATTTATGCCCTGAATTTACACTGCAGAAAAGCAGCTCCACATCAGAGACAGAAGCAAATAGATGAACTGTTGTTCCAATATCTGATCCCATCCTGTATAAGCCACATTCAAACCTCTAGGTAATAAGAACAAAATTTTACCTCAACTGACCCTGAAGAGGAGTGGTTACTTTATATTTTGGCAAAAGATACATCTCTCTGTGTTGGTGTGTCTCATAGGCGTTAAGGAGGTGCTTCTGTGAATATAGGGGAGTTTGTGCAATTTTATGATGTAAGAATAAGTAAGACACAAGCCACCCCCTTCTCTTATATGTCCTAGCCCACAACTCTCAAAAGGAGTCCAAACTTATCTCCTCATCTCTTGACTTTGTCCCTCTCCCAGCTCTAGACCTTTATAACCTGATCTTGAGAGACCCAGACAAATGCAGTTTGATACTCAGTCATTATAACATCTAGGATAAGCTGGGCCTGGGTGCCCCACAACTCTGTTCTCTAACTCAAAACTCTCTCCAGGACAGCCAGATATCCATGTGGGCTAAGGTATATAATATGCTTCCGTCTGAAGAACACACTTATTTTTGGTCTTCATAAAGGAAATCATCATCATGTGGTTCATATAGCCCGGGCTCTGTGTTGAATACTATGCACATCATTTGCTTTGCTCCTAGTATCCCTGGTATACAATACATGATTTCCGTTTTCTGGAAACTCATAGAGTTTAGATAATCTACCTCATCCTTCAGTGAGTAAACAATAAAGTTGAGATTAAGACCAAGAACTGTCTATAACAATGTCTAATAAAAACAAAGAATATATACAGAACAATTTACATTCTCCCTATTTTGTTCAGCGTCCACTAGAACTGCAAGTGTTTTACTGTATGTTTCTCTTGGGACATGAAAAACAAAGGTACCTTAGTATACCAAGTGCCCTTGAGCAGCACATTTGGCTTTAACAAGACATTTTTTCCTTGCCTCCTCATCACTGGTGACCTGGGCAGCACCTATAGGTCATAGCCTGTTCTTCTTTCACTTGGCAAGAGCTCCACTATGATGCCTACTGTCCTAGATCCACCTTGTCCTCAATAATGCCATATGTGCTAAGTGAATTACAAGTGGCATGCTCATAAATCCTGAGATTTGGGGTCATTTTTTTTTCCACTGTAGTCTATCTCTCCTGGCAAATTCAAACTAAACACCTTGTCTCCATTTCAGATGAATCCTGAAATATATCTTCATGAGATGAGGAAAATTGGTGATTTTGAGAATCTACCCTAACAAAAAATTGGCAAAAACTCAATAGAGGTCTGTTCTTAGATATTATTATACCTGCCATGATACCTGCAGGGTTGGCAATTGGCATGTGGTTGCCAACTGGCTAAGGATAGCAGAAATAAAAGATGTAAGGAAATTTATAGAATTGAGCATGCAAATCTGAACAGGCCCAGCTTTGAAAAAAAAAAAAAGTCTAGTCAGACAAGTCTACAAATTAAATTTGAAGGAGTGTGAAGAGAGGTGCATGAAATGGTTACGAAAGAGGAAAGGGAAGGGAAAAATGTAATTGTATTATAATCTCAAAACATTTTTTAAAAGTAGGTATTTCTGTTTATTAGAGCATGATCATTTAGATTGTAGAATTGTTTCCATAATGAAAAGAATAGCCATCATTGTTAAAGAGAAAAAAGATGGCATGAGAAAGTGAGTACGCATTTGAAAGAAGACATACGGCTGGCTTTGTTGCAAGGGAATGTGGAGGAAGAGTGGCAGGTGAGACCAGACCACTCTTGAATGACTGCAATCCTAGACATACTGAGGTATAACAAATATGCAAAGCAGTATGCCTTTTGTTGCATGTAGCTGCCTGGGGGAGATTGTTCCAGTACAGAAGATTGTAGCAGAAGAAGAGACTCGGTGAAGATTCTCTGAACACCCTATTTTCTTCATCTTATGAAGATATATTCCAGTATCTACCTGAAATGGAGACAAGGCATGAGCTTGCCAGAAGAGATAAGATTCCAGCAGGTGGGGATGGAAAGGGGATGAACCTGTACTTCAGGATCTGAAGATACAGTCAGTTGAATTGCCACTTGAAATTTAGTCAGCACATATGCCATCATTAAGGACAAAGAGGATCATTAAGAACAGTAGGCATCACAATGTGGCCCTTGGCAAATGGAGGGAAGGCAGGCCATGATCTAATAGATGGGAGTTAGGTCACTTGTAGCCTAAATTTACCTCTAAATATATAGCTGAAGATGCTATTGAACTGATCTTCTACCTCCCATGGGGTGAGATTTCAGGCATGTGCCAGCATCCTTCATTTTTAAGATGCTAGTTACTGAAGCCAGGGACTCATCCATGCTACATAGGTCTACCAACTGTTCTGTATCCCTAGTTCTGGTTTTGGTTTATTGTTATTTGCAGGTTTGTTTTCGTGTTTTTGTTTGTTTGTTTGTTTTTTGTTTTTTATTTGCTTGTTTGTTTTGATTTTTTTTGTTTTTTTTTCTCTAGAGTGGCCCTGAGTGGCATATGCATGCATATTCAAAGCAGATACAGGTTTGTGTTTTGAACCTGCTTAGGCTTACATAAGAAAAGCCTATTGTCTTAAAAAGAAAAAGAAAACCAAACTTACACTAAAACTGCTATGAATAGTTCCTCTTGTTTACATAAGAATTACTATTATACCACACTTTTGTTAGTACTTGAGTTATTTATTCTTTTAAGTGTCTCAATGTAGTTTTTGCATTCCCAAGTAACTATTTGATATTAATTAGATTGATACAACACTTATATGTAATTGTTTTCTGAAGCCTCAGTTTATATACAATATGTGTTTTTTAATTGTCACTGCTAGGTGATGTGTAAGCCTTTAATCAATGTATACATTCAGTTAATTGGCAAACAACCACCCAGTGTTTTCCATGGCAATGACAACTATCAATAGCAGTCTCTTTATCTTACTTCTCAGAAGTGAATCTGACTAATATGCAGAGATGACTCGTCCCTGCACTCACTCGGAGCCTATTTTTCTTTAAATGCCATGCCCCAGGTGAGCAAATAAACAAGAAGGAAGGAAAGGAACAGAAAACCTACCATCTTTGGAATACTAACAGTAGTTTAAACTATAAATACTAAATGAATATGAAAATTAATTTGGTCTCTCCCTAAATACTTTAGTAATTATTTCTTGAAGTCAAGACTTTACTGTGTTCATCAAAGCTAAATGACTACTGTTAGACAAATGGATGAATCAGATTAGTCAAGGGAAGACTACACATATGGGGATGAAAAAGGAAAATAGATTTCATTAATAATTTCACCACTAAATGAAAATTAGTCTGCCACCAAATTGTTATGGGCTACTTTCTGAATTTCAAATGAGGCAACATTAGCTAGCTAACATTTACTTCAGTCATTTCAGTGGGCTAATGACCAACATGCATTTGGAAGACAGTGAGTCTGTATTTATTCATCTAATGCATCATTTGGCTATTAGCAATCTTATTTGACTTACTGTGAGAGATTTTCTGTTTCTAAATGACACTTTGGTTCTTATCCAGTTGTTTAAACCAATTATAAATGTTGTTATTTATTGTTAAAAAAAAACCCACCTGTTCCAGATATCAATTGAAACAGGTGTTTGAATAGCTTGAATATACATATTTTTTTAAGGAGGCTCAGAAAATACAGGTTAAAATTTCCATATTCCCCTGACAAAAAATAAAATTCTTAAATATCAACAGCATATGATTTTCTTTAAAAAAATATTACTTTAGAAAAGCAATTGGACCTTCTAATAAAAGAGATATTCTCTTTGATATATAAGAATGTCAAACAAAAGGAACTTATTCAAGTGTAGAAAACTCATGGAATAGGGAAAGTTGGGGATAATGAATTCTATTCCATCATCTCTTTTTAACTAAAAAAGATCCTACTTAACATTATTATAATGATGTAGTATTCAAAAACAGGCTAGATATAAGGTTTCAACCATCAACTTCCAAACCACTCCCAAGTACATTTAGTAGGATTGTGTAAATTAGATAATAGTTATAACTATCCAGACAAGCTAATTAAATTGACTATATTTGAGCATTAAAATTGGTTGGTTAGAAATAAACATGGTATTCACGTCCAATTTTGGATAATAACATTTACATAAACTCTTTTCTAGATACAAAGAGGTGAAAGGACACATGCTGATGAGGTCAAGGATCAACTCCTTTCAAATTTCCATTTCCACACATGTCAGCAAACAGCTATATGCTAATAATAGTAGAGGCTGCACATTTGACCTCTTTAAAATTAAACAGGTTCTGCTTTGCAAAGGTCAAGAAAACAGTATATTACAGATTTAAACCACTGAGTATTTGTCTCAGCCTCACTCACGTTACCAACAGTGTTATCTTCCTCTGGAGAGTTTAGCACAATCCAGTCTGGGTCCAGTGTTTTTCCTACATATCTACCTTACACACCCCATTTAAGCGGAGTCATAAGCCTTATTCAGATTAACCTTCTATTCTGGACAATTGGGACCTCACCTGCTCTCCTAAATAAGCCAATTCCTTCAAGGAGTGAGCCATGATTTTAGATCATTTCAGTGGGGCCTTCTACCTCTATTTGCTAAATCTAAAATGTAATCTAAAATATAGCCATCTTAAATCTCTTCTTGTCCTAAAGGTTATCCACCTGGATCAGAAAGCTCTTAATATTAAGCCCCACTCAAATGGAACCTAACTTTGATATCACTACACATTACATGGTCAACTCTTTGCACACCCAAAATTCCCAGGTCATTTTCATCAGCCTCTACAAATTACTTGCCAATCCAATCAGGTCTTCAGGTCAATCTTTTGTCCTGGGAGGCACTTTTATTATACCAGGTAACTTGGTATGGTTGGCAATGGAAAAGGCAAAATTCATATAAGAACACTTTAATGTCTTGCTAGCCCTCCATAAACGGTCCCTCACCCCACATGCTGGTGCCAAGCAGTGAGTACATAAGAAGAAAAAAACAAAAACAAACAAACAAACAAAACAAAAAAAACCAATAAAACCTTTTTCTCCTTCATTAACACGACTGGATTTTAAAACTGTGTCTCCAGCTTTGTTGCTAGAGAGCAAACAGCTGGTAGAGGGACTATAACAAGGAAAAGATTTAAAGAAAGCTGTGATTTTTTACAGCTCTTCTAACAAGTGTGTGATGCAGCCAATCTGGAAGCACAGGAAAAGAAAAACTGAAAGTGCATGATCCAGCTTTGTGTGTAGGAGTTCTTTAGTGATGTGGCCAAGCTTTCTCCCTGGAAGCACAAGTGGCAACCACCAATGGGTAAGCTGGGTTTAAGGAGAAAATGTATAGACATGCTAATTAATTCTCTCAAAAACTACAGGGGAGTGTGTGTGTGTGTGTGTGTGTGTGTGTGTGTGTGTGTGTGTTATAGAAAGAAACAGTGACAGACACTTTAAGAAGCTTATTGAAGATCACACCCAACTAAGGTATAGAGTAAATACAGTATTATAAACTACGTGTGCACTTTAAGTAAGTGATTCTCAACATTCCTAATATAATTCCATATGTTGTAATGATCCCAACCATAAAATTACTTTGTGGATACTTCATAACTATAATTTTGCTACTTTTATGAATCAATGTAAATATCTAATATGTAGGATATCTGATATGCAACGCCTGTGTCAGGGTCATTCAGTCCTCCAAAGGGTCATGACCCACAGTTTGAGAACCACTGCTTTAAGTTGCTAAGAGAGTAGATTTTTAAATATAGTGATATTCACCTTACACACAAAGGATTTTTATTTATTGATTATACTTCAATATACATAGAGGAAAAGAATTAAATTGTTTGATTAAAAAATAGCAAAGCAAGAATTATAAACCCAAGTCATCTGAGTTAAGATGATCTTAATTTTAAAATGGCAAACTTAAGCTAGGGGTGGCAATGCACACTTTTGATATCAGCACTTGGGAAGCATAAGCATATGCTTTTGAGGCCACTATGGCCTGTGTAGCAAGTTCCAGTCCAGGCAGTGTTCCATAGTGAGACTCCGCCTCAAAAAAATAAAAGTAAAAGATATCCAAGTTAGATAAAACATAGAAATTAATTCTACTACTGACCGTCTTCAGTCCTTTTCCAATGATTCGAAAGCAAAATCTCAGGCCCAGCAAAAGCCTTTTGTTAAGGCTGGCATGGTCCTTCTTCTAATCCCCTTCCTGGATTCTATTCTAATCTCTAAAGGCCTTTCCAGACAGTATCCCTGGGTATAGCAATCTCTAGATTGGCCTTTGCTGAGTTCCATTTCTAGTAGACACAGAAGCAAAATATTACGTGAAGCAATCAGTCAAGGACAGTTACACAAGGCAATTCATCTACCCCTTAAAAAAAAATACTACATGGCAATTTGCTCCTTGTGAGCTTGGCAGAATTGCTTCTTCCAGGGGGAAACACTAGAACTAGATTTGTGCTCTAACTAACAAGAAGAAAAGCTGCTGTTGCTCTTGCTTCCTCTTTAACTGTCTTCAGGCATAGAGATAAAAGAAACCCAGTTAATGCCAAGCTGGCTTACAAGTTATCTGCTCTTTCCTGTCATTCTACAAGCTTAGGAACTGGGGTGGTCATTCCTAAATTCAAGGGAAAGAAGTAGGGTCGTTCAACTGGAATGGTGTAGTGTATTTGAATGCCAAACTGAAGTATAATTGGCCCCCAAAGAAGGACAGTGAGCAAACCCCCATAATTCCAGAAGTTGGTTTACCTAAGTGCAGGACATAGGTATCTGTGGAACATCACAATGCCCAGAATTTTACCAGTTGAAAGAGATCCATAATTACTCTGTCATATTTTCGGGGATCTCAATGCAGGGTGTTTGTATTCTTTACTTCAGTATCCCACAAGGTGTTCCAGTTTTATTTCTCTTGCTCTGACCAAAGACAACATATTGCTCGGATATATAGGAATATATTTGGATTATAATTCAAAGGTTCAGGCCATCATTTTTGGAAAGTCAAAGCAGTTAGTCCCTCTGTATCCAAGGTCAAGAACAAAAAAGAATAAACATATCCTTGCTTTCTCTCAAGTAGCTTGTTCTCTCTTATGTTGTTCAGGGCTGCCTGCCTAGAAAAAAATGGTGCCCCCCACAAAATGGGCTGGGTTTTTCAATACAATTAACAACCCAGATAGTCGCCCACACCAAAATTAACTAGACTCAAGTCTATATAGTTCAGTGGACTTATATACAGCAAGAATTTGCACTCAAAATGTTGTAAAGTATCCTATTAATATTTTAACTCTGGATATCAAATATATTCTCATCCACCACCCACCCAACGTACACATACTCTACACATTACAATTAGAAATAAAAAACAATTAGCTTTGTATTCTCTTTCATATCTTGTGTGATGTTTTATTTATTTACAAGTATTTTAGTAAAGTTTAATTTTTAAAAAAGGTAACCTCTAAGAGAATTGATTCCAGTGCAATTTGACCTAGACAACTATTGCAGATGCCAACAAGAGCTTGCTAACAGGAGCCTGATATAGCTGTCTCCTGAGAGGTTCTGCCAGTGCATGTTCCCTAACCCACCCATTCCCATTTCTGGCCCTGGCATTAGGTTAGGGAACATGGGGAGTGGGGAGGGGATAGGGGACTTTCTAAGGGGAAATTAGGAAAGGGGATAACATTTGAAATGTAAATAAAGAAGAAATCTAATAAAAAAAATTAAAAGAAAAAAAAGACTCCCTGTTAAATAAGTGATTCTAGGTTGTGTTAGGTTGACAGTTAAAACTAGCCAGCACGTAAGCCTAGCAAGTAGTGTTCTTACCTGAGCTTCCCGTCCTATGACAGCTAACATGGCAGGTGGAAAAATTCAACTTCTGTTATCTTATGTCCTTAGCACCCCAGGAATCCTGAGTCTCTCGCCATGTGGACCTTCCCACCTAGACAGCCCAGTGTTAAGTGTGCTTTGGAAAATCTGTCCAGAGACTCTCTGAGGCAAACCTGCTAAGAAGACACCCTTCTGAAACATGGGACAAGAATGGAAATAGCACCTTTTCACCTTTCCTGTTGACCATAGGTTAGAAGCAAAGCCATACTTCCAACCACACTTCATGGGACATAGCTTATAGGAGGCTGTGAACTCCAGGATGCTACTACCTGGGAGTCTGTCTGGCATAGGTGATATTTCAGGAAATTAGTTGAGAATCTTTAGGCTTCTAGGGATTTGAATTAGAGAGTTCTCAACCTGTGGGTCTGGACCTCTTTGGTGGTCAAGAGGTCCTTTCACAGAGGTCAGACATCAGATAGCATGTGCATCACATATTTACATTATGATTCATAGCAAGAATGGAATGACAGTTATGAGATAGCAGTGAATTTTATGGTTCAGGGCAACCAAACCATGAGGAACACATTAAAGAGTCACAGCATCAGGGAAGTTGAGAACCACTAGATTAGAGATTGGCACTTATATATTCTCTAAAATCATGACCAGAAATATTCCATTGTTAGATTACTATGTTAAAACATTGGGAATTTGGTATTAGTTGTACTTTAATCTCCTTGTATTTCATTTTCTCTGAGGCCACTTGATAGGAACACAGTTGAAGAATATGCTTGGCCAACCCTGAGATGTAGCTCAGTGGTAGAAAGCCTACTTACAATGTAAAACATTCTGAATTTTATTCCCAGGCTTACCTTACCCCAGCAAGGGGGAAAAATGGCCACAGGTTTGACAAAAACATCTTTTATTCTCTACATTTGTTTGTCTCTGCTTGCTGCCTTGAATAGGACCGAATTTCTTTTAACCAAACCTAAATATATTCACATTACAAAAGTCTCTTCTTCTCATGGTCTTGTGAACTCTCATTTAGCATTTCCACATTAGTCACCGACAATGTGAGTCACCAAAATAGCTAATAAATACAACCTATGCAAAGCAGCTCACATTTCTATCAAAGTAAGAGAGAATGCTGGGCTCCGGGTTTCTACAATTAGTGCATATTATGTGTTTGTAAGCCGAGCATCTCAAATGAAAGGGGTTGCCAGAGAAAAGACTGAATGAAAATGTTTGCTTACCAAGAAGATACTTCTAAATGTTAATTATGACCAATTTGCTTCTTCATAAGACTAAAATAATGCTGCAAGAGACTTTTCAACATGCTGGCAAAAATAAATTTGGTTGTTTGTAACTGTTTATTGGTATATCTATTTCAAGGAATGTTTTGACTTAAGAAGTAAAAGAATAAATGAGTTTTAAAGGGGAAAAATATTTACCAAGCAAAGACTATCCCACTGTCATACTTATCAGGCAAGTATAAGAGGAAGCGTATTATGTTTTCTTCCCTTCAATGATGAAAGTATAAAACATCCTTAGCTTTCAACAGTGTCTTATAATGAAATAAAACATCATTTACATTAAATTTACTAAGTACTATTGGCAAAATACATGACAATATAAATCCTCATCCCAAAGGCTGTATGCTGTTACTGTCCTTAAAGGCTGCTTATTAATCTTAATGTGGACACAAAGGAATTATTCTGGGCTCACAAGCAGATCAGCAGATTTCCATGTTCCCTCATCACTGAGCACATACTCAAAACATCTTTGTCACTTATATATGTCACAGATCAAAGGGTTTGAAAGTGCTACATTCGTGACACTGTAGAGAAACAAGCACTCTCCTACTCTGAGTGTTGAAATTGAGGACAATATTACCAGGCAACTTGGTAATGTTCATCACACTTTCGGGATAGCATTTGAAATGTAAATAAAGAACTATCTAATTTTTAAAAATGAAAAAATAGATATAAAAATAAGGAGCTGTCAAAAATAAGTGTAAAATTCTGTTATACAAAATTACTACGTTCTGGGATCTAGTGTACAGGAGAGGACCTGTAGTAGATAATGTAGTACTGGGCATTTTGAAATACATTAAGAGCATCAATCTCACGTTGCTGTTCTTAGCAAACATCCCACAGAAGAACATGGGAAATTTTGGGGCAACGATAGATCTCCATAGAGCTTTTTCATGGTGGTTGATAGGCACATGTGTGTGCATATATCCACATGTACCCAAATATGTCCATTCACTGTGTACAAGTCCTCATACATCAAATACATGTCAATAGAGATAATTTAATTAAAATATCAATCAACACAGACCTGACATTTCTGTGTATATGTATACTTGTAATAATGTGCAAAATTACACAGAAACTATAACACTTACTATATTTGTATATTACTGTTTATAACACAACATGGAAAAGGCAATACACAGCTGTGTGTATCCAGTGCTCCCACCTGCATAAACTGGTACTCATGTGTGTTTATGGATATTCGCCTCTCTGGAAGGAAAAACAAGAACTTTAGATCACTGTTGTCTCTAGAAAGGGAAGTAGATACCGAGACACGCATGTGACATTTTCACCATGACAACCTCAGGTCCTACCCGCAATGATTACCATTTCATTTTTTTTATTGAGAAAATAGTAACAAATATAAACAAAAATACAAATAAAATTTGTATGTACTATAAGTAAAATAAATACAATTTTGAAAAAGTAGTAAATACAAATAAAAATTAAGCTGATTTTGTCTGAACCCATCAGATACTCTGAAAGTCATATTCTAATTATAATTATGGAATTGCTTTGGCTTCTCAGCCTGACTGCACTTCAAGTAATGTCCTTAAGTGACAAAGTAAATGGTGGGACAGTTGCTACTCAGAATGTTAATCCCTTTCCCTGGCATTTCTAGCAGTTACAATGCTTTGGAAGCTTCTTCCAGTCTACCGCATCCTCAAGAGAACCAGTGGCCAGGCTCAGGGTCCACCTCCAGGTGAAAACATGGAGCGTCTCAGGTTGAGAGAAGGTAGAATTGAACACAAGGTCTGCATCACATTGCTATTGGCACTCAGAAGTCATCTAACAGGAACGAATTCAAACTATAATTAGAGACACATCCTTCTCTGGAGTCTAGCTCTGGAAATGGAGTTGCCATCCCTCATCAAGGAAGCTCCTCTTGGAAACTGACAGAAAGAATTACAGAAAACCACAACGAATCAAAGTAAAGAGTTGTAGAACCCGGTCCCAGTTGATACATCTACAACACAGCTCTTTGACCTAGAGCTCAGGCATCATTGCAGAAGAGGAGATACAAACATTTCAAGAGCCAGAGGAAAAAGGAGTTTTCTGTGAGATTGTGTCCCCTAGAAATGTTAGAAGCTACTGTGCAAAGTCTCACCAATGTGACTGCCTAAAGATGATCTGAATAAGGAAGACAGCAACAGATATACTAACATGGAAGAGGGAAAGCTCCTGAGAGCTCAACCTGACAAAGAACTGTAGACAACAAAGGACTGCTAGAAGTGGGGAAAACAATCCTTCCCAGGGAAGAGCACAGCAACTGGTTACCTAATACCAAATAGTCAGCACTGCAAACATATATATTCAATTCACATTATACGGATGGAGCAGATTCTATTTATATGCTTAGTAATACACAGGATCTCTGTCTATATAATTAAAGAAACAGAAACCATGAGCTTCAAGGAGAGTAGGATTTGGAGAAAGAGGAGGGGAGGAAAAATAACATGATTATATTATATTCTCAAAAGACTAAGAACACATGATTGGAGTAGCTGCCCTGCTTCTCTATATACAACCAGCCCAGGAACTGCAAACCAGGACTCCTAAGACTCAAATGTCAAGAATGAGCCAAAACCCATCCCAAATTGCCACACATACCCTCCTAGGGTCTACTCATCTAGTGGAAAATAAGATTGAGAATACCCCTTGGTGGTAGTTACAAAATATGTTTCTCCTAAGTCGTGTAGGCCTTGAACAAACAAAACGTTTATTATGAAGACAGTTAAATTTCCCAGGGGTTACAAGTAGTCCATTTTGCCTCTTGGCCAAGCATTGGTCTCAGAATGGCAGCACGAATGAGGCTCACATAGAAAAGACAATAATTGTATAAGAGTTTATATTTTTGATGAAACTGTCCCTGCAGGCAAATACGTTTTGCCACATTCCCATTTAAAAGCTAAAATATTATGCTACTCAGTGCTACCTGGCCCAACATGCCAGCTGCCATTGATTTTATGGATTGATGTCATCTCGGCTTACTCAAAGTCACCAAAAGCACAGAGGATTGCTTTGTTTTCTAAACCCCATAAGTCTTTAGGAAGAATTTGAAACTCATGGTGAGAATGGGTTGACTCAAGTTCTGACATTCTCATTAGACTTGACAGTTTTCTGAATTTGGTAGACTAGCTGTGGTGACTGAGGTTACAGCTAGAATATAATTTTAAAGTTCTTGACAGAAAAGATAGCTTGGTGGGCAAAAGTGTTTGCTGTGCATGAGTAAAAACCTGAATATGAATCCCAGAACCCAAAGTAAAAAGCTGAGCAAAGCTGTGTATGCTTATAATCTCAGCAAGACAGGTAGATTCTACCTTCAGATTCAACAAATCACCACCAATCAGTTTTAGAATCTGTCCAACCAATCATCAGCTCATGAAAATTGAAAATCACCCTTTCTCATAATTCCTTCCATCTTCTTAGATAGTTAAGCATCACAAAATGACTCTACCTAGGAACTGAAATAAAAGAATTAATTGTTGGTTGCAAAGAGTCAAAGTCTCCAGCCACTCTAGGCAAAAGTGGAAACTCACAAGTCTTATTAGGATTTATAACTCCTATAACAACTGAGTCCAGTCCTCTCTAACCGTCCTCTCTAACCTCATTAGCTTATTTCTTCCCTTTTGTTTTTTTGCTACAGCCTCTTGCTATACTGATGATCTTACACAACAGGTAAATATTTTAAAATGACCCATAATAATAATAAAAAAATAAAGATACTATGTCGGACATCTCCATTTGTTTTCTCTTTTTGAAAAACCGTTTTTTTCAATAGTCTTAACTCATGATTATTTTCTTTTTTTTTAAGTCTGACTCCAACATCACTGTAATATCACTGTCTTATTTAATATACACTCCCTTGCCTGAGCATAATTTTAATCTACTTTGCACACTGCTGTATCTTATACACCTTAAATGATACATATTTCATTATGTTTATATATTTCTGTCTCCTGCCTTATTTAGTAATAGTTACAAATGCTGGGAATTCAGTTTGTTATTATATTTTACTCATGGGAAATCACATGGGTAAAATACTCAGTAAGTACAGTGATATCAATAAAGGGAACAAATAAAGCAACATCATGTTTGGGCAAATCTGTTCTTTTACTGTGCAGCATGGAACACACCTAGGGTAAAAGAGGTAGAGCATAGCACGTGTGTGTAGGTCAGCAGAACTAAACAAAGTCAGCAAGGATTGCAGCAGAATCTGCCAACATCAACAGTAGAAATTGCCAGAATATCTAGCAGGCACATGGTTCCAGCAGCTTCTTGAATGTTATTTACTCTTGTCTGTCTGCTAATCTAGCCTTTGCTGTCATGAAAAGACTAGCGCTTCTGGTTTAAAAGACATTTTATTTGTTCTCTGCTCACAGTCCCCACTTTCCATCTCTTCTTGAAATCTGGAAAGTGAAGTGTCTGGAGGTCAGTCTGAACAACCCAATGACTAGAAATATGTTTCCTTTTATTCTTGTAAGAACAGTTAACATGGACAGAGTGTGATTTTTAGTGATAATAGCTGCTTTTGAGTTATCCCTGCTCTTTGTAAATAACCCTGCACTTATACTCGTATTAGGAGCCCCTATAAAAAACACTGACCGAGCAAGTTGTTCCTTTGGTGTTTCATGGTCTTCTATTAGATCTGGCATAAAGTGTTCAGTAAAAACATCCATTATTTCACCATTTCACATGCCATGCTGACCTGTTTTTACATGGCTTTTTGAAAAAACCTCAAATTAAGCAACTGAGGAGATAGAACAAGATAAGGAAATATCTTATGGTCTGATTACGTAAATTTTCCTCAGGGTATAGTTATCAAGTTATAAGTCATTGAAGTGGCATAGCTGTTTACAATTCATTTTAATTCCCATAATCTCATTGGGTATAAATTAGAAAAAAAACTGCATCTGTTTCTCATCTGGAATTCTCTCATCCTTGAATTATAGGATTTCTTTACACATAGTTGACTACCAGGAACATTATGGATATGCATGACTATTTATGAGTGACATTTTTTCACGAACACATGATTTTTATAGACTCACTATAGATTACTTAAAACTAGAGCAAAATCAACTACAACTTCACTAATTATTTAAAGTAGCTGATAGTTGCCAAGATCTATCAAGGAGAAGCTAAAAACTAGCAGGTGAACCTTCTGAGATGGTTCTGCCATAGACTGTCAAAGTTAATGAAGGATTTGCTTCTCTAGACAAGGTCAAGAAGAATTTCATTTTAGGAAAACATCCTGCTATTAATATGCTTTTCTTGTTATTATTAAATTTATATAACAATCACTAGGTATTAGCCCACCCTTTTGAGCAGATCTCAGCAGAACAACAAATATTTATTGTCTTGTACTGACACTATATAGCCAAATGTAGATGATTTTTTAAATTACTAGTGATGATTCTGTAAGAATTCTTAAAGTTATATTAGAAACTGCTAAGATCTGTTATAATAGGACTACTATTAAGTTCTTTCTGATCTCAAAACTGTATTGAAAACTCTGCAAGTCTTCAAGTGTCACGAATTAATTGTTTCTGAGATAGTAAGCAGGCTTCTACAACTTAGAGCACATTACAAGAGATTGTAAAACAATTAACAAAAGGTCATACAAAGGAAGCTAACAATTTATTATAGGTGCAAGGGCAGAAGATAAAATAGTGACCAGGTTTATCTATACAAAACTTCACAAGGAGCTGAAGGGGGCTGCAACCCTGTAGGTGGAACAACAATATGAACTAACCAGTACCCCCTGAGCTTGTGTCTCTAGCAGCATATGTAGCAGAAGATGGCCTAATCGGCCATCACTGGAAAGAGAGGCCCCTTGGTCTTGCAAACTTTATATGACCCAGCACAAGGGAACGCCTGGGCCAAGTAGTGGGAGTGGGTNGGTAGGGGAGCAGGGGCGGGGGGGGGGGTATAGAGAACTTTCGGGATAGCATTTGAAATGTAAAGAAAATAATAATGAAAAAATTTAAAAAATTCAATGATAACTTAGTTATGGTCTTTAACATAGTATTGGGAGTAAAGGCATTAGAAGTAAGAAATTGTGAGCAAGGGCATTGTTACATCAGAGCTGGAGGAGAGAGTAAGATTAGAAGAAGAATGTAGAATGGAGTAACTTAGAAATTATAAGGCAACTTAAAAATTAAAAGAACAATATTCAAAATGCAGAGGGAAAGAGGAAAAGAAAAGAAGCTACAAAGAGAGCAGAAGAAGCAAGCTGGCCCCAACTGGTTTGAATGGGTATGTATGAATATGTAAGTGTGAATCTGAATATGAATTTATGTGATTTTAATCCATATTTACTGTGTAAAAGCTTTTCCTTCTGTGTATATGGCTCTCTTCTCCTGGTGCAAAAGAAGTTCATTGCTCCAATCCTCTCCCTAGTAAGTGACAGGATCTGGACAAGAAGGAAAAGACTCTAGAAATTAATCCTTTACTTAATCCCCTGTTGCTTTATGATGAGGTGCTAAAAGCCAGAGACTGCAATTTCTGGCCTCAAAGGAACTCAGGCAGGTCAGCTACAGTAGCAAAGTGACTTAGACTTAAAATAGGTAAACGTTTTATTATTAAACAGCAAACTGAAATATCTCTCAAGGCCAAGTCTTGCCCCCATTTCGGCTCTTCCCCCTCTGCTGCTTCAAGAGGAATCAAGAAAGAAGTGCCAGGGCTGTGCTTTATCAGGAAGTGCTATAAATTCCTAGAACCACTTAGAGTAACATATTTTTTTAAAAAAATAAACAATTTAAGCTGTGTTTCATATGAAACATGTTAGAATACTGGGCCGGAGAGATGGTTCAGTGGTTAAGAGCACTAACTACTCTTGCAGAAGACCTGGGTTCACTTTTCAGCATCCACATGTCAGCTCACAACCACCTGTGTCTCAGGTTCCAAGGGACTTGATTCCTTCTTTTGACTTACAAAGGCCCTCCTGCATGCACGTGGTACAAAACCCATACGGGCATATACATAAATTAGAAAACAAAACACAAAAAGCAAATACATCCCCTTTTAGAAAAGAAAACATAAAATTTGTGACATTAATGATTTAAATTAAGAAAACTAATTTGTACATGAATGTTATGAAGAAAAAAGTTAAGATGTGTTAGTTAAAAAATAAACTGTCCATAAAATTATGATCAGTATCAGCAATCACATAAAGAGAAGAGTAATCGTTTTTTTTTTTCTTATTTTTCTTTCCCAACATGCTTTAGCTATGTTCATGAACTCTCTCTTCTGTAGGTCTCACTGGAGACCTAGTAACTGCAGTGAATTTCTGTATTTACTCAGAAAAGCATACTTAACATATTGGATCAGTCAAACCAGAAACATGCTATGCCTTTCTTTTTAGTGTTTTCTGTATCCTCCAAGACAGGTTTCTATTCATATATATATATATATATATATATATATATATATATATATATATATATATATCATGAACAATTGTGGTTACATTTATTTATATTTTTTGAGTTTTGAGTAACACAATGAAAAAGTTCTTTATATAAATATATAAAAACACAAGAAACCATGTAAGTTATACAAGAAGACTATGGTTTCTAAACCCAGTCACCAGTGTGACTCATGAGGTCACCTACCGTCCAGGAGTTTCTTAAGATCATCTTTTTAATTATATTATAAGATAGTGATTCTCAACAAAATATTCAAAGACTGTCTGACCAAAGTGTTTGAAGTAAAAAATGTTTACCTTGAAATAATCAGTTTCCAGACAGAAATGAACACATTTAAGTCAGAGATAACTAAGATAACCCTACACAGCATTCATTCTCATAAAGCTCTTTGCACTGCATTAATTCGCTCAGAAGAATTAACACAAGAGAATGGAAGGAACACAGATCCAGCAATCTGTCAAAACAAACTTGAAGCACATGCAAAAATAGGGCTTTGAAATTTCAATTTTATCATCTTCCCAAATCCTGGCTAAATACTTGTGGGATGCTGCGTTTATCGCTTTAAATGGTCAGTTTCAACTGAAATTTCAAAAAGATTATTAAGGGTCCTTCTATTTAAAATAAGGGTGTGTGATTGGCAGTCGGGTAGCATTAACAGTTAAAAAATAAATAAATAGATAGATAGATAGATAAATAAATAAATAAATAATAATAATAATAAAAACAGCAACAGCTTCTGTCTAAGCTTTCATAGAAACAAATGCCTGAAAAACATTTCTTTTTCAAGTGCCTGTCTCCATCTCTTTCTTAGCATTAAAAGTTGTGTTTTCTACCTGTAGAGTTCACTGAGAAGACCAGTCACTTCCAATTCTTGTGGCA
Source organism: Mus pahari (assembly GCF_900095145.1). Lineage (NCBI taxonomy): Eukaryota > Metazoa > Chordata > Mammalia > Rodentia > Muridae > Mus > Mus pahari. Next base: position 40,325,761 of record NC_034592.1, on the reverse strand, counting down.
TGAAACAGGCACTTCACAAAACTCCAAGAATAGTTTGTCCTATTTAAGAAACACCAGCTGGAACAGTTAATGCCGTGCCTCGCCTCGCCTCATCTGCACTGACAACACAGCACAGCTTTTACTTTCTATCAAAACCAGAAAAGTTTTTACCTCCATGCAACAGAAAAATAGACACTAAATCTTTATCCGCTAGCACAGCTGCACACTGGCCAGGGCCCCGACCTAAGACTAGTTTCTAAAACAGTGGTGCAATGGGGATCTAACTATGAAAGAGAAACATTCTGAGAGAAGATTTCATGAACAGTACTCGGACTCTAGCAAGCACTCCAACATAAATAAGGTATTTGCATACTTAAAGAATGAAGACGTGGAACATAAACTTAGAGGTGCTATCATTGAGCTTCTTGATAGCAATCACAGAGGGGGGGGAAGAATAATCAAACAAGTTTTATTTACCCCAATCACCTTCCTTCTCCTCCTTTTAATCCTTTATGTGTAAGAATAAAAAGTAAAACTGTGTAACAGCTAAAATTTAAAGTATAGCATGATGTACTGAATGAAATGAATTAGCTGAGCCAAAACAGGGTATACTGGGATAATGATTTCCATGGACTGAGCTGTGATTTAGAGATCTTTCATAGTGGAACAATGGCACCCTTAAAACATGCCAGTGTGGTGGTCCCATTGGGAGAAGGGAGAGCAAGAATGAGATATGGTAGTTCTTAATGGCTTTTTCCCTGATGCCATTTTGATACCCAATATGTTGCCCATATCTCCCATAATAGAAAAAACTAGAAGTGCAGTAGTTCTTATGTGCCATAACAGAAAATGAGCACACGCACACACAAAAAAATGTCTCTGCCACAAGCAACATGAGCTTTAATCTCAGCAGACTTTCTGAATCAAAGTAAATGTTAGTATATGGTATCTATAGTAAATGCTATTTAAATAACACAGAGTTATTATAAATTGCCCTAAGACTAATATAGATTTCAAGTTAGTGATTCTCAGATCCTAAAGTTATCCATTAAAATCATGACATATGGGTCAGGATTAATGCTCAGATCTCATCTCTATGTGTGTATATATCTATCTTGAACTTACCACAGCAGTCTTCTCTGCTTTCCGAGGAATGTTTTAGTGGCAAACATTCTGAGGCTTTTAACCTTATTGTTACATTAACTGGTACTCCAATACTAAATAGTCAGCACTAAACTAATATATATATATATATATATATATATATATATATATGTGTGTGTGTGTGTGTGTGTGTGAGAGAGAGAGAGAGAGAGAGAGAGAGACACTATACAGATTAAGTGGGTTATATTCACATACTTAGGAATATATATACTGTATATGTAAATATGTATACATATACATATGTAATAACAATTATTAAAAACAGGACACAAACTTAAAAGAAAATGAGGATTATATGGGAAGTTTGGAGAAGGAAAAGATGATATAATTATATTCTAATCTCAAAAAAATGAAAATAATTTTTATACCAAAACTGAATTTCAGTGTTTGCTTACATAGTTCCTTTTCTATGTGTATTTTCTGTTAATTTTGCTTTTAAAGCACATAACTTTAAGAATCAGAAATGATATTCTGCTGGGCAAATATTTTTTTTCTAAAGCTTCACTATGTTTACAAAACCTAATTTTTAAAAACTTCAGAATGTCCAACTGTTTCAATAAGCAGAGGCATCTACTCGACAGCATGGTTATTCTACCCCTTTCTGACTGCCACACTTCACTGAAGAGCTCAGTTTACCACATGGGAACTGAATAGACTGTGCACACTGCGTGTTGTTGCATGTAGACACAGACAAGACTAGCTCTGCATTCCGTCATCCAAATTTCTTTCTTGAAACAACTAAATAAGAACCTTGCCAAATGAAAACAGAAAAAAAAAAAAATGAGATGGCTTGTGTCGCTTGTTTTTGCTTTATTGTGCCTTTAAGATTCGTTTCTCACCACAAAGATCTGTCAACACAATCATTCAAGTGGCAAGAGAGACAGCAGCTGCCACCTAATGAGAAGTACAGTATTGCTCTTAGTGTGTATGTCTTCTGCCAGGACTTGGTTTAACTCAAGATAGATACTATCTCTCAGGTCTTTCATTAGAAATCTCTTCCTGTAGTACCACAGGTACTGCAAAGAAGCATTCGACACCCACAAAGGAGTTATTAAATGATGGAATGTGAAACATTCTGACTGCTTCTGGATTATCTTTGCTGGTTTTTTTTTTTTTATTGATTTTTTTTTTTTTAAAGAAAAGCAGCAGTCTTTCCATTAGAGTTTTCCACAATGTGCTTTTGCATATATCAACCTTAATCAAGACAAACTTGAAATATTATCTGAGAAGATGAAAATGTATACGCTAGATGCAGCTCCTCCTGTATAACTAGTCAATGGTGTTTCGCCATAGCTCAAACCCACGTTTGGCTCTACCGTATTAGGCATCCCTAAAGCGACCTGACCCCCAAAAGATTTGCCATATCACTGAGCTCCCAGCTACTTCCGCTCCTGTCTCATCCTTCCTCAGTCACATTCTGGTTCCTGTAGAAGGGTTCACTATACCCTGAGGTTTACTGATATAGGACAGTGAAGATACCAAGGAACAGATTCTCCATGGAACAGATGCAGGGAAACAATACCCTAGCTTTCTAATGTATTCTACACGTTGGCTGCCAGGATTCTTGAAGTCATTTTCCTTTTAAATTTTCTCTTACAAAAGGTGTCTGAGTCACTGCAGACACCTCTACATATAGCCCCTCATAACTGAAATGAATTAAACTTTCAAAAAAGGTTGAGAATTCTCTCTCATGGTTCTTAATATCCTGGTGAAGGGAGTTTAATAAATTCCCCCATCAAAAAAAATGTTGCTTCTTTTTCTCCTCTTTGTTTGCTCTTTGTATATATCTGAACAAGAGAAAAAAAATTGAATCTAGTCATCCACTTTCATATGTGGTAGTTGCTTAAAAGGTACAGTGAAGATGAGTTTGAATCCTGAGCAGATTCTTTGTCTATTACCTCTGCCTCCTCTAAGCATGGTCATCCGTACCCAGTTCTGACCACATTCTAATTGGCTAGTCACTTGCTCAAGAATAAGTTTCATCAGCATCAGACCCTAGAACCCAAGGTCATCAACGCAGCAGGGAGGAATCAGATTCTTTTTTTTTTTTTTTTACCAAGTATCCCTTATGACCCAGAAGGGCAAAGGGTCTATTTGGAGACTTCTCTTGGGCAACTCCTCTCTTTATCTGACTCTCATTTCCAAAATGAGGTGTTACTAGTCTATTCTTTAGGGTAATTCAGACATGATTAATGGTTTTGTGGTTTATATTTATCTTGCTGCTTGCATAAAGTCAAAAAAGTATGGATAAAAGAAAAGAAAATATCGTCAAGTTCACTGTGGTTTTAAGATAAAATTAAAATTATTTTATAAAAGCAAATAGAAAAAACATTTGGAGAGGACCTGCCCACTATGCTAAACTTCACATTAAGAGCAGTTCTCTAAATCCAGATTACAGGGTAAGTCAGACCCCCTGAATTTGAAAGCAATGTGAAAATAAAGTTGCATGTAAAAAGCTTTGCAAGTAAACTAAACAGGAGTAGGCTGAATTGTATCCACAGACCACCAAGAGATTGATTGGGAGAGGTGGATTTGAAAAATTAAGGTCAAACCAGTCAATGGATTGTGTACGAAATACTGTTCTTGGTGGCCAGATTTCCCATTTCAGTGCACATATGTCCACAGAGGATCAAGTCTCAGCTCTGAGCATTAACTTTTTACACATTCCAAGTTTAGAGTAACTGAGCTGGGAGCCATCTGCCACCAAGCATCTAGTTAGATTTGGACCTGATCCATCTCTGCCAGGTGCTTGGTAGTCACACACTCTAGAAGCCTCGGTGCCAAAATTACATGCGAGTCACGGACCTGTGGCTGCACAATGATCCAATTAAAAATATTTTTAGAACTCAGCTTAACTGCTAACGTTTAAACTTTAACATTTATTACTATTATATAATCAGGAATCTGAAATAAAATTCAGCTATGCATGTGATGTGTATGTGTATGTGTATACATATATGTGTATGGAGAGAGAAAGATTAAACAGGGAAACTTCATGGTTTGAGACCATTGTCAATGTAATTAATATTATAAATACATGCATATTTTAAGAATTAATATGTTAATAATATTCTTAAAACCCTCATAAAATTAGATAACTGAGGACTTTACTCCTGTTCTGATGATCAAATATATAAACAACTACATCCTATGTACTGCCTTTCAAGTTTCTCAAATCTTAGAAGCATAAACCTTTGCTTCATATGGTAGCAGACAACGCTAATTCCAGTACTCAGAAGGCTAGGGCAGAGGAATAAAAAGATTTCAGATTAGCCTGACTTCATAGTCATATACTCTGTCTCAAAAAAATATTTTTAAAAAAAATGGAGGGAGAAAGGCAGAACAGGAGGGAAATAATCTCCAGTCTATACCCCCATTGCAGCATGAGAATAAATAACATGTTTTTATAAGTAAGATTTCATGTTTCTAGTCATGTCATAAAACTGAGTTTCTTCCTTCCTTATATGTATGCTATACTAAAATGTTGTTTTCAATGATTATGAGTAATTTCTATCATGTCCATTTTATAAATAAAGGAGTAAAGATCAAATATATTACATTTTTCCTTCCTAGCGACCTGAGACTAGAAACTGGCATTTGAGTCAGAAACTCAAATCTCTCAGACACTCCTACCTACTGCCTTGATGACTGTCTTCCCCAGACACAGACATTTTCCTTTCTTGGTCATTTCCTTTCTTGCCTATTAGCATTAGTCATTATGGGAAAAGATGGCAATGGATCTCACATCGCAAACAGTGAACTAATATCTATGCAGACTAGTACCAGCTTCTTTCTTAGATGATCGATACTTGGAAACTTAAAGGGTTCAATTAGGTTAAAAAATAAAAAAGAGCAAAAAATGGATTTCTGGAGGTTTCTAAACTATCATAGGAGCCATTTGTCTGATGACAAATGAGGACCAACTACTTAGTGGAAACACAGAATGTGGCACCTAAGCAAAGCTCGTGTTTTTTACACATTATTCCTAAAACACTAAGTCCCGTCTTCTTCCTTCTGATGCACGTGCTCTTGACTTGAATTTCATTGATTTACACAGCTGATGGGTGAGAGCAAGAGCTAGAACACCATCCTCTCCTGAGTGCCTATTTGCACAACACCATATTCCCTTGCCCTGAACTACTCCAGGATGAACAAACTCTGCCCCTTTATGCAGAATTATCCAAGGATTTTTCCAATGACCCTCCTTTACATGGAGCATTCTAAAAATGGAGAAAGTGTTTATTTATAGCTTTTATTTCAAGGTGCTTTTCAAATATCTAATTATCAAGTGACCCACACAAGAGCCAGAGGCGGCAAAGGACAGTGGACTTGGCTGCAAATTCTGTAAGCACTCATGTGATGACTGAAATTCTACCACAGACAAAGAATGCTCAGGATGAGAATGCTAAAACATGTGGGCAAACATCTGTGCCTGTCATTTAAGATGCGCTGAGGGCAGGGGACAAAACTCTTTTAACCCTTTGAAGATAGGGATCAAAGTCTTTCATCCTTTAGTAGTACAAGAAAACTTTAATAGTTATCTGGAATACAATTTGTTTATATTCCCTCATATTCCCCACCCCCCTCTTTTGAGACAGGGTTTATCTGTGTAGCTCTGGCTGTCCTAGAACTCACTCTGTAATCCATACTGGGTCACTGAACTCAGACATGCCTGCCTTTGCCTCCTGAGTGCTGGGAATAAAGGCGTGTGCCACCACTGCCCAGCTTATCTTCCCATTTTTTTAAAAGTTTTTTTTTTTTTTTTGAGCTTTCTAAATGTCATCACAGAATAATACAATTCTGAATTTTACTAGAGACTTCAACCAAAGACATTTATAATATAGTTCCTGAGTCGTAGAAATGTTTCTGTTATATCAGACTTTTTCCATCTGGAAGACTCTCCTACTTGATGTACAAGATGGATGAACCCAAAACACTTGTGGATGATTTTCAAAGTTTCAATCCAATGTAGGGAGTTTTCTCATATACAAGTCTGTTGGACCATGAAAGATACGGTGGTCCCCAGTTGAGCTGAGGCTAAAAGCCTCAGTGACCCTGAAGAGACAACAGGAGCTTTGCCTGTTCCCAGGGAACCAGGCCCCTGTCACTAACCGCAGCCACCCATAGATTTATGGCCATCAATCACAGAGGTGGCCTTTGCCCACAGAACCACTGTCTAATCTCCTGTAGAAGGCCTCAAGCACCTGCGCTTTCCCACTCGTGGAGCCGTGTCCTGGGGCTTCCCTACACTCACATAGCAAACAGCTGAGGGTAAGTGCGGTCACTTCCTGTGTCCTGCATCCCCAGCTGAGCCCTGTGGTGGAGCAGACACGGACCCTCTGCAGACAGGGCACCGCCAATTGGGGAGGTGGGACACAGGAGTTGACCAGAGCTGGCTGGGGGTCTCGGAGCCTTCAAGGAGGCTGGGATGTCTGGTTATCAGGCTCCTGGACATCCAGTCACCTCTGGGAGCCATGGAAGAGCTGTGAATGGAGTGGGGGCCAGCAGGCTGGATCTAGCCTTGGGTCAGGGAGGAGAAAAGGGAGCTTTGTCTGGTCAGGTAAAGGCTGGAGGGGAGTTCATGGCTTGACTGGAGGCTTGTCCTTGGCTTGGCAGTTGGTGGTCCTGGCTGGGAATGCAGAGGCCTTCTAGGGGAGACTAGACAGTGGCTTTGTAGCCAAAGGCCATCTCCATGATTGATGGCCACAAATCTATGCCGGGCTGCAGCTAGTGACGGGGGTGGGGGTGGGGGCTGGGGCAGGCAAAGCTCCTACCTTCCCTTCAGGGTCTTAGGGGCTCACCCTGGGACCACACTACTTTTCACGGTCCCACAAAAGCCGAGCTTGGTTTTATTTCTCTATCACTAGACCAAAACAGTTATTAAAGACTAAAAAGCAAGATAACCTTCAAGATAAAATTATCATTCATCTCGTGGTCTGGCTTTAGGTATTAATAGACATGTCTATTAACATGAGCCACAAAGTTCTTGCAAATGAATGGATTGAAGGAATATAAAATACATGAATTCCATAGGAAAATCTTTCATGGGTAAGGATGTAGTTGGCTGTACAAGGTCCTGGATTCAGTTTTCAACACTGTAACTTGTCAATCAATGTATGTATGTATGTATGTATGTATGTATGTATGTATGTATCTATCTATCTATCTATCTATCTATCTATCTATCTATCTATCTATCATCTATCTATCTATATACATACCTACCTACCTTTCTACATCTGTATAGATATAGATATAGATATAGATATAGATATAGATATAGATATAGATATAGATATAGATATAGATATAGATCCTTTTTTTCTTTACATTTAAGCCATATTTCAAAATAAATAATACCAATAGTAAACAATATATTTGATCTTTCTTATGCTTAAAATGCATAGCATCAAGACTATAAAAGACTATAAAAGTAGGTATTGTGATCTGGAAATTTCTACCAGCTATCATCAGAAAAGATAAGTTATCCATGACCCTTCTTTACTGGTGTGGCTCTGTGGTAACTCAATTGGTTTATTCTTTAGCCACTAACGTTGCTGTTTACCATTGCTGAAGTTACCTCTCTGTTCATATCTTTGAAGCTCTTCTTCATTGCCCTGTTCTTCATTGACACCAATTTCCATCAGTCAGTATTTTCTTTGGGAAATTTATTATATTCTTTACTAAGCCACTGATTCACAGGCTGCAAACCTAGGTAGTGATAATGAACCTCCATATTAAACCATTCCTTCCAAGTCTATGTGGTCCTCTATAATATATTCCATTCCCCCATTTCTAACTTTTCTTATTTCTAATGACATGAGTTCAACAGAACAAAACTTTGAGATTTAACAGTGCCATTTATTTCTCATATTTATCTTCATCAGTATTTTCAATTTCCATACAAAGGTAAAAAAGAAAAGGAAGGAAGGAGGGAGGAAGAAAGAGAGCGAGGGAGGGAGGGAGGGAGGGAGGGAGGGAGGGAGGGAGGGAACAATGTCTCTGATTCAGAATTCATCCTCCTCCTCCTCTTCCCTTTTTCTCTCCCTTCTCCATCATCTCTATTTTTCCAGAATTCATTTTTTTAAGTTCTTTTTGTTTGTTTTTTTGGTTTTTGAGGGTTTTTTGTTGTTGTTGTTTTTCTTTTTTTTTTTCTTTTTAGAGATTTTATTATTTATTTATTATATCTAAGTACACTGTAGCTGTCTTCAGACACTACAGAAGAGGGAGTCAGATCTCCTGAGGAATGGTTGTGAGCCACCATGTGGTTGCTGGGATTTGAACTCAGGACCTTCGGAAGAGCAGTTGGGTGCTCTTACCTGCTGAGCCATCTCACCAGCCCCCTTTTTTAAGTTCTTCAAGCATATTCTTCCCAGGTGTTAAACCAAAACTTACAGCCCAGTACAGCTCTTCTGTCATCAGCCCCAATTGAGCCTTTGAACATGTTGCCCTTTGAAGGTAATTTCCTTGCCTGTTAGACTTACATTACTGTTCAGGAAAGTATTCTTTCTCCCTACTTTCCTCTAGGCACTTATTACCCTCAATTGCTTGTAGCAATACAACTGAGCACTTTCACTTATGCTAATAAAATCCCCAGTGGCTTTCTCAAACATGCCCCAGGGAACCAGAATTCAAAGAATTTTAGCATTAAGTAGCCACTTCCCCTTAAGGATCTGGTTCTGAATGTGAAATTTCTAAGCCAATTGTCTTTCACAATAAATTAATTTAAGGAGCATTTACAGAAATGGTCTTCAAACCTGATAAATTGTCATGTAGCATGTCTTGGTGCCTTTATTAAAAAAAAAAGAAGAAGAAAGAAAAAAGAAAGAAAGAAAGAAAGAAAGAAAGAAAAAAACTATAGTTTACAAGGAATATGATTCCTTTTTTCCCCATAATATCAAATAATGTTTCAAAATGTCTCTTTCATTGTTACTTTTTAGGCATATTCTCACTTGGAAACTTTTTAACCCTTGATTGTACTGGTTGACACTTTGGGTTCACTAATTTGTTCATTAACTTTATTAGCCACATATAACATGTTACTGTTTTATGTATCTGGTTCAAAAAAATCTTAAAAATTATAATCATTAAATCCATGGGGAAATGATTTCTGGAATGAGACTACGAAGAACAAAAGTAAATATACCAGAAGAACAACAAGCCATTACCTCCATCTTTAGCCTTAGCTTCAGATGAGAAAAATTCTACTATATAAAGATGTAGCCAATTGTATATTATGATCCCACAGCTCCAAGTTCTTGACAGAGAGGGTCACAGTATAAGGAGGGGCAGACAACCACCACACCATGTCCCACTGTCATTCCCCACTCTAACTGCAGTCATTCTGTTGCAGAAAGAACAGCTGGGAGGCTAGGGGTCTCTTCACTGCCTACACCCACAAGTAAAAGCCAACTCCAGCTCTCTAGCCTGTAGTCTAGGCCTACATGGCCTTCACCTCTGCCCATTCCAACTAACGGTCTTGACATAAAACCCACAGTTCTCATGTTAAATGGGAAAAGGGTTTATTCTGAAGTGATTCTGAATGCCCATGACCCAGGAACACAGACTTAGGTTACCCCAAATTCCATGTTTCAACATGGAAGCAGTCTCATAAAGTTGTGTAGTTTTACAGAACAAAGAGAGTCACAAATCAGGGCAAGTTTAAAATGCATTGGGGGGGGGGGTACATCAGAAAGGTGTACAGCAAGATGAAGGAACCTTTTCTATAGGCCCAAGATGCTAGTTGATGACATTCTAAACGTTTGGGTTAGTGGACGTTAAAGATATACTAAGTAAAGAGATTCTCAGTGATTTCTATCTGTTATTTTATGTTAATTCAGATGAAGAGGGAAAGGAATGGCTGATTTGGAGGACCAAAAGTAGCCCATGATAACGTAATTAGCCTGTGGTCCTGTAACACTGAAAGCTCTTCACAGTGCTATAGTTCTTATCAATAAATCAGTCTCTGCATGCACAGCTTCTTTTCAATAATTCTCATTCACAGAAAGGCTTAATCATCAAGAATCACATTTTGTGCTTCTGGGGACCACATGCTATTTATTAAATATTTTGTTATACTCATTTGATATGGTACAGATGAGGCTGAGTAAAGGGCAGGAGAATAGTCTTCAAGATAGAAGAATATCTAGAAAAGGCCAGTAAGAATCCTGGATCATCATCATGCAAATATATATTTCTTTTTACTCCCTTTGTATCCGATATAACATTTATATGTGATATAGGATTTCCTAGAATTAATAATTAAGAACACAGTTTAGCCGAATGGCATGAAGGTAACAGATGAACAAAAGACGTATTTAATATAACTAAAATCTATAAGTATTTTTAACTAGGTTGGCTATGTTTCTCCCTGTATTTATTTGTACTCTATGAATTATTGTACTTACAATAAAATGGTTAAAAATGAGATTTTGGAAGGAGTTGCTGAAATATTATCCCCTTTTTAATTTGTAAAATATAAAAAATTGTTTAATTAATTGTTTAATCATGGATAATTATAGTATAATGCATTTTAAACACTAATGAAATAAAAACATCAGTACTTAAGGTATAAAACATTATGAATGTTGTTACTACTCTAGATGGATGTCTTTTTTTCCAAATTGGATAACCCAAAGAATTAACTCAAATCTTAGAGTATCTCTAGCTAAAGTAAATGTAGTTAAACTTTAATAAAATAAGCTGTTTCTTGTTTTATCTAAATTGTGATGAATAAAAAGAATATAAGTGTATACACACATACACACAAGCATACATACATATGCATGTTTTTAAAGATAACAATAAAAACTTATCTTTAAACATTAGTTTTGAATAAGGTAGGAATTTTGGGTAAGCAAACAGGCATAATAAAAGACATGATCAAATAAAAGAACGCAATACCTTAATTTGCAGCTTCATTAAAACCAAGATAAACATTATTTCAATATTTAGAGATATAGCAGGTAGAATATTAAATATCATATGCAATATAGAAATCTAATTACAAAAATAGGTAAGAAACATAAATGGTGAGAGCTATGTCTAGTTTCTCTGGACAGTCAATTACTAGTGACATTACAGTTGAGCATAATCCAACATTTCTGAAGTCTGCATACATGTGTTCTCAGAAGAATCAGAAAGAGATGATTCCTTTTAGGAATGAACTAGAATTACCGGGACACAGTCCTGATCTTTTAATGTAATGTTTTTTAATCTAATTTTGTTATGTGCTAAATTTACTTTTGGCATTCAAAATTAAGTTGAATTGCAGATTCAAATTTACATATTGTGATCATGTATTATGGCAACTCCATACTATTTTATAAGCTTGAATACTCTACACATCTTAAAACCAATTAAAATGTTATCTTCATGAATACTGAAAGTTTCATGGATCTTTAACATTCTACATATAGATTTGGTAAACATTTTCTACAAACAAATTCCAAATATACATTCATATAAATTTTTACCTCGTTATATAAAAGGTAACATAAATTTATATGATTTTTTTCAAAATATTCTTAATATAAAACTATTAACTATAACTTTCCAAATTAATGCTGGGTTACACATGAATTGATAGGTATGATTGCTAAAGATCTCTATGATAAGTTTTCTTTAACAATGAGAATTATAGAAAATATAATCCCAACAAATAATAATGTTTAAAATCATGGTTTTTAAAATACATCTTATGTACTATTATGTGCTAACGTGCTGTCTCCATGCATGTGATTATATGTTAATATACTTAGTACATATTTGACTTATATATTCATGTAAACTAAAGTTGTTAACTTGGCCTGGCTTCATCTTGATTCATAATAAAATTAAAGTGCTAAGAAAAATAATGATAAAAGACACCGTATATTTAGTCAATGTGACTACATAAGTAAAACAAATAGAAATGGCTAAATGTCCTAATCTTTGTTTGGGAAAATTAGCATAAATAGATTAGTGTTTGCTGCCCCATTTCAGAACCTTATGTGTGACTCTATGTCAAGACAAGTGATCACTGTCTATTCCCATGTCTGTAACAGCACTAAGGTGAGTTTTATCATATAGGGAGTCATATCTGAAACTTTTCTTAGGGGATCTGATTATATTTGGAACAAAGTGATGAGAAATGGCTATCTTGTTTTAAATGCCTATTATTTGAGGAAACCTTCTGATATGCGCATATAAATGAAATGTGACCAACACAGAGAAAAATAAATTCAGATACACAAAAGCTGCCTTTAAAAGTCTTGTATGTCAGACACTGGAAACTTCAAAGTTGCTCTTATAAGTATATTTGAGGAACTAAAGAAAATCCTCCCTAAGGGTATAAAGGAAAATGTGATTACTTCTCATCAAATAGATAATATCAGAAAGGAAAAAATGAGAAAAACGTTTTGATTTTTAAAAAATGTGAAGAGGAAGTCACACTACTACCTCAAATCAGTAATTGAAAAGAACAGTAATTAAAATTATTTTCTCTAGAGGAAATCAACTTTAGTTTTGTACAGGCATAAAAAAAGAATCAATGAACATATAAGTAAATGGATGGAAAGTATGCTGTATGAATAAAGAAAGGGGGATGAAAAAAAGAATTTGTTTGCAAAAGGCCATGAATTTCCATGGGAAGGGGACAAAGGTGGTGTCAGAGTAGGAAGAGGGATAGAGTAGATTTGAGTAGAGTACTAAGGTATAAAGTACTCAAAGAAGGGTAAATTTTAAAAAACAAAATTAGAGTAGAGCCTCAGGGAAATTTAGCACAAAATGAACTGTGTTAGTACACACACATGAGAAAAGCAAGGAGAGGAGGGAATGAGGAAAAGAGGCAAAAAGAAAAAAAAGAGAGAAAAGAAACAACAACAACAAAACAAAAACAAAAAACAAACAAACAAACAAAAACAAAGAAAAATGGGCAAATTTCCCAAATGGTTACATCCCTTGGGCTTCATAAACTATTTGGTGAACTCCATCCTTTTCCATGTGGGATAAAGAAGAAGTCTACACTGTAAACATTGAGAAAGGAGAAAAATCTTCTAGATGGAAAGAAAAATATGACACAACATGCGCAGAACTAGAACAAAATCTCATCATTTTCTCCCCCAGACTAGAAAAGTAAAATGTGGTCCAGATCTTCTTAGCAGCTACTATAATCCTGCTACCCAGCAGATACTATTGTTTCCTGCACTGTGCCTTTCTAAGTTCATGCTTTTTATTCCTAATCCCTCATAGGATTGTTGGAGGTTTCAGGAAAATCTTTTTAGATATAGCAGAAATAAAATTTGAAAGAAAAAAAGAGAGAAAAATGAAAAGATGTAGTTATGTTGTTCCTTATCAAAATGTTCAGTTCTGATGCTTGGAAACCATCAAAAAACTAAGAAGTAACATCCGGGACGAAACACAAGTTACAGCTCTGAGCAGTGACTTGTATGTAGGATGCACAAAGAATTCTTAGAATTTAGAAGTAAAATGACAATCCAATTTAAAAAATGGGCGATAAGGTCTGAATAAATGATTCTATTAAAAAGATATACAAATGGCTCATTAACATGTGAAAACCTGCTGGGCATCATTGGCTTTCAGAAAATTTCAACTCAAATGTACCATGGGATACCAGTTCACACCCACAGGGTTGGCTGTGATAAAAAAGACAAGTGTTGGCAGGGATGAGGACAAGCAGACATTGGAACCCCCAACATGTTGCTGTTGGCAATTAGACCTAATAAAGCATCCTTTGACAAAATTATGAAATCTTCTCAAAACCTTAAGATTAGAATCATATAAACCAGTAATCATATAAACTCTACTTTAAGGAATCCTTAAAATAAATAGAAACATATGTGAACACAAAAAATTATGCTCAAGTTTTTACTACCACCTTATTCATAACATAAATAAAAATAACCTGAATGTCCACTACTGGATGATATCCAGAGCATGGAATATTCATTAAAAAGAAATAAATCTTTGATATTGGTAGGAGCCTTGAAAATACCCTGTAAAAAGAAAAAAGCCAGCTACAAAAGACTATATACTACATGACGCCATATATGGGACTTCCACAATATGCAAATCTGTTCCCAGAGAAAGGAGATTTGTGATTATAGTGATTACGATGGTTGGGTTGGTGGGTGGTGAGTGGTGATATGGAAATGACCAGTACAAAGTTGAAAAAGATGAATAAAAATGATCAGTAGATTGTGTAAATAGTTACATAATTCTGTGAATAAACTAAACTCTGAGGTTGAACCTTTAATAGTGGGTAGGTCATACTGCAACAAATCCACTTATTGTAACACTTGTGCACATTCAACTGTCAGACAAAGGCAGGGAAGGCAGATGCAAAATAAATCCTTCCTCGAAACCCAAAACTCATTCTTCAGTATGAGTTTTGATATATATATATATATATAAGAAGGAATATGGCTCCTGTGTGCTGAGTCCACTCAAAGCACAGCCAGCAGAGGCTAGCTGCAGCTCAGTCTCCATCTCCGTCGCCTTCCCTCCCAACAAGGATCCAGGAACACCCAGATTAGACCCTACCTATCTCTGATCCTCCTGTGTCACAGCCAGCAGAGGTAAACTATTCTGCCCCCTAAACTCCATTGTCAGGCTCACAGCTCTGCTTTCCTTCCTGAGGAGGCCTGCAGAACCCAAGGAATATTCAGTTCTACCTGAGGCAAAGTTGGCAGAGGTGAGCAGTGGGCTATTCCCACTGTCAGGCCCAAGGCTCTGCATGCCTTCCCAAGATGACCTTTCTGCAATTCAGACAACAGGAGAGATTACTAGATGGTGAATGGCCAGCATATGAACACAAACAACAAGAACCAAGGCAATAGGATACCACCAGAGCCCAACTACCCCTACTACAGAGCCCAGCTATCTTACTACAGAAAGCCCTGGATATTCTAACACAGCCAAAATATAAGAGAATGAACTTGAGTCCAATCTTTAAAAGATGATACAGGACTTTAGAGAGGAAATGAGTAAATCAATAAAGAAATACAGACAAGTGCAATCAAACATGGGAAGGAAATACATAAAACTGTTCAAGACCTAAAAGTAGAAATAGAAGCTGTAAAGAAAACATGAACTTCGGGGATCCTAGAGATGGGGAACCTATCTATGCCCCAGTATAAGGGAATGCCAGGACCAGGAGTGGGAGTGGGTGGGTTGGGGAGCAGAGTGGGGGAGATAGGGGATTTTTGGAGGGGAAACTAGGAAAGGGGATAACATTTGAAATGTAAATAAAGAAAATGCCTAATAAAAAGATTTAAAGTAAACAAATACATACATACATACATTTAAAAAAAGAGAAATGGAAAACCTAGGTAAGAGAACATAAACTACAGATACAAGAATCACTAAAAGAATGCAAAAGATGGAAGAGAGAATCTCTCCAGCATAGAAGATGTGATTGAAGATATCAATACAACAGTCAAAGAAAAATAATAAAGCTATAAAACTTCCTGAGTCAAAATATCCAAGAAATCTGAGACACTATGAAAATACCAAACTTAAGAATAATAGGAATAGAAGAGAAGACTTTCCACTCCAGGGCCCAGAAAGTATTTTCAACAAAGTCATCGAAGAAAATTTCACCAACCTAAAGAGATACCTATAAACATAAAAGAAGCTTACAAAGCACCAAATAGACTAAACCAGAAAAGAAATTCTTCCAGCCACATAATAATCAAAGCACTAATGTACAGAACAAAGAAAGGATATTAAAGGCTGCAAGGGGAAAAGCCCACATAACATATAAAGGCAGACAGACCTATCAGAATTGCACCCAAATTCTCAACAGAAATTCTAAAACCCAGGAGGGTATGGACAGATATCTTGCAGACCCTAAAAGACCAGAGATATCAGTCCAGGCGTCTATACTGAGCAAAACTTTCAGTCGCTATAAGTGAAGATACTAATATATTCCACAACAAATCCAAATATAAACAATATTTATCTACAAATCTAGTCCTGCAGAAGGTAGTAGAAGGAAAACTCCAAGTCAAGGAGGAGGCTAACTGCACCCAAAACCACAGAAGAAATAAATAACCCCACACCAGAAAACTTAAAAGAAGGGAATATGTGCACACATACACACACACGTGCATACACAGACAAACAAATACACACACACACACTCCAGACATCAATATACCAGGAGTAAACAATCCTTGATCATAATATCTATCAATGTTAATGGACTCAATTCCACAATTACAAATAGAAAAAAGCCCTACAGACTAATGGCATAGATTCAAAAACGGGATCCATCCTTCTGCTGCATACAAGAAATGCACCTCAGCAAAAACATAGATATTACCTAAGGGCTCCAAAAGGTTTTCCAAGCAAATGGATCAAAAAAGAAAGCTGGAGTAGCTATTCTAATATCTAATAAAATAGCTCTTCAACCAAAATTAATCAAAAGGGATGGAGAAGGACACTTCATACTCATCAAAGAAAAAGTTCAACGAAATGACATCTCAAATCTGAACATCTCTACTCCAAATACAAGGGCACTCATGTTCTTAAAAGCAGCATTACTAAAGCTTAACTCACACACTGAACCCCACACATTAATAGTGGGAGTCTTCAACATCCCACTTTCATCAAAGGCCAACAAGACAGAAACTAAATAGAGAACTATTGAAACTAATAGACCTAACAGAAACCTATGAAATGTTTCACCAAAACACAAAAGATAGCAACTTCTTCTCAACACCTCACAAAGCCTTCTCCAAAATTGAACATATACTCAGTCACAAAGCAAGTCTCAACAGATAAAAGAAAAGCAAAATAACTAAAGTGTAGAGCAGAGACTGAAGGAAAGTCCATCCAGAGACTGACCCACCTGGGAATCCATCCCGTATACAGTCACCAAAACCAGACACTATTGTGGATGCCAAGAAGTGCTTGATGAAATGAGCCTGATATAGCTGTCTCCTGTAAGGCTCTGCCAAAGCCTGACAAATATAGATGCGGATGTTCCCAGACAACCAGTCAACTGCACATGGGGTCTCCAATGTAGGAGTTAGAGAAAGGGCCCAAGGAGCTGAAGGCGTTTGCAATCCCATAGGAGGAACAACAATATCAACCAACCAGGGCCCCCAGAGCTCCCAGGGACTAAACCACCCACCAAGGAGTACTTATGGAGGGACCCATGGCTATAGCCCCATATGTAGCAGAGAATGACCTTGTCAGGCATCAATGGGAGGAGAAGCCCTCGGTTCTGTGAAGGCTTGATTCCCCAGTGTAGGGGAATGCCAGGACAGGGAAGCAAGAGTGGGGGGAGGGGATTGTTGAGCAGGGGGAAGGGGGATAAGACAGGGAGGGTTGGAGGAGAAATGAGGAAAGGGGAATTTGAAATGTAAACAAAGAAAATATCCAATAAAAAAATGACACTGGAAAAAAAAAAACTGGACGTCAACAACAGAAACAACAGAAAGTCTACATGGCAACTGAAGAACGTTCTACTCAATGACACCTGGATCAAAGAAAAAATAAGAAAAGTAAAGACTTCCTAGAATTCAGTGAAAATGAAGGGACAACATACCCAAATTTATGGGACACAATGAAAGCATTTCTACGAAGAAAGTCCACGCCATTACGTACATTCATTAAGACACCAGAGAGATCTTATACTAAAATTTAAAAACACACCTAGAACAAAAACAAGCCAACACACTCGAGAGGAGTAACCAGCAGACATAACCGAACTCATGGATGAAGTCAATACATTCAGAAACAAAGAGAACAATGCCAAGAACTCATGAAAGCAAACGCTGGTTCTTTGAGAAAATCAACAAGATAGAAAAATCACTAGCCAAACTAACCAAGAGACAGTATCCAAGTTAACAAAATCAGAAATGAAGAGAGACCTAACAACGGACATCAAGGAAGTTCAAAGAATCATTTAATTCCTTCTGCAAAAACCTGTATTCCATAAAATTGGAAAACTGAAAGGAAATGGACAATTTTCTTTATAGGTTCAACTTACTAAAGCTAAATCAAGATCAGGTAAACAATTTAAATAGTTGTAAAATCCCTAAGGAAAAAGAAGCAGCCATCAAAATCTTCCAACCAAAAAAAGCCCAGGGCCAGATTGTTTTAGCATGGGTTTAGCACAGAATTCTACCTGACTGTCAAAGAAGATCTAATACCAATACTTTTCCAACTATTCCACAAAAAGAAACATTCTATGAGACCACAGTCAACCTGATACCTAAATCACACAAAGCCTCTACAAAGAAAGAGAATTTCAGATTAATTTCTTTTGTGAACATTAATTTTAAAATACTCAATAAAAATACTTGCAAAGTAAATCCATAAACATCATCCACCATGATCAGGTAGGCTTCATCCCAGGGCTACAGAGATGTTCAACATATAAAATTCTATCAACATAATCCACCATAAAAACAAATTGAAAAAAAAAAAACCACATGATCATCTCATTAGATGCTGAAAAAGCCTTTGATAAAAATCCGACACCCCTTCATGTTAGAAGTCTTGAAGAAATCACTATACAAGGTGAATACCTAAATATAATAAAGACAATATACATCAAGTCAATAACCAACATCAACTTAAATAAAGAGAAAATTAGAAGTAATTTCACTAAAATCAGGGACAAGACAAGGCTGCCCAATTACTCCTTATCTGTTCAGTATAGGACTTGAATTTCTAGCTACAGCAATCAGAGAGGTGACCAATAAGCTGTAAATTAGAAATTAAGAAGTCAAAGTATCTCTATTTACAGATGATATAATAGTATACATAAGTGACCCCCAAATTTCTACCAATGAATTCCTACAGCTGATAAACACCTTCAGCAAAGTGGTTAAATACAAAATTAACTAAAAAAAAAAAAAAAGATTCAGTAGCCCTCCTTTATACAAAGGATAAATGGGCTGAAAAATAAATTAGAGAAACAACCTCCTTTACAAAAGCCACAAACAACATGAAATATCATAGCATGGGTAACTAATCAAGCAAGTGAAAGATCTGTATAACAAAAACTTCAAGCCTTTGGAGAAAGAAATTGAAGAAGATATCAGAAGATGGAAAGATCTTCCATGCTTATGGTTCAGAATGATTAACATAGTAAAAAAAATGGCCATCTTACCAAAACCAATCTACAGATTCAATGCATTTTCCATCAAAATTCCAACACAATTCTTTAGAGACCTTGAAAGAGCAATTTTCAACTTCATATGGAAAAATCAGAAACCCAAGATAGCAAAATCAATCTGATACAATGAAAGAACTTCTGGAGATATCAATATCTCTGTCCTCAAGTTGTATTACAAAGCAATAGTGATAAAAATTACACGGTATTGGTACAGAAATGGTTGATCAGTGGAACAGAGGCAAAGACTCAGAAACAGACCCACACACCTATGGATACTTTATTTTTGACAAAATAATACAATGGAAATAAAAAAAAAAAACATCTTCAACAAATCGGGCTGGTCTAACTGGATGTCTGCATGTAGAAGAATGCAAATAGATCCATAGTTATCACCTTGCACAGAATTTTACTCCAAGTGGATCAAAGATCTCAAAATAAAACCAGAAAGAACATAGACGAGAAAGTGGAAAATAGCCCTGAACAAATTGGTACAGGAGACTTGGGAGGAAGAAAGGAGGGGACGGGGGAATGGGGGCAGAATCAGGAATAGGAGGAGATGGGGATGACATACAGAGGGTCAGGAATTTGAACAGAGGAGTGTAGCAATGGGGGATGGGGAACTGATGTTAACCACCAGCATATCCCAGATGCCAGGAAAGCAAGAGGCTCCCAGGACCTGACAGGGATGAGATTAGCTGAAATGCCCAACAAAGGGGAGGGAGAACCTGTAGAGACCATATCCAGAGGTTAGGCAAGGCCCCCATTGGGGAATGGGACCACCCATTCATCTTCAAATTTTTAACCCAGAATGGCTCCTGTCTAAACGAAATACGAAGACAAAGTATGGAACAGAGACTGAAAGAAAGGCCATCCAGAGACTGACGCAAATGGGGGTCCATTCCATATACAGACACCAAACTCATACACCATTGTGGATGCTAAGAAGTGCTTGCTTACAGGAGCCTGATATAGCTGTCTCCTGAGAGGCTCTGGTAGAGCCTGAGGAATACAGAGGAGGATGCTCCCAGCCAACCATTCTTTTGACCACAGCCCGCGATGTAGGAGTTAGAGAAAGGACCCAAGTAGCTGAAAGGGTTTGGAACCCCATAGGAAGAATATCATCAACCAACCAGAACCCCCACCCCCACCCCAATACCCGAGTTCCCAGGGACTAAACCACCAACCAAAGAATACACATGGAGGGGCCCATGGCTCCAGCCGCATATGTAGCAGAGTATGACATTTGTCTGGAAACAATAGGAGGAAAGGCCCTTGGTTCTGTGAAGGCTCGATTCCCCAGTGTAGGGGAGTGTTAGGGTAGTGAAATGGAAGTGAGTGTGTGGAAGGGGGAATATTCTCCAAAGCAGGGAGAGGGAGAACGGGTAGGGGATAACATTTGAAATACAAACACATAAAATACTCAATAAGAAATAAAGAAAGAAGGGAGAGAGGGAGGGAGGGAGGGAGGGAGGGAGGGAGGGAGGGAAAGAGAGCCAGCAGAGAATACATAAATTTCACTCAGAAACCCAGTTTTCCTAAACTATTCATTTGTATGAGGGCAAAGCCACATATTTCTTCACATGGCTAATGTATGTTTCATTGGAAAGGTACTCATTTCAATATTTATAAACACTTGAATCTTATAACCGTGGGAGCACAGTAATGTAAGAAGATAATAGCTTGGATTCTGAACTCCTATAGCCTAGTGCCTTCGTTGAAAATAAAAGCCTCCACGTTTTAACTGCTAGACTTGAATGCCAGATAAAACTTTTTTTTTTCAACTGTGTGGGTTTGAATAAATTATTAAGTTCTCCCAGTATTAGTTTATTTGCAGTTTATGAAAACACATTTCTATGCCTTACTCACATTGTCTCTTTCTATATGCACCACCTATGAAATTCTTCCTTCTTCCAAGGCATGCAAACCTATCTTTTAGATGCGACCTCTGACAATTCCACTTTATAAAGCAATTACCTCACAGAAGGTAACTCTTCCCTTTAGAAGTAAACCCTCCTTATAGAAGGGACAAACTAACACCTGGGAGGGACTTGGATCAGTTAACTGGTGCATACAGTGTGCTCCTAAATGATCCTAACCATAATGTAATGTCAATGATTAATTTTTCTTCCATGATACACAGCTGTTGATTAGGTTCATTTTAAAGCTAGAATGGATCTTATTTTAGGAAATAGATATCAGTATGAAAGACAGGAAGACATTGATAGGCCTGTTTAAAAAAAGCAGACCTCACTTCTCCCTACTATTTTTTTTAATTTTTGAGAATATATAGTTTAATTACATTTCTCCCTTCCCTTTCTTCCCTCTACACTGTCTCTTATATCCACCCCTTCTTTCCTTCAAAGTCATGTCATCTATTTTTCAGTACTGTTACATATACATATCCGTTTGTATGTGCGTATATATTCCTAAATACAATCTATTAAGTCTGTGTAATGTTACTTTCACGTATCTCTTCAGGGCTGATCACTTGGCATTGGTGTTTTTCCCTGGGGAAGACCACCCGTCCCAGCCTTCCTCAGTTGCCTGTAGTCCTTTGTATAGGTTGTAGGCATCATGTGTTTTTCTCCATTGACTCTGGTGTGTTTACTGGTTTCATCTTGTTCAGCTCATGTTTAGGCAGACATGTTATTGAGACTTTTGGATATAGCTTCTGACATTACTAGGAAATAGCATTTTACAGCCAACTCCCTTATCCTCTTGCTCTTTCTGTCCCCTCTTCCCCAGTGTTCCTGAGCCTTAGGAGCAAGGGTGTTATTTAAATATGCCCATTAAGACTGGGATCCACAACTTTGTACTTCGATTGGTTATAATTTAATTGCATCTGACCGTTAAAGATTTATTAACCTGCTCCTGGAAATATGCCGCTAGCCTTGGACGACAGCCCCCACTAAATACATCCTTTTATAATTGTTATATTTTGATGATTTATAGTGATGTTACCTGTTCTGTTTGTGATTCACTAAATACATAGTTTCAGAGTTGTAATGCTTGGATGATTTTTGTGCTTTACTGTGCCAAATGATTTTTCTTGGTATTTGTGATTGTTTCACTGGATATAGTTTCTAAGAGATGTAGTGTTTGGTTTTTTAACGTATAAAATCCCCTGCTTGAGAGCTGCAAAATGCACTCAGATAAAAAAAAAAAAAAAAATAATAATAATAATTTAATTGCATTTTCTCCCTTCCCTTTTTCTGTTTTCTGTAATGGTCTCTGTCTTTTGCAAAGCAAAGTTTTCTTGTTGAGGGGTAAAGAATATACTTATATGTGGTTAGGCAGTGTTTTATAGATTGATTGGGGATTGTGCTGGTAATTGGTGGATGCGAAAATAAACAGAAGTTTAAGGTAAAAGAAGTACTTAGGAAATTCTTCTAAATGAGATCTTGTCAGTCGTGCCTCAGTGCTGCTGAAACAGTAACCACAGCAACCTGTTAAGCAACTGCTCTATTCCCTGTGTTATATCTGATGGTCTCACAGTCTCACATAGATTACTCAGTTAGGCAACTACTCCCTCTGTCTGCAAAATAAAGCCCACGCTAAAAGCCAGACACCCTTAAATCCTCACAGCTGTCTTCCTCCGTTAGTGCAACCCTCCAATCCCTCTGTGTCAGAGCTGGGAGGCAGCTCTGAATCTTCCCTGTTTATTCCTTTGTCTTTAGCTCCAGTGTGATTCTGCTTTTACCACACACTGGGCTTAAGCAGTCCTTTCTCCCGTCTCCATCTGCCTAGACTCTGCTTAGGCCTCCTGTAATCTTCCACCCACTCACTGTCTTTGCCACTCTATCATCAAAACCTAACTTCCAGCAGCCCTTTGCAAGTCCAGGTTCTACTTTGCACTGCTAACACTGATTTTGAGCACACACGATGGACTTACTGGGTTACATTTTGTACACCAAAAAGTTTTGTGAACATGCTGTGTACTGGTTGGGGAACCCTTTGTATAGCTAGCATTGTTTTTAAGTACATGGTATGTACTAATCAGGCTCTCTTCTGGACATGATTTATTAAAATCAGGAACCCAATCTTCTGTTACCATCTTAACCTTGGCACCAGAGTACCGGTTGTGCTGAAAACATCTGGAGATGGCCTTAAAAACATTGTAAAGATGTTCTTATAGAATGTCTGTGAGAAGGAAAGCCTGGCTTGTATCTCAGTAGCTTACAGACTGTTCTGTGAGAAATGGCTCTAGAAAAATCTGTAAGCTCCATTTCATCTCAGTCAATGCCCAAAATAGTACCCCAGCCTCCTGAAATCACATGTGTCTGCCATCCGAACATATGAAAGGACATGGAATGAGATAGTCTGCCTTCTGTTAAATTTAAAATTGGGATTTAAAGGGGGACACCTTGGCATAAAGAATTTATGAATTATAAATAAATCAGTGGAAAGAGGAATAGCAGACGACCTTCATTTTCTCAAGTATTTCTGGGAGAAGTGGTAAATTAGATATGCACAGGAGAGACGGATAGACCTGGGGCACGTGTTTTAACCTGTTGGTGCCACTACTCATACTAAAGAGCTTCAGGCTATTGTGGTAAAATTGTACAGCTATGAATCAAAACTTACAGCAAAATCATTTGTCAGTAGTTGAGGGGAGTAAGGAGGAAGAGGGACAGGGGTGGGGAGGTGCAAACTATCAGAGTGTAAGTAAGCTTTAGGAGGAAAGATCAGAAATTTAGTCTATTGCTTTAAATACTTTGCTTCTACTAATTTTTTACAGCACAATTCCTCTAGAAAGGAATGACTTCCTGTCCCACTCAGTCAGGATCATCTGAGGACAGATCTGGATTAAGTGCTCAGTCCAGAAAAACCCCTGAAGCTCAAAGACTAGAGTCTGGCCCTATTGTCATTAGCTTTCCAGACATGTTAGCCTTCCTGGCACTTTCCTAAGGCTATAATACAGGTCAAGCCTACAGCTAGACACTTTTAAAAGTAAGGATTCAAAATCTTGCCATTTGTTGAAATTTAACAAAAAAAATTCTTCGGCATATCTTCTTTGCCTTTTACCAAAGCTACCTTTCAAAAACGGAGTCAAACAATAAACTTTTTAAACTACATGAATATTTTTAATGTGGCTCCCACTTTGCCTTTCTCATCTTTGTGAGCCATCTCTATTAATTTACTAGTACAGTTAGAAATAAAAACAAACATAGCCATGTTCACTTTTATTTTTCTTTGAAACTTTCTCCGTTTGTACCATTTAAGGACTTTTCCATCTCAGAAGAGATCGTGATCGTTATATACCCTGGGGAAGGGTCTCCTCTGCCAGAAGCGTTTTTGGAGAGATAGTTACACTTGTATGTTTCTAGAAGATATGAAGTCATGCTGTTCATTCCTTACTTGGTCCTATATTTCAGAGGTATGCATGTGGATAGTGTGAAAAACATATTTTCAACAAGGAGTAAAACATCAGTAACAGAGTCACCCACACAGCCTATTTTGAGAATTTGCTCCTTTTGAAATGTCTTCATCTTCCCCTGAAACTGAGGATAAAAGATGATCAAGGTTAGTTCTGTCATAGAAGTCATTAAAAATAACTCTGATGCTAATTAAAAGTTTTCTTGCTACTGCCAGAAACCTACCTCTTCAAGTGTGGGACTTATTTACTGAGCTTGAATAGAAAACTAGTACACCCTGCCTTGTTGATAAATGTTCTAGTTGGTTTTACAGGAACTACTCATTCCACGTTTCTGGGAGTTGCTGTAACCCATATCCTCAGTCTCATATCTATGCACCTCCTCCTAACTTGGCAAATGTTGACTGTAGTCAGCTGCCCAGGCAGCACACTGAATGGCCAAGCCAATTCGCTCAGAATTTTAAAATGAGTCACACAAAGGGTACTCTATTTGGAGTTTCATCTTTGAAAATAAGCACTTCCATGCCCCTGAATCGCAATTTTCAAGATGAAGATTGTGATTCCCGCCTACATGAAAGGGAGCTTGAAAATATAAAGGAATATCATTTCTGTGGTGGCTTGGATGTGCATTGTTTCCCCCAAAGACTTGGGTGGTAAGGCTTGGTTGCTCACTGATAGGCTATTAGAAAGTGATTGGTTCTTGAAGGCTCTGACCTAATCAATGGACTAATTCTTTGATGGATTAATAACATAGTGGATTAATATTATTGAGTTAGGTTCTAGGTAAAATAAATAGCTCCCTGGAAGTGTTCTGTGGAAAGACACATCTTATGCCACACCCTTGTTGGCTCCCCACTTCCATAAAACCATAAAGTAGTCCCTTCCACACTTCATCATGGTGTGATGCCTCACCACCGACCCAGAGCAACAGGACCAAGTAACCACTGACTGGACCCTCAGAAACTGTGAGACAGAACAAATCTGTGGTTATTTTAAGTGTTTCTCCAAGGTATTTGTCACAGCAACAGCTACATCAAGAGAAGAGAACCAACACAGTTTCTAAACCAAAAGCCTGAAGGATATTTTGTTGTTTACATTTATTTTATCAAATGATTCTTTTAGGATGGGTTTAACCAAAGCCATATACTTATCATTTGCATTTCCCAAAGGAATTTTCTTCATTCATATAGAGACAACATGAGGTTTAAATATAGGACTAAATTTTAAAACAATGAAATGAATTTATATCATGTGTGTAAATCATGTATATTACACATAAAACACAGATAACATGGAATACACATGCGGCATATTTTCTCAGAACACTCTGACATTATAGCAATAAAAACATATGCTGAAGTGTTAAAGTTTCACAGAGGAATTACTGAAATCACGAACTGAGAACCCATGTTCCCACCACCATGATACACGCAATCCTGGTAATGTTAGTGTGTCACATGCAGTACCCTGCTAGCAAGATCAACATGTAAAAACATGTTGTCACTAGCCAATCCTTATCCTGACCATGATTCCTGTGTTTCTGTCGATCAGTTTTTGTCCTACCACTGTTTCTAGTCGCTAGGCTTCTCTACTGAGAAAACATCACTATCTGCTATCATGTTGTTACAAATTTTAATTTCAGAGAATGTTTAAGTTTCTTTGTATTTGTCCACGTTTAAACACAGGATCGTTATCAACTTTTTTCCCTAACTTAAACCTAGCATCTCTTCCTTGTTACTGAGCACATCCTTGCTGATTATAATGATGGGCACCTCATCTTAGATTGCCCTTTAAAACAGGGTTTTCATCAGTCTCTCCTCTGCTTTCCCATTTCCACTGAGCTTCAGACAAACCTACTAATTTTTACCTGTTTTTTAAACACAGAGGATCATACATCCCACAGTCCTTTACATTAAGGATGACTTCTCATAGCAATATGCTTCCCTTTCTCTGAGGGATTGGCTCATTGTTATCCATAGTAACATTAAATTTGAATGTTTTTCCCCAACCTCTCAGTTTAAAGCAAAAATCCAGATACTCTGTCATGTTTATCTGATTTATTGCCTGATGGCATGGTATTTATTATAGAAGGTTATTGTTTTTATGCCTTGCCATTCTGGGCAAACTCCATAACAATACGAATCGATCTGTCTCAGCCTTTAATGTTTTCTAGCACCTAGAATGGTGATGATATTTAATTAGCACTCAAGTAATGCTGTATTAAATTAGTATTAAATGGATTGTTCTGAAATTGTACCCTACCTGGGAATTCTTTCTTTCAAATCTTGGCTTTAAATAAAATGTGAACACATTTCCAGAGAAGTACATCTGAAAATATTCCTCCCGTCTTACAGTACTCATTGAGAATTCCAAGATAGCACTAATAAAGATACTCCAATCAATAAATAAGTCAGATAGATTTTCATACCTCAGATTACTTTTATATGCAGGTTATTAAAACATTTTTACATCACAAGTTCATGTAATGTATAAAAGTTAGTTTATTATCTGTGCTCTACGTAAATCACTGGCTATGCATGCTTCCAGTCTCCCTTGGTCTCTTTACCCAATATACTCTGACAGATCCTTATGATCCCAAGCTACTTAATGACCTTCAGTTATACTATATAACCCAGTGCGTCTAATTGTATCACAACATTTATTCAATTCTAAATAGTATTTCTCAGGCAACAATGCAAAGACCTATATCTGGTCAGAGTGCCAAAA
This sequence comes from Mus pahari, assembly GCF_900095145.1. NCBI lineage: Eukaryota > Metazoa > Chordata > Mammalia > Rodentia > Muridae > Mus > Mus pahari. The sequence goes on along the minus strand of NC_034592.1, from coordinate 40,298,384 downwards.
GTGGGTGACCAATAATCACTTTCATCCTTAAATGAAATATCTATTCCCCCATACCCCACTGGCCAAGGAAACATCAAAGAAAAGAGAGCAGGATAAATTTAAAGAGTCAGGGGATGGGGAAGAATGTCATGGAATGTTGCCCTACAAATGCATGTTATTGTAACTGTGGACACACAGTACTAACAGATACCAGCACAAGACTGGCCAATCTAAATTTCCACCATGAAGAGAGGAGGTTTTCATGAAGCCTATCCTTCCTGACGAGGTAATGACTGGTAATAGGTACTGAAGGGGTGTGTCATTTTCTCTAAAGCTGTAGCCACTGGGAAGGGACTAGATGAAAAGAAAGGGTTCAAAGGAAAATGAAGGGGGATACCAGAACATATTAGGGGTGATTATGAACACAATACCTTGTATACATACATGAAACTCAAAGTGAAGAAAAATAATGAATATCATAAATTACTCTTGAAAGTCTCTTAAATAACTCATGACATCTAGCTTACACAAATGCCAATTCTAAACACATCAAACACAGATTTTACTTATTCCTAAAATTGTTGAGACAGAGAATTATTTCCCCATCTGATTTTTTAGATGTACTGTATGGCTTTATTGAAGGAATTTAACAATAAAGTTTAATATGTGTGTGTGTGTGTGTGTGTGTGTGTGTGTGTGTGTAAAAAGTAGCCATCTTTAAGTTATGATCAAGAAAGCCTCAATAATGTTGTAATTCTGTCTTCAAATCTTCAAACATAAAGAAGATGAATTTCTGCTTAAGCTATCCAGTCTATTTTGTTATAGCACCCAGTACTGGCTAATGCAATGGGAAAGACTTCCCCTCTAACCATTTGGTCCTTTAACTCTTTCATTCATCTTTCTCAACACTTCTATCTTAGTTAGGGCTTTACCGCTATGAAGAGACACACCATGACCAAAACAACTCTACAAGGACAACATTTAATTGAGGCTTACAGGTTCAGAGGTTTAGTCTACTATCATCAAGATTGGAGTATGGAATACACACAGGCATGATTCAGGAGGAACTGAGAGTTCTACATCTTCATCTGAAGGCAGCTAGGAGAAGACTGGCTTCCAGGCAGCTAGGATGAGGGTCTTAAAGTACATACCTACAGTGATACACTTCCTCTAACAAGACAACACCTCCTAATAGCACCACTCCCTGAGCCAAGCATACTGAAACCACACTTTCAAATCTTACTCATGCTTGATTTACATACCTTCCATGTGCATTTGATGTATCTCTTCTGTAAGACATTGGATAGTAATTGGTGATGATAACTTTGATAGATGCATTAGTCATATTTGTTAGCCAGATACCAAGCAAGCCTTGGAGGATGGATACATGAAAGCAACTCAGAACCCAGAAGAAGGAGCTGAGAGAAGCCGGGCTAGGAGACCTCTCCTGGAAGGAAAATGAAGTGTATGCCTAGAATGAAATTGGGCTTAGGCATATAAAGGGCAACGAAAGGTTGAGAATTATGTTCTAGAAGGAGACTGCCAATGAATATTAAGAAAAGAAAGATAGGAGGAAATCAAAAGCAGCTTTCTCAGCTTTGCCTAAGGCAAAGACTTTGCCTAAGTCTTGTTTCTAAGTTTAACAAAGGTGAGAGCTGATTAGTGTTATTAATATTACAGCAGAGGGATAAACAGCTGTACTTACCCACTCTTTACAGGCTTTCTTTCTTTTTTTTTAATTAAAAATATTTTAATTACATTTTTTAAATTTTTAAAATTTTTTTTATACATTCTTCTTTTATTTTCTTTATTTACATTTCAACTGCTATCCCAAAAGTTCCCTATACCCCACCC
>NC_034592.1:40282002-40296501 GCF_900095145.1 Mus pahari | reverse complement strand
ATAAAGTTTACAAGACCAAGGGGCCTCTCTTCCCAATGATGGCTGATTAGGCCATCTTCTGCTACATATGCAGCTAGAGACATGAGCTCAGGGGGTACTTGTTAGTTCATATTGTTGTTGCACCTACAGGGTTGCAGACAGGCTTTCTTTCTATTCATCCATACAGAAGACACAAGGAGAAAATTCACTTCCAGAAATAAGAAATGGAAGGATTTTGTATTCTTATGCACACTCAGGTAAAATGTTGAGAATATTTACACACAAAGGCAGGGAACTTTACTTAATATAAAATGATTGTTTTGTGACTTTGGTGGAAAAATAATGGAGGCACTTAATTTATGTCTTACCAAAAAGGGAAATTATAAGTTAAAGACATTGAACGCTAGGATTTGAGATAACTTTCAACTAGCTTCAATGCTCTTCTCGTGAGTCTGTTCTTTACAATTTTCTCTTTAAATTCAATTTCTTCCATCTTAACTGTCAAATAGAAAGGGTGTCCTGCCTAGTAATTAGTCTAAGTGTGGAGAGAGCTGTGAAAGGCATCCGGAAACCACAGAACCTCCGGATTAATGCTGCTTGGTTTCAAATGTGAACAATGGGGCAGCAGCGATATGCATTCTAAATGACAGAAACAGCCAGACAGTCAGTCAATAGCTTTCTTTGACACTTATTGTGTGCAGAGCGCCATGCCTGGCTGCTGTCTGAGAAATAAGAGAAACACAAGACAGCCTTATCTTTCAGCTCAGAGGGCCGCAGATCTCAATACATCAGGACTCTTTGGGAAGTCTGATCCAGGAGGGCAGGAAAGAGCCATTTTTGCCAGAGTCTATGACAACTGTTTGAGAATGAAATTGTATCTGTTACAAACAAGTGCAATATCATGCTGCCATAAATTTCAAGAGAACAATTAATTTTAGAAGACTGAAGTCCTAGTTTTTCCTACGAAAGTTTTGTCTGTTCACTGGTATAGCTCTATCAAGAAAAAAAAAAAAAAAAAAAAACCCACAGTCCATTAAAAGCAGTCCCTCAGTGGTTTAAAACTTCCAGGTCAAATCATCATGAGCTGTTCTGTATGTGACCACAAGAAAAGGGGGGCTTTGTGCCCCATACTGGTAGAATCTTCCCTACTAAGAGCAGGAATTATATTAGTCGCAAGTTTTGACCATCCCAGGCAAAGACTGCTCAGATGACTTACCTGCTTAAAGATGAGGAAAAAAATTACCCAGTTTAATAATTTCATGCAGACTTAAAGCTCACTAGCAATTTCAGCACCAACTAAAAATGTGGCTGAGTTGCTACAGAAATATTTTGAGGCTGACATGAGAATCGATATCATACTAATCAGGGCAGGCTGTGGAGTAGATACACAGAACAAGCATGACTCACAGGGTAGAATTATAAACAACTTCATTTTTATTTCCCACTGTCTCTTCAAATTTATTCTCTTGGGTTAGAACTGCCATTGCCTCCAGTTGAACAATTGCACAGCCCCATTATTTTTTCTGGGCACTCTTAGGTAATAAAAAAAAGTCCGAGAGTTACTTTAAATCACAAAACATTTTATTTCAGTAATAAATCAAAAGTCCAAACCTGAATTAAAACTGAAGCTTCTCCCTTCCCACAGCAGAGGCCTGGAGTAGGAGGGAGCCCAGAATTGTGTTTTGTGTTTCTATGTTCTAGCAATATCTTAGATAAGGAAACCTGGAGGAGATCACATGCAGTTCTTAAGAGATGGTGTTTGAGCAATATTCTTGTGAGTTTCACTAGTCCTCACTGTATCTGCTAAATATCAGGTGAAGTCTTTTGTGGGTTATTCTGAACTTAACGACACACAAACTCCGTCGGGTATATGAATACAGAGATCTCTCATCTCCAGGCACTTGGCAACCTCTCCAGGTTACTCAGTTGTTTGAAGGTCACTCTTTGTGCTATCTCCTTAGACATAAGATCATCAAAGCCCAGTTCTCTCTGAGTGTGAGACCTACATCTGTGCCCCACCCCACCTTCAAACAAATCCCATCCACTTACTACATTGATTTACTCATTCTCCAAAGACTTGTTGAGCTTCCATTAGGTACCAAGCTCTTTAAAAACACACATCTGCTGAAATATACATGAGCCTTCCGGCTTAAAGTGAATCTTTCCCAAGGATTATGTGCATTTTTAAGTGACTATTTTTAAGCCATATGAATAAACCACATCATCCTAATTACAGAGATGATAATATTCAAAACCAATTCTCAAAAGTTTGTGTGAGAGTTATCCTGGGGTCATGATGTATTTTGAAGAGTGAGGCCAAAGGGCTCTGAACCTTCTTTGTACAAGAAGGCATGCAATTTATTTATATTGTGTAGTTATTTGCAAAAACAAGGGGTATCTATTGGATTAAAAAGTATTAAATAGTTAAACCCACCCAAGCTATTCCTTGACTGTTTTTATATAATTAATGCTTATATTCCTGTGTTAGTGTTGACTAAAAGCAAAAGAGTATCATAACTAATTTAAAAACAACATAGTATCATATATTTTTGCTACAGAAGACCCTAAACATTATCAAAGTTTCTGTGTACATCCCTCTTTTGTTCTGGTGTTTGGGAAGTTTCTTCCATCTTCAGATGACTTTTGCTAGATAAGACAGCTCTGTGCACATCTACAACAACCTCAGTAATGTTATCTCTGAATCCTTGAGCAGCTGTTTAGACCAGTTATCTTGCAGCCACAGCTTCCAAGGTAAAGGCTAAATTATCATATGGCGTGACACCTTGGTGAGAGAAATGCAATCTGGTCAATCTTGAAAAGTGTGATTCAGAAAAGAAAAAAAAAATGACAAGAGGCTAATCAAGGCCCTGCCCCTCATAATTTTCCAGGAATCGTTATGCAAAGGTACTTGACATTTTAAAGAGGTTCACAGTATTCCATCTGAACACTTGGAAAGAGCATCAGCTGACTCAGAGCTTGTGGCTAGGGTGTTTGAGCAAGAGTCAGGAAGTCAATGTACCGAGAATATACTAAGGAAGACTGGAAAGAAGGAGAAGGAAGTAAGGAAGAGGGAAGGAAAGAAAAGTAAGAAGTTAGTAGAGGACAGTGGTTCCTTTGCATCCCTGAGTGTTAATCTGGATCACTCGGGGAGCATTGATCAGATGTCAGTAATACAGCAACAACACCAGTAAAATGGAATCAGCATTTTGGGAATCATACTCCACAACTATCAAATCTCTCTCTCTCTCTCTCTCTCTCTCTCTCTCTCTCTCTCTCTCTCTCTCTCTCTTTCTATCTCTCTCCCTCTCTTTCAGTGTGTGTGTGTGTGTGTGTGTGGAGTGTGTACATGTGTGATAGCATATATGCATGTGCATATAAACATCATAAAACCATTTTTCATCACTTGAGTCCTGGGGATTCAATTCATATCATCAAGCAGTGCAACAAGCACCTTTATACACTGAACCATCTTGCCAGCCCAGTATCAGTATTACTTTGAACCTCAATACATCCTAGCTCATGTAAGAAGTAATAGAAGACTTGAGGTCTAATTTAAAAGTAGGAAGCCACTAAAACAGGACTAAAATAGTCTAACTAGTAGGCTGTTCTAACTTGGGTTTTCAACCAGTCTTCCTGACCACTCCTATGCTGAGAATATGTTCTAAGAAGTCAGAGGCAAGAGCCAGAGTCGGAATGTGTTTGCAAATGTAGACAGCAATAGTTTGATGCAGTGCAGAGGTAGGGATGGTGCAAAAGTTTTAATTCTAAACATACTTGAAGAGAGCATTGACAAGATTTTATGATGCACCTAGATATGAAATACAAGAGAAAAGCAAAATGAAGAATGCACAGATGGTTAGCCCAAGCATATTCTTCCCTCTGATAACATCTGTAAGTGCCTGCCATTCTTGTAGCCACTTCCCTTCCTCCCATTCTGATAATTCCTCTCTCTCTCCAACATCCCCTCACCTTACAAAAATGACTAAGGATATATGGTCTTTTTCCTTTAAAAGCCTTAAATTTTTTTATTAAAAACAATATAAGGTTTTGCAAGATCATTCAATGTATAAAAAGGAATTTACAGCTGAATTTGGTCACTGGATCCCACAGCAGAAGGAAAGTGTTGACTCTTGTGAGCTGTCTTCTGGTCTCCACATATGTGCCATGACACATGCGTATACACACACACACACACAAACACACACACACACACACACACACACACACACACACCTCAAATAGATAAATGTAATTAAAATGTAAAACAAATAAAACAATGTAATGCTGTATACAGAATAAGTTAATGATTTCGTTTCTACTCCCACCTTCCCAGGTTAAAAATAGTTCCCTCTTTGAAGGATATATATATATATTTCCAAATATATATTTCCAAATATATATTTCCAAATATATATTTCCAAATGTATATATTATATATATAATATATATATTTCCATATATATATGGAAATGCATATCTAATCTTTATTTTCTTTGGTGAAATAAGAAAGCTCTGAAGCAGGAGCTTGAGCAGAGAACACAGTAAGGAAAATATACAGTTCACTTAACCATTTTACACTTCAACCTTTATTTTTGGGTTTTTCATTTTTCTTTCTAGAAAAGGCATAAAACTTACATACTGATGACACAAGACATAGTCTCTGGAAGCTCTAGTGCAAATATACCTGTGATTCCACTTGACTTGTTCTTAAACACAGTATTTGAACATATTTTATTTGTTGTCCCTAAAAATATATGTTTGTAGGTCCTGAGTCACTTTCCTGAATCTTATACACTACTTACTATTAAAGTCCATCAAAGCAGTTCTTCATAAATGGTTATATACACATGTGTCTTCAGTCTAATTCACTTCAGTACTGACTATTGTGCAAACATTTGGTAAACATTTGAGCCAGAATCTGGAGAAAGTAATGAATTATTTCTAAAATCTCAGGGCAGCTTGTGTCAAGACTTTCATTTTTCTAGAGAAAGCCCCTTGTACCAAATTCACTAGAAAGTTATTATTGGAGAGACCTTGATAAGCCCCTTGTAATATTTCTGCCCCAAATCAAACCCTCAAGGAAGAGATTTCATTTTTCTCTTCTCTAAGTAAAATTGGCATTTGAAAAGTTAACCTTCAACTTGGTGAGTTTGAGGTTGATAAATGGCTGTACAAAAGAAACCACTCTAGAAAGAATCAGAACAAATATTTAGTGTGTTTCTTATATATGTGCTTAGAGTGTATGCTAACCTAAGAAGTTCTCATATTCACATACTCCCTCTATGTGCTCCCACATACATATGAAGCACAAAGATAGCTGTTCTCCATGTGTAAGTGAAAGTCTACTTCAACATATACTAAAGATATATACTTTGTGACAATCAGAAGGTGGAGTCATTGTCTGAACGCAATACTCACAATGACACAAAATACCAGAGAAGGGTCATAGCAGTTTATCAGTAACAGTCTGTGTGCATAGGGATCCAGCAATCTAAACCCTGGCCCCATTTCAATTTTACATTGGTGCTAGCCAAAAATCTTACATCAATAAAGCCTTTACTGTCCTCATCTATAATATACATACCTTATTCTTATGACTTATTATCATTACCTAAATATTAACATAGAGTATGAAATTTGTACACAATACAATATTTAACAAATGTATATTATATTGAAATGATCAATAGAACCTCAGTTACCCATGAATTCTTTGATTGGATAGAAATATTTTGAACAAGACTGGAAAATGATTCAATGGTTATAAAATACTTACTGCACAATCATGAGTACCTGATTTTGGATCCCCAATTCCCTTGTTAAAAACAAAAACAAAACAAAAAACAAACAAACAAAAAAAAACTACCAACATGGCTGTGTGCACTTGTAACTCCAGTGCTGAGTAAACAGGAAGATATCTAGAGCTTGGCTTGCCACTAGTGTAGATGAGGAAATTATAAGTGCTATGTTCAGAGAGTCCTTAACTCAGGGCAATAACGCAGAGAAGAATAAAAACACCCAACATCCTAGATATGCACACCAAGACATACCTACTTGTATTTACTGAACATACATACAAACACACATGAGAAAGAGACAAAAGGACTTTTATATTGCATTTTAAAAACATCTTTATGAAAAACTACTGAAGGCCTGAAAAGCCATGTTTTATCAAAATAAAAATATTATCTAGAAAGTTGCAAAGGTCAGTATAGTAAGCTCAGAATAGAAAAAAGATCAAAATATCTTTCATGAGATATACTTTATTGTGAATCCAAAAGTCAAAAATGATTAGAATAAAATAAAAAGTATAGCCATGTATAGTGACCACATGTATAATCCACAGGAGCACACTCAAGCAGGATGACAATCTCAAAGTCAGTCTACACTATGTAGTAAGATGCCACAAAAAAGAGGAATGTATGAAAGGAGGAAAAAAGTAAGGAAGAAAAATAATTAGCCAAAAAATAAAATTACATATTGTAAGTTGTATGTTATACACCAGCAACATGGAATTTCCCAGCTCTTCAGGAAATAATGACAAAGAATTGACAGTATGTCTGTATTGGCTGTGGGGAAGAAAACTGAAGCAAATGTGTTGGTGATAAATACAACTGGGGGAAGAAAACCGGAACCAAAGTCTTCCATAACCTGTATTCTCAGGTGGTATGTGGACACAGGAAGCTAACTTCTACACAGCATTTGATTCAAATAAATCTGACACTTCAAATCTCAGAATTCCACAGCTTGGTAGAGAAAGGAGAAAAATAAATTACTAGGATTTTAAGCCTTGATTGCAAAGTTTGTCCACAGTGCAATGTAAACTCACAGGATTTGTAGATTTATAATGTGGCCCATGACTGCTGGAGATTTCAAAATCCAATCCACACCAAAAGATCCACAAAAAAAGATCATCCACACCAAAAAGATCAAACAAATTTCAACATAGACACTGAGGAAGGGCAGACAGGTGGCATAAAATGGGGAGAACTAGTCACTGTTGTGCTTCTTTTTTCTACAGACGTTAGGTTACATGCCCTTTTAGTTCCTGATTCCTTTCTTAGACTCTAGTGGTCTATAGTTTCAGCTACTTCAGCATTCCTTCCATCTTCCCTGAGAGTTGTGAGTCACTCAGTCACTCAACAAATCATGAATTGCATCACAGAGTCTGGATCCAGCTGCAACAAAACTAATAAGATATTCAGGTGGATACACCACTTGGGATGGATGGATGGGATCAGCTGCAAGAATTCTAAATGGAAAACCTGAATTTCCATTCCCCTTATTTCATGTTTCTATGTGAGTTGTTTTCTAGCTTCAAAGTTCTCTCAAGAATTCCCTGTGGTGGTTCGAATATGCTTGACCCAGGGAGTGGTACTATTATGAGGTGTGGCCTTCTTAGAGGAAGTATGTCACTGTGGAGGTAGGCTTTGAGATCCTCATCCAATCCGTGTGGGAGTCAATCTTCTTGCTGCTTTCTGAACAAGACGTAGAATTCTCAGTTCCTCCAGCACCATGTCTGCCTGGGCACTGCCATGGTCCCACCATAATGATAATGGACTGAAACTTTGAACCTGTAAGCTAGCCCCAATTAAATGCTGTCCTTTAAGAGTTGCTGTGGTCATGGTGTCTCTTCACAGCAATAAAACCTTAAGATACTCCCTGTGCTAAATGCCAGGAAACTAGACTCTAGATTATTCAACAATAAATCCTCAGCATATAACTATATGCGTTCTGTTTTAGGATTTTTTTTTTTTTTTATTGCTGAGATGAAACACCATGACCAAAGCAATTTGTGGAGGAAAGGGATTATTTGGTTTATGTTTCTACAGCACTGTTCATCATCAAAGGAAGTCAGGACAGGAACTCACACAGGGCAGGAACATGGAGGCAGGATTTGATGCAGAGACCATGGAGGAGTGTGGCTTACTGGCTTACTCCTTATGGCTTGCTCAGCCTGCTTTCCTATTGAATGAAGGACCACCAGCACCATTCATCCACACAATGGGCTGAGCCCTTCCCCCATCAATCTCTAATTAAGAAAATACACTAGAGCTGGAACTTAAATCACTTTCTTAACTGGAGTTCCCTCCTCTCCGATGATTGTAGCATGTGTCAAGTTGGCATATAACTATCCAGCACACATTCCATTATTGTAAAAAATAAAATAATATGATGTTTAATGGGATCATATCAGAAATATAGGGTAGCATAGAGGAAAGACACAAAGTTGCTGAGAGAAGGCACATTCTATCCAGGTAGTCGCAGGAAAATTATGTTTGCTTTAAGCCTGTTTAGGGGATTTTATTTGGGGAGATAAGTAAATGTTTTGTTAAAAATTAGGTGTTTCTCCTTTACTTGTTATTATTAAATGAAAGTAGGTCATTATGTTTTTGTTCCTGAAGACAATCACAAGCAAATATATCCACAAAATACATTATACTTAATCCAGCACTTAATTCCAGAGATGCGTAGATGCATCCTTCACCATGAAATAAGAGTTAATATGTATTTAAGTTTCCAGTCACTGCTGGTATACATTATGTTTGCATGTTTTCCGAGCAAGCAGAACTACGGTTATCAGTGAGGCATCAGGGAAATGAAAATCAAGGTTTTTCTCTTTTTGTTGTATTTTCTTTGCAGGCTTGAGCCTCTGTGCATGCTAGACAAGTGTTCTATCTTGATAATTGGTTCCATTTAATCTGTAAAATTGGAAGTGTTTATAGGTATTAGAATGCATTAACAGAAGTGTACTAGAACTAACAAAAAAAACAACTTCTGGGGGAATTCATTCAAACTCTATAATTGTGGAGGTTTCCTTTCTTTTCACTTCCCCAGTCTATTTTCTTATCCTCAAATGACTATAATCTATATAAGATCATTATCAGCAAACAGAAGCCATGTAAATTATACATGTCAATGTGCCTATACAATTAAGACCACACAGACATTCTAAGTCTAAGAACACACAAGCAGAGAAGCATTCATTCTAATTAGAGAATAACAACATACCAGCTTTAGGTCTCTTAGTACCTGGTAGCAAAAGGCTTCTTAGTGTCTACTATGAAAATTATGAATTTCACATGACTATTTTAATGCATATTGATCTGCATGCACTAAACATAAATATAAAAGCTTCTTAAAATCAACTAATCTCTTTCCAAAAAAATTGTTCCTCTTTATAATACATCAGCATACTTGCAGTCATTACATTAATGTAATCAAGACAGAAACTACCATCATTCTGCCCTGTTTGCTATCATGGGAAGATCAGGGTCCACAGCTGCCTTCCATTAAGGCTATCAGACTGGACTTTCATTTGCAGAATGAGATTGATTGAGCCGAAGTACACCAGTTCTGTCCTTTAATGAGTATGAACTCTTTTCAAAGACTGTTCATAATGGTTATTACATTAAAACTTCAAGTATGCACAACCACAAGATGTGTTTCTAAAGCATCGCTTTCATCAGCAACCCAGGGTCGTGTAATAGCAGGTCTGGAGGAAGCCTAGCTGTAAGCAGACGCCCTTACTACTGATTGCAAGGTATATATCATAAAGATTCCACAATAAAGGACACGTGTTAAATCCAATCTTCAAATCAGTGTGAAATTCTGTTTCACATAAGTATCTCAGATATTATGTCAGAAAAATCATTGCCTGTTTTCCTGAAACTCAAAATTACTGGGCAGTTGGTATTTTTAAAAATTATTTACTTACTTTTATTTTATATGTAGGAGTGTTTGCCTGCATGTATGTATGCACACCATGTATTTGTCAGAAGAGGGTATCAGATCCCCTGGAATCGGAATTAGAGAGACCTGTGACCTGCCATGTGGGTGCTAAGAACCCAAGGCCTCTAAAAGAACAACAACCAGTGCTCTTAACTGCTGAGTCACACCCCCATCTTGTATATCTTGGGTTGCTGTTTGTTTGTTTGTTGTTTTGGTTTCGTTTTGTTTTTGTTGATTCTGACAAGCCTGCATAGACCACGTACAATGACAGCTTCATCCTTGGACAAATGTAGACTCTAGACAAAGTAACCTCTAAGCAAGGCATCAGCACATTGCACTCAGAAAATGTAAGAGGTAAATGTTGCAGGATTTTCCCTGTCCAATCACATTAGAACAGTGGGAGGCCTGTGATTGGACAGGGAAAGGGAGGTGGAGCTAACAGTTGCAGAGAAATGGAGCGTCTGGGGGTAGGAGGAGAAGGAAGATTGCAGGCGTGAAATGGCATGGCATTTACCAGCCTCAACTAGTTATGATTTCACAAGGTTAGAAATATTGGGATAAAGCTCTTATCATTATCAGTAGGCTCTGAAGTGATTGGATTGGCATCTTGTAAATTGTGGTATTATTGGTACATAAATCTGATTGGTTAATTAAGCTGTAAGAGTCTTGATTCTACTGGGTAATTAGGTGTTGATATGGCTGACCGTAGGGAGAGGAACTGTGGGGGAGGGCCTGGCAGAGGCAAGAGCCCTGTGGTCAGGCATGGCTGGAGAGTTGGCAATTTAGCAGTAGCATGAAAATGTAGTCTGGCCTCACAGAGAGTTGGTGGGTTCCTTTTAAAATATTTTCTGCAACAGGTAAAACACTCCCTGTTGGTTTCCCTCTCTATTAAGCAAGGTTCTCTGTTTACATAATAAATTGCTCCAAAAGTTAATGTCTTAAAACAACATTCATCATTCCTCAATTTCTGGAAGTCAGAAATTTGTGTATGCTTTAATTGACTCCTTTGATTCAGGATGCCACAGGACCACAATGATGTTGAGTCAGATGCAGAACACACTGCCAGTTTATACATGTACAGAGAACATGATTTAATGTCATGCAGGGTGGCTCTTTACCAACTGTGAACTAGAAGATACCCTCAGTCCCTTGCCACATAAGCAACTTCAAAGAACAGTTTATAAGGAAGCTCACTTATCAGTGCAACCCAGCAGTCACAATCTTTTTTAGAAATCTCAGAACTGATAAGCCATCAAATTTACCACATTCTGGTTTATTTAACAAAATATCAGCAGGTGCAGCCCGTATTATAAGGTTGTTAAATCATGTTATACAATTCAAGAACAAGTAACAATGAGTGATTGGGAAATAGTTTAGACACTATTTATGACACTTTTTAAATGTTGCAAAGAATATTGAGTAGATCTTCTGGGGCATATTTTTTCATACATTAACATGAGAACTCTGTATCTCAACATTGTCTATTGATGGCCAATGTTAAGGACACCGGGCTTTACTCATTATGAGTGTGTTCCCCATAAAGAAAGATAGCTTCTAAAAACTCTCAAATATATTGCAACTTGTCCCGTTTCACATGAAACATCCAGAGACTGTCTATTCATGTTTGAAAGTTAGAATTATAACTGATAATGCACTGACATATAGCTTTCTGTATCGATCCAAATTTACGATGTATATTAGTCACTACCAACTCCTTTCCTTAGTCATGCCATTTACTTGGTTATTTCCCAAGAAAAACTTCTGCTTTAAGTTTGTTGTCAGTCAAGTTAGCATTAAATTTATTCAATCGACTAGTGGCTCTCAAATTTAAACGTACAGACATTTTGTTTTGATCTATAGATTAGTTTTCCAGGGCTGTCAGGATAAAATACCAAAAACCTGATGATTCTTTTAAAAGCTAGGAGATCTAAACTGAAGTGCTATAGACAGGCCTCTCTGAAGACTCCAGCATGGTTCCTTTTCACCTCTTCCTAGTTTCCCATCAATCATACTGTTTCTTTGCTTATAGCTGCATCACTAAATCTCTGCCTGCTTCCATATCTTCACATAGAATTCATCCCCATCTCTTCTATGCCCAAGGGTTCCCACATTTTATAGAAGCACAAGGCATTAGATTATGATCCAATCCAATCTAAAGTGAACTGGCTTTAACTTTATTGCTTCTACAGTCAATCTATTTCTACATTAATGTTATATCCCTAGAATTCAGAAATTAGGACTTTGTCATATCCCTCTTAGGAGGCACATTTTAAAACACAATACGGTGCTTGAAACCATCCACTTTCTAGCATACAAAGACTGAATGTGTCCAGAAGATTTTAATAACAGATCTCAGGTAGGGCATTAGGACCACCAGTTTGACCAGCTCTATAGGTGTGTACAGTTGAATGTGCACAAACCACACATTGGCCAATTATGCAAAAGCCATCTCACTCATTTTGCTGAATAACAAGCCTTAAAGGAGATGTCTTTTCCTTTCTTTTAATTAGAACATTCAAATATGTGCCAGTGTAACCAAATAGATAGAACATTTGGTTAGTATCAAGGCATGTAAATCCTGGAAATTGGTTCCACATAAGCCATGCTGTCACCAGATTCTTACCATGAATTCATTTCTACTTCTTGATCTTTGTGACCTTCTTCAAAAGAACTTGAAAAAGACAAAAACAAAAAAGTATAGTGCAGAAAACAGTGACAGCACACTATCAGGGACCATTGTATCAATCTACATTTGGGGCAGGCTTTGCAATATTTATAAATATCTCTAGGAACAAGTAGCTTTTCATGGGGGACTCTGTATAACCAGAGGGGTTGGCAGGCATAATTAGCTTGATCATTCTAGAAGGCTATAGTGTGCTCACATATTTCTCACAAAGACTCTTGCTGTAAGGTAATCTTATAAACTTTATGGTTCTGGGAACCAGATTTAAATAGTTATAATTACCTTGGCAGTTCAGAATGTCACATCTCCTTCCAAGGCCATAGAAAACTTAGATCCCATTGCATTTTGTCCTTGAATTCACAGACTGTTGATCACCACATAAGGGGTCAGTTCCAATGTCCTCTAAATCTTCTATTATCTAAGTACCTACCAAACAATGTGATTCTATAATACAATCCCGAACCTCATTTTTTTCTAACTGTCTTGCTGAATTTTTCTTATAATTCAATGAAACATTCACAATATCTATCAAATTCAAAATGAACTTTGGGAGGATTAAAATGTCAAAAACAATTATTCATGTCATATAACAAAAATTTTTTGTCCACTTAATAAAACTTTATGAGATGCACACCATGTACCAACACTGAGGTTGACTGAAAAGTACATTACTGAACATTAGGTACAGTTTATTCCTTATGTTTAAGAGACTGTTCTAAAACATTTAAATAATACATGAACATAAAAGTATTTGTGACAGCATTAACAAAAAGAGAAGTAAATAAGAGAAATATTACTTACCAATATATTATCTGTTTTAGTCAGGGTTTCTATTCCTATACAACATCATGACCAAGAAGCAAGTTGGGGAGGAAAGGGTTTATTTGACTTACATTTCCAAACTGCTGTTGATCACCAAAGGATGCAGGACTGGAACTCAAGCAGGTCAGAAAGCAGGAGCTGATGCAGAAGCCATGGAGGGATGTTCTTTACTGGCTTGCTTCCCCTGACTTGCTCAGCCTGCTCTCATATAGAAACCAAGACTACCAGCCCAGAGATGGCACCTACCACTAGGGGCCTCTCCCCCTTGATCACTAATTGAGAAAATACCTTACAGCTGGATCTCATGTAGGCACTTCCTCAATTAAAGCTCCTGTTCTGTGATAACTCCAGCTGTGTCAAGTTGACACAAAATTAGCCAGTACACTACCATACTTATTATATAGGCACTGAAAGATGACTATGTAGTAAACTAGAAAAGTACTTATAATGTGAAGTGGAAGTTTCTGTATAAGGTTGAATCTATGTCATTCACAGAAAATACATTTCTAGGAAGGAAGAATGGGATAACATTAAGCAAAGTTGTAGTGTGCTATAAAAATATCATAAGTGAATTGTTCTACTTGTCTATATTTAATGTTTGTTTAAAAATAAGTTATATTATATTTTGTGAGAAAAATCTATACCAGAGTGGCAAGTGTTCTCTGTAGGAAATGAAGTTAGCAAGGACTTTCTTGTTTTTTAAAATTTTTTTATTGGATATTGCATTTACTTACACTTTAAATGTTATCCCCTTTCCCAGTTTCCACTCTGCAAAACCACTATCCCATCCCCACTCCCCCTGCTTCTATGAGGGTGCTCCCCTATCCATCCACCCACTCCCATCTCACCACCCTGGCATTCCCTTACACTGGGGCATTGAGCCTTCATAGAACCAAGGGCATCTCCTCCTACTAATGCCAGACCCCATTTTCTGCTACATACGTGCTGGAGCCATAGGTTCCTCGATGTGTACACTTTGCTAGGTTGTTTAGTCCCTGGGCAAGGACTTTCATACTCTGTTTTATATATTTTATCATTATTAGATGCTTGAAGGCAGAAACACAGTTTAAAGAGAGCCCCTAATAAATTAGAAGTATTTGTTTCCTCCTTGTCTATTTCATCTTTTAAAATAGATTATAAATGATTGCTTATAAAAGAAAAAGGAGGAGGAGGAGGAGGACGACGACGAAGATGACGACAATGATGAGGACGACTGCAACCAGAATGAGGAGGAGAAGGAGGAGAAGGGGGAGAAGGGGAAGGGAGAGGGAGAGGGAGAGGGA
>NC_034592.1:40280282-40281907 GCF_900095145.1 Mus pahari | reverse complement strand
AGGAGAAGGAGAAGGAGAAGGAGAAGGAGAAGGAGAAGGAGAAGGAGAAGGAGAAGGAGAAGGAGAAGGAGAAGGAGAAGGAGAAGGAGAAAGATAGGGGACTGGAGGAGAGAGACAGTAGATCCAGAGCCCCAGGTACATCAGTACATATGTCCTTCTGTTCTGTGATATTTGTCTTGTGACAGCCACAATGAAACATTTTTTGACTTTTCAATTAAAATACCATTACATACCTTTCCTGTTTCCCCACTTCCCTTTTCTCCCTCCAGTCCCTCCCATGCCCCTCTTCTCAAATTGATAGGCTTTTTAAAAATATCATTATTATTGTTAAATACACATGTATATGGACAAATTGAGTTGATTGTGTGTGTGTGTGTGTGTGTGTGTGTGTGTGTGTGTGTGTGTGTGTGTATGGTTTCAGGGATGATATCTATTAGGGAATCAATCAGAGGGCTTATCCTTGGGAAAGGTTAATTCTCCCTCTCTCCTTACTTCCCTGTGGTTCTTTGTCTAGGGGTGGGACCCTGTAAGATTATCTGCTTTCCACCTTAGCACATACATTGATATTGTCATTTTTCAGGTTTTGCTTATGCAGCTATTTCTGAGATGCACACAGCAGACTTCCTGCCCCACACAATCTTTCAGTTCCGTTTTTGCTGTGTTCCCTGAGCCATACATGCAGGAGCTGTGTTTACAGATGGATCCACAGGACTATGTTCACCACAATCTTCCCTCTCTGTCTAGTCGTGGTTTTCTATAAGATCTTTATTTGCTGTAGACAGAAGCTTCTTTGATGAGGGCCAATAGTTGTGGGGTAGGGCTGGGGCTGGGGTGAAGGATACGGAAGCGAACACACAAAGACTCTCCTGGGTGAAGGTAGACAGATCAGTTCACTCTGTTTGCCTGAAACCTACCCCGCAGACAGTTGCATTCCAGGGTCACCTGTCCCTCCCTGCAGTTCTTACAGGGCACTGCTCAAGGCCAGTTCCAGGTTGAAGTTTTGCCCCTTGGCCATAGCTCTCTGTCTGGGGGTTGGGGGAGGGAGTCTCTCTGCTATTCTCTGTAGGCCCCTCAGACCCACTCAGCTTCCGATCCACACTGCTGCAGTTTAGATCACTGCCCAAGCCATATTCGGGGATTGGGGGTCACTGAAATTTTATCTCAGGTTAGTTGAATTCTAAGCAATAAGTTGGGCACTGTTTGCAGTAAATCTCCAACCCCTCCCCAAAAAAAAGCCTGGGCAAAGAAATCACAATTCAAGCTACATGCCTAGATTGAGTAGATTTGCCACTACACTACTATATTCCCATCTATGAGATCCCCTATAACTTGCAATTTCTCCAGGCCACGTGCTTCTGCTCCTTTCTCCTTCCACCTCCTTCTCCATCATCCTCTCTCTCCTCTCACACCTCTCCCCCAAACTTTTTCAGTTCCACCTTCCCTCCTACTGCCCAATCACTAGCTTATAGCCTTTATTTGAAAAGTTAATTTCCGGGCTGGTGAGATGGCTCAGCGGGTAAGAGCACCGACTGCTCTTCTGAAGGTCCTGAGTTCAAATCCCAGCAACCACATGGTGGCTCACAACCATCCGTAATGTGATCTGATGCCCTCTTATGGAGTGTCTG
>NC_034592.1:40272525-40279412 GCF_900095145.1 Mus pahari | reverse complement strand
TTTGAAATGTAAATAAAGAAAATAATGATAAAAAAAAAAGAGAAAAGAAAAGTTAAGGTGGGGAGAAGGTTCACAAGTCACCTGTATATGTGATTCATTCCTCATCTGCACATTTAAGAATTCATTTAACACATTTAGGAATACAAGGCTTGAGATAAATAAATCTTAAACTAATGGTTTGTTAATTTCTGTTTTTCTCCTAAAAGCATGGGTTTTACAAAAACTCACTGATGTGGGTTTCTGGCATGTGATACGTGATGGGTAGTAAAATATAGGTCAGAACTCCATGGTTAATATGACCTGGTTACCGTTGTGTTCAAACATTTGCTAGCTGTTGTACTCTGAGCAAGTTCTGTGAATCTCTTCATTAAAGGAGTCCGTGTTATCTCCTCCAGACATTATAACTGTCATTGTCACCTGTTTTCCAGCAAGGTGACAAAATTCTGAGTTAACAAAAATTACAAAATAGTACTACCTCCATACACATATTAGCTACTTAAGTTTTTCAACCAATACTTATTGAGTCTGTAATCTGAGGTGGAGCTCTTCTGCACAGCTGTCAAGAGCAATCAGAGCATGGTGCCCCTCTAGTCTTAATATAGTAATAAGACTAATCGTAATGATGTGTAGAAAGACTGTTATTTGAGAAGTAATAGTATTACAACATCATACGGTCTATTAAAAGCACAGAGTAGGGAGTGCACGGAGTAGGGAGTGACCACCCGCTTGGTTGAAGCCAGTTAACTTTGCACTTGCAGTTGGTATAAATGACAGTCGGTACCATACTCAGGTGCCATGAAAAGAGGACAGCCTACAAGAGCTGATGCACTGGCACAGTAATCTGGATGAAAATCATTGCAAACAAAATTTGGGATACCATGTGCAAAGGAATATACTAATTTATATTAAACTAATAAAAGCCTTTTGCTCACAGGTGTCTTTTGTATACTTTCTACTGCTAAGATGAAACACTGTGACCACAAGCAACTTGGAGAGAAAAGAATTTATTGGGCTTACACTTTCACACTGTAGACCACCATTGAAGGAAGCCAGGATAGGAACTAGAACAGGGCAGAAACCTGGAGGCAGGAGCTAAGGCAAAGTCCCTGAGGAGTGGTGTAACTTGCTTGATCAACATGGTTTGCTCAATCTGCTTTCTTATAGAACCCAGGACTACCAGCCCAGGGATAGTACCACCCTCAATGGGCTGGGACCTCCCATATCAATCACTTATTAAGAAAATACCCTACAGCTAGAGGCATTTTCTCAATTGGGATTTCTTATTTCCAGATGATTCTAGCTGGCGTCAAGGACACATGTAAAGGATACTGATATTGTCCTATAATGATAAAAAGGGGAGGGGATGTGACTATTCACATGGTAGAAAAAGATAGATTTTTTTTTTCTTCTTAGAAAATACAATGATAGATGTGAATGACTACCTGTAAATTTTTTAAAAGTCAAAAAATCTGCTGTGGCCCCAGCCTAAGTCAGAGACAATGGAGAAATCTAGAGTGGTGCAATGTGATGAAAGCAACAGGTCCAAAGAAACAGTACGAGCTAACTAATTGGATATGATGTGCAGGAAAGAAGGGCTTTTAAAAGGCACTATAATGTTCATCGTTTGAGACTTGACTGTCCATGAAATTATCAGGTAAGGAGTACAAAAGATAGTTAAGTTAGAATAAAGGGAGATGATATCATTTTATCATATGTTTTAGGCACTTACGTGAAATTAAAGCAAACACATGTTTTTGAGCAAATTCTGACTTTGAAGGCATCAGCATTTGAGACTGTGAGTAGATGAAGTCACCCAGAAGTTATTCTCTATTCACAGTAAAATTATTCGACAGTTTGGTACATTCATCGCACTGAAACAAACATCAGATATATTTATCTATTATTCCAAATATTGTTTCTCATTTCCAGCTTCTTGATGAGTAAGAAACATTATGTATTTATAGTATTTAAACATAGTATTATTACATATATATTATAGTATAAACACGTACACACACATATATATATATGTATATATGACATAACATATATAGCTATGTTATATACCTCATTCTCAGGACATCTAAATGCCTTATAGTGTCTACTTTCCATAATATTAATTATAAGAGGAATCTTATCAGGCTTCACCCATACAGGTAATCATTCCTTGCTATATTTATGTTTTTGTGAATATTATAATAAATGTTATATTACTCATGGATGTTTTATAGTTATGCTGTATAATGTTTTCTCTTCTATGTTTCTAAGGGTCTGGTGGCCACTCCACTGTATGATGCCATCACTCACTTGCAACAGGAAAAGTTAAGTTATATCATATACAATTATATAGTCATATAAGCCACAATAATTACACAGTTGTTCTGAAGTTAAGTTTTCAGTTCTCTACTGATACCTCACCTTGATTTCACTGAGTACTCAGGTGACATTCCTAGGTAAGATAAGCTCTTGTTTCAAGCATACATTCCTCCTCTGTGTTCCTATATTTGAACTTTAAAATAATGAAACTGTTTCCTTAATGAAGAAGTCAGAACACCTCTCCAAGGTTTTCTTTTCCAGGAAATGTCATTTCAGCAGCTGTTCAGTTTCCCAATGATGCTGCAATCTCTTAACACATTAGCGTTTCTAAGGTGTAATCGTCAAAGACTGCCACTCTTAGTGTAATGCACCCAGTGACAGCCCCTCCCCAGCCTGAAAAGCTGCATTTGATTTTTATCTACAATCAACATCATTTATAACCAATTGTATTACATGGAATAGGTAATCAGAGTACATAAGTTCAACAGTGAAACAAAGTCGTTACAGAAGCTTGGCAACTTTATTCTATTTTTCTACTTCTCTAGACTAATTCTAAAGACAAAATAAAAACAAAACACTGCCCTTGGTATAAATAACCACTTTAAAGGAAATATATATTAAGTTTATATTCTAGTTTTCTCATTGAAAGGAAAACTCATCTCATTATTTCATAAAACCTTAAAATCTCACTATTCTGTTTTTTTAAATATAATCATTTAACAATACTCCAATCATGTTAATTTTCATAGATACTGAAGTTTTGAAAAACCTCATCAGTACTTGGTACAACCATTATTAAGGATTTCAGGACAAGCTAATTCAGATTGGTTTATTACTAATTTAAATCTTCCTGTTCTTTCTATATAATGAAACACCTTGTTGTCCTTTAGTTTATCACCTAGAAACATGGCCTTAATTAAAAACATACCAATGCTTTCAGTAACATAGCAGAAATAAGCAAGTCTAAAAATTTTTCATTTGAAATTAAATATCATTTGGGGAAAAAAAAGACCAAAAACAAATTGATGATGACTGAATGCTGTGTCCTTAAGATAGGGTAATAACCTAAGTTTGATTCATATGAAAGCATTTATTTTAGACAAAACTGACAGAAACTATTAGCTGAATATCAACTTTATATATTTCAATATCTACACCCATAATGTTCAACTATAAGACAAAGAGATACCAAATTTTACATTATAATAAACAGAATTAATTATTTTAATAGCTACAATGTATTGAGCACAATGTTCGCTGGTAAATACATGGTTGGAAAACAGGATAGATGCTGTCAGAGTCCTTATCAAATTGAGTTTAGAGACTTGAGACATGTCAAGAACAGCTTTGGACTCTGCACTGGTTTACTGTACTGTCTCCATACACCACATGAGATTCTAACATAGGCCAAAAGTCACATGCATTTTATTTATTTTAATGAAATTGTATAGTGCTATTACCAAAATCAAATAAACATGAAGGACCCCTCCCCCAATCTTCATGAAATAAACATGCATACAATCTTAATGTCAATCCTTACTTCAGTGGCTCACAACAATGCTCTTATCTGATTCCTGTTGCTCTACAGCATTTCAAAATCAAAACATGGGCTCAGTCTTCTATGTCACTGTTATTTGCACCAACTCAGTCTCCTCCTCTTGAAGAATGGGCCATGGAAATTTCAGAATGTGAAACAGAGTTAGGGAAAGACAAGAGAGCAATGAGCAAGGCATAGACTAAGGCATGGGGACCATTACTTTATTTTTGAAAGAAGTTGAATGAAACCTTTGAACAGCTATTTAGAAATGTCAAACATTACCCTAGATGGTAATAGCTTTTTTGAGCCCTCATATGAAGAAATCATTCTTCATAGCTCTTTATAGGTATTATTATCCAACAATCAATCACAAGTACCTCATGATGTAGTATCATTATCCTCATCTTACAGATGGAGAAGCTTAGGCTGAAAGGTAATTTATTCAAACCCTCATAGCTAGTAAGTGGAATTCTAGTAAACTCAGACCTAACAGTCTATAGCCCAAGTGTTAACTCCCACACTTAACTGTGAATGATGACAAGAAGGAGGCGAAAAAGAAAAGTGTGTACATGATTGTGTTGATATGCACAGGTTATAATGGTTTATATAGATATTTGAAGTACTCTGTCCTAGTTTGCTTTCTATTACTCTAACAAAACATTCTGACCAAATAATAATAATAGTACTAGTAATAATAATAATAATAATAATAACAACGGAATAATAGCTATTCCTTGTTCAAGTTCAAATGTGTAAAAAATAAACTTAGCTTGCCCCACCATCAAAAAAAAAAAAAAAAAAAAAAAGAAAAAGTAAATGCACAGGTTAAGTTGGCTGTCTTAGGGTTCTACTGCTGTGAACAGACACCATGACCAAGGCAACTCTTTTAAGGACATTTAATTGGGGCTGGCTTACAGGTTCAGAGGTTCAGTCTATTATCATCATGGCAAGAACATGACAGCGTCCAGGTAGGCATGGTGCAGGAGAAACTGAGAGATCTACATCTTCATCTGAAGGCTACTAGAAAATACTCACTTCCAGGCAGCTAGGATGAGGGTTTTACAGCCGACACATACAGTGTCACACCTACTCCAGCAGAGCCATACCTTCTAATAGTGCCACTCTCTGGGCCAAGCATATACAAACCATCACATTGGTTTCTTCTATGGAAACTCTCAGTAAAAATAATTGTGGCAGAATAGATAAATCTGACAGTTACCTACGTGGAACATAGCTTACACTCCTATATAGACCCTGGGTTTTTGTTAGTCTGCAATTTCACTAGTCTTGTCTCACACTTAGTTGTCAGAAGTGAATTATCAAATCTTCACTGGTGGCCACTCTCAGATGTGTTCCCATTTGTCTGCACAGTAGAATTCAAAACATATGACTCTCTTTGTGAAATTAAGTAAAAGACGTCAAAGTAATTGAGTATAAGCAAGATGTTTCAAGTGATTCTAATCAGTAGTTTCTACTCCTGACTCATCAACCTTTTTTTTAAAAAGATTTATTTATTTATTACATGTAAGTACACTGTAACTGTCTTCAGACACTCCAGAAGAGGGCATCAGATCTCGTTACAGATGGTCGTGAGCCAACATGTGGTTGCTGGGATTTGAACTCTGGACCTTCAGAAGAGCAGTCGGTGCTCTTACTCACTGAGCCATCTCACCAGCCCTCATCAACCTTTTATATCAGACTTCTGACCAGAAGTGACATTGACTGATATCTCTAACAATAAGAGATCAAAGTGCTGGTACAGAGGTCAGGAAAGGGAAAGCCAGTTGATCGGCACTGAAAGCCAAAAGCAGGCAAAGGAAGAGAAAGAGCTAAGAACTCCAACAAGGAATAATTCGATTTAAACCAAGGACAAACACAGTAGGATGTTGTAACTGGACTACTGGCTATATTATGAATTATTCTTCCTCCATCATTCTCCACCTTTACCCCTTCCAACCCCCTCCCCAATACTAGGTAGAAGAGAAAGAAGGAAAAGGGGTGTCCATATCATTAGACTGCTTTCTGATGATTAGGGGCGACTAGTTCCTTGGGAGCAATTTTAACCTTTGTCCTCAGGATATCTCCAACTAGCAACCAGCAACTAATAGGTAGTAGCCAGCCAGCTACCAGCAAACAGCAACACCTTAGTAGGAAGAGTAGAGGGAGAGGGGCAACTGATGCACTCCTCTTGGGAGTCTTGCATTTCTTTACCCTCTCAAGAGTCTCCAGAATTCCAAATGTCACTTTTTCATGAAATCTATATGCACTGGATAAAACACACCCCTGCCAGAACACGAGGCAAATCATAGTCAGCTGCCGTGGACCTTCAGAAGCACCTCCATATCCCACACCTGGGAACAAAATGAAAACATATCCCCATAACATTTCTGTGTTTTTTAATGAAAACGAAATTCTCCCTACAGACCATCATTCAATTTGAGTGAATGTTGGCAATTTTAGCCAGGCAGGATGAATTCTGACACTAATAGTTAATCACAAACAATGTGGCTATTATGTCCTGTTAATAATATCAGGCTATATTGTTGCCTGATGCTAGCAGAGAGGGGCAGAGCAGCAGTACAGCTCTAGGGAAAGCCTGGCAAAAGTAGTACCAGTCAAACCCAGTGGCTAGGGTGCCTGGGGCACTAGAGATTGGTTTACATGAGAGTAAACGTGGGCCAAACTTTCTCAAGATTACCACAAGCAATTTAAACTTTTTCCAGTATGACATGTTACCAATGGTGAACCTAGAGTCAGGAAGCTAGATCATCAAATCTGATTACTAAACACACTAAGTGCTTAAAGCAAAAAGCTTAAATGGGCCCAAATATGATCAAATCTAATGGCATTGGCTTAAAATAACTCTCATAGGGGAAGCTCTGAGACATCTAGCACAGGGACAAACTTGGAGAACATGTTGGTCATCTGAAGCGATTCCAAACATTTACTTTCAGCAATTTCTAGGATACTGAAAGTGACTATGTGTGTGTGTGTGTGTGTGTGTGTGTGTGTGTGTGTGTGTGTGTGTGTGTGT
>NC_034592.1:40266667-40272498 GCF_900095145.1 Mus pahari | reverse complement strand
TATATATATATATATATATATATATATATATATATGCATATTGTACATGTGAACATAGATACTCTCTCATATATGTATGAGTACTTATTTGATAAGTACTAAACACTATGCTAAAAATAATATATATTAAATCAATAGCTTTAAGCCATGTCCGCTTTGGAAATGATGTAATCAATCTGATTTTTGATGACTGGGATTAGCATCAG
Organism: Mus pahari; assembly: GCF_900095145.1. Lineage (NCBI taxonomy): Eukaryota > Metazoa > Chordata > Mammalia > Rodentia > Muridae > Mus > Mus pahari. The sequence goes on along the minus strand of NC_034592.1, from coordinate 40,272,292 downwards.
CATTTAGCAGGTATGGATCAGAGAGGCTAAGTAGACACAGATAACAGTGATCAGGTAACTCAAAAGTCCCAACAGTATCTTCCTTTGACATACAAGTTTAAGTTTCTTTGATCTTGACAATACTGAGATTGTCACTTCCATTTTTAAAATAGGAAAACCAAAGTTCGGACATGTTAAGCATCCTCCCCTAGCTTACATGCACACTAAGGGAGAGGCAGTGCAATGAGGTTATTTTTTGTTTTGTTTTTTGTTTGAGGATTTTTGTTTGTTTTTTTTAAGTATTAAGCATTAGAATCATGTCCACAGATTTAAATGTGAGTTGAAGGTCTCACTCACTGATGCTCATAAAGGTAAAAACGTCCAAGAGAGTGATCATACATTTCAAAATTTTAGTAGAATAATAGTATTAAAGAAACATTACCTTAGAGCTGGTAATTTCATAATGACCTTAAATTAGAATTGAAAAAACAGCAGAAGCTGGAAGTTGCCTCTCAGCTTATCTTCACCCCCTTTCTTGAAGCAAGTCATATGACATCCTTCAAGAGGTACCTCTGTCCTCTAGAGGAAAGGGGCCATAGACAAAGATGCCAGGAGCATTCTGACATGCTTCAGTGAGTTCCCCCAGATCCTCACCATTGTAACACACCCCTTTAGCCAGTCAAGCCTCTGTGTGGCCACTCTTTATCAAAGCTATAATGGAAATACACAAGTTTATCTGTTTCTTTGTCTCTCCTTATCTTAGGGAGACTCCTGTCTTACATAAACAAGTATTAAATCAGTCTGATTACCTTTGCTTGCTAACCTTTCTTTTACTATGTGGTCCTCAGTTCTAAACCTAGCAATGGGTGAAGAAAAAGCCTTCATCTCCATTATAAGAGAGCCACTGTCAGCTTCTGGTTATTTCCAGGAATAACTATGCAGAAGTGCCCAGTCTCCACACAGTGTCTGGTTCTGCCAATGAGAACATTAACAGGTCATATATTCTACCATCACTGAGGTATTTTTTGAAAGTAATTTTAATATAATTTAATTAACTTATTCACTTTATATCCTGCTCACTGCCCTGCTCCCAGTCACCTCTTTCCACAATCCTTCCCCATCCCTGTCCCTTCTCCTCTGAGCCTGTGGGGACCTCACTGGGAATCAACCCCCTCCCTACACGCACACTATTCAAGTCTCTGCAAAGCTAGTCATTTTCTCTCCCACTGAGTCCAGAGAAAGCAGCACAGCTAGTAGAACATAGCCCCACATACAGGCAACACCTTTTGCGATATCCCCAATTGCAGTTGTTCAGGACTCACATGAAAGTCAAGCTGCACATCTACTACATAAGATCAGGGAGGCCTAGGTCTAGCCCATGGTTGGCAGTTCAGAGAGCCACAAGTATCCAGGTTAGTTGACTCTGTTGGTCTTCCTGTGGAGTCTCTATCCCCTTCAGGGCCCACAATCCTTCCTTCTATTCTTCTATAAGAGTCGCCAAGCTCTGTGCACTATTTGGCTGTCAATGTCTCTCTGTCCCAGTCAGCTGCTGGGTGGAGCCTCTCAGAGGACATCTTGCTTTACTCTGCAAGCATAATAGAGTATCATTAATAATGTTAGGGATTGGTGCTTGCCCATAGGATGGGTCTCAAGTTGGGCCCCTTATTATTTGGCCATTCCTTCAGCCTGTGCTCACTCCCCTGTGACTACATTACTTGTAGACAGGATAAAATTTTGGTTGAAAGTTTTATGAGTGGGTTGGTGTCTCTATCACTCCAATGGAGTCCCTGTCTGGCTACAGGACATGGCCTCTTCAAGTTCCATATTCCCAGTGTAGTGAGTCATAGCTAAGGTCACCCTTAGCTATTGATTCTTGGGAAACTCCCTTATCCCAGGTCTCTGTCTCATCCTGGAGATGTCACCCCGTTGTGTTGTAGACTTCCATTCATTTCATGGCCATCTAGCCGTCTCTGTCCTTTCCTACACCTGATCCTAAATCCCCCATTCCCTTCCTTATCCTCCCTCCCTCCCTATTCCCTTCCTCAATCTGCCTCTTATATCTATTTTATTTTCCATTCTAAGTAATATTCAAGATTCCTCACTTGGACATTTCTTCTTGTTTATCTTCTTTAGGTCTGTAGGGTGTACCTGTACTTTATGGCTAATACTGTATACCCAAAATCTCACGAAGACACGTCTTTTTTTTTTTTTCCAGATAGGTTTTCTCCGTATAGCCCTGGCTGTCCTGGAACTCACTTGTAGACCAAGCTGGCCTCGAATTGTACTTTATGGCTAATACTCACTTATAAGTGAGTAAATACTATGCATGTCCTTTAGGGACTGTGTTAACTCACTCAGGATGATATTCTTAAGTTTCATTAACTTGCCTGAATAATTCCTGATGTCTTGGTTTTTTTTAATTATTATTTTCTTTATTTACATTTCAAATGCTATCCTGAAAGTTCTCTATAACCCCCACCCCCACCCCTGCTCCCCTACCCACCAACTCCCACTTCTTGGCCCTGGCCTTCCCCTGTGCTGGGTCATATAAAGTTTGCAAGACCAAGGGGCCTCTCTTCCCGATGGCTGATTAGGCCATCTTCTGCTACATATGCAGCTAGAGACACGAGCTCAGGGGGTACTGGTTAGTTCATATTCTTGTTCCACCTACAGGGCTGCATCCCACTTCAGCTCCTTGGGTACTTTCTCTAGCTCCTCCATTGGGGACCCTGTGTTCCATCCAATAGCTGACTGTGGATGTCTTGGTTTTTAATAGATGGACAATATTATATTGTATAGATGTACCACATTTCTTTATCCATTCTTCAGTTGGGGGGAAATCTAGGTTGCTTCCTGTTTCTGGCTATTACAAATAAAGCTGTTATGAATATAGTTGAGCAAGAAGTGTCTTCGTGAGCCGGGCATGGTGGAACATGCCTTTAATCCCAGCACTTGGGAGGCAGAGGCAGGTGGATTTCTGAGTTCAAGGCCAGCCTGGTCTACAAAGTGAGTTCCAGGACAGCCAGGGCTATACAGAGAAATCCTGTCTCAAAAAACCAAAAAGAGGAAGAAGAAGAAGAAGAAGAAGAAGAAGAAGAAGAAGAAGAAGAAGAAGAAGAAGAAGAAGAAGAAGAAGAAGAAGAAGAAGAAGAAGAAGAAGAAGAAGAAGAAGAAGAAGAAGAAGAAGAAGAAGAAGGATTTTGGAGCATATTTTGGGTATATTCTCCAGGAATGGTATGGCTGGGTCTTGAGGTAAAACTATTCCCAGTTTTCTAAGAAACTGCCAAATTGGTTTCTAAAGTGGTTGTACAAGTTTGCATTCCCATCTGTAACGGAGGAGTGTTCTCCTTGCTCCACATCCTTGACATCATGTACTATCTATTGAGTTTTTATCTTAGCCATTCTGATGGAGGTAAGATGGAATCTCATAGTTGTTCTGATTTGTATTTCCCTGATGAATAAGGACTTTGAACATTTCCTATCTTGAGAATTCTCTGTTTAGTTCTGTACCCCATTTTATTTGGGTTATTTGGGTTGTTGGTGTCTAATGTCTCGAGTTATTTGTAAATTTTGGATATTAGCCTTCTGTCAAGTATAGAGTTGGTGAAGATCTTTTTCCAGTCTGTGTGCTGATGATTTGTACTATTGCCAATGTCCTTTGCCTTACAAAAGCTTTGCAGCTCCATAAGGTCCCATTTATCAATTGTTGATCTTAGAGCTGAAGCTATTGGTGCTCTGTTCAGGAACTTGTCTCCTGTACCAATGCATTCAAGGGTATTTCCCACTTTCTCTTCTATGAGATTTAGTATATTCAGTTTTATGTTGAGGTCCTCGACCCACTTGGAGTTGAGTTTTGTGCAGGGTGATAACTATGGATCTATTTTCATTCTTCTATATGTAGACAACCAGTTAGTCCAGCACCATTTGTTGAAGATGCTTTCATTTTCCAGTGTATTGTTTTTGGATTCTTTATCAAATATAAAATGTACATTAGTGTGTCGGTTTATTTCTGGGTCTTTGATTCAATTCCATTGATCAACATGTCTGTTTATGTACAAATACCATGCAGTTTTTATCACTATTTCTCTTTAGTACAGCTTACAATCAGGGATGGTAATTCCTTCCAAAGTTCTCTTATTGTTCAGGATTGTTCTGGCTATCCTGGACTATTTGGTTGTTGTTATTGTTTTGGTTTTTTGATACAAAGTTGAGAATTGCACTTTTAAAGTCAATAAAAATTGTGTTGGAATTTTGGTGGGGATTCCATTGAATCTGTAGATTGCTTTTGGTAAGACGGCCATTTTCACTAGGTTAATACTACCTATCCGTGAGCATGGGAGATCTCTCCATCTTCTGATATTTTTCAACTTCTTTCTTAAGGGACTTGGAGCTCTTGTCACACAGATCTTTTACTTGCTTGGTTAGAGTTACATCAAGATATTTCACACTATTTGTGACTAATGTAGAGGGTATTATTTCCTTAATTTCCATCTCAGCCCACTTATTCTTTGTATAAAGGAGGGCTACTGATTTCTTTTTGTTAATGTTGTATCCAGACACTTTGCTGAAGGTGGTTATCAGCTGTAGGAGTTCTCTGGTAGAATTTTTGCGGTCACTTATGTATACTATCATATCATCCGCAAATAGAGATACCTTGTCTCCTTCCTTTACAATTTGTATCCTATTGATATCTTATCTTATTGTTCTGGCAAGAACTTCAAATACAATACTGAAAAGATAGAGTGGGTGGCCTTGTCTTCTTCCTGATTTCAGTGGAAATGCTTTAAGTTTCTCTCCATTTAGTTTGATGTTAGCTATCAGTTTGCGGTATATCGCTTTGTGTTTAGGTATGTGCCCTGTATCCTTGATTTCTCTAATTCAGAAATCAAGATGGATGGGAGCTGGGTCGATATTGGATTTTATCAAAGGCTTTTTCAGATTCTAATGAGATAATCATGTGATTTTTTTTTCAGTTGTTTAAATGTTGGATTGTGTTGATAGAATTTTATATAGTGAAGCATCGCTGCATCCCTGGGATGAAGAATATTTGATCTTAATGGATGGTGTCTTTGATGTGATCCTGGATTTTGTTTGTGAGTATTTTACTGAGTATTTTTACATCAATGTTTATAAGAGAAATCGGTCTGAAGTTCTCTTTCTTTGTTGAGTCTTGGTGTGGTTTAGTTATCCGGCTGAATGTTTTTGGCAGTGTTCCTTAAGTTTCTATTTTGTAGACTAGTTTGAGGAGTATTGGAATTTGCTCTTTAAAAGTCTGCTAGGATTCTGAACAAAAAACATCTGGTCCTGAGCTGTTTTTTTCAGTTGGGAGACTTTTAATTACAGTTTATATTTATTTATGAGTTAGAGGAATGTTTAAAGAGTTTGCCTAATCTTGATTTAATCTTGGTAAGTGGTATCTGTTTAGAAAACTATCCATTTAGTTAAGATTTTCCAATATTGTGGAATATAGTTTTTCAAAGTAAGACCTAATGATTCTTTTTTTTCTTTTTTTTCTTATTATTTTCTTTATTTACATTTCAAATGCTATCCCAAAAGTTCCCTATAACCCCCACCCCCACCCCTGCTCCCCTACGCACCCACTCCCACTTCTTGGCCCTGGCCTTCCCCTGTGCTGGGTCATATAAA
>NC_034592.1:40250421-40266152 GCF_900095145.1 Mus pahari | reverse complement strand
GTGGAGCATGTGTCCTTATTACCAGTTGGAAGATCTTCTGGGTATATGCCCAGAAGAGGTATTGCTGGATCCTCCGATAGTACTATGTCCAATTTTCTGAGGAACCGCCAGACTAATTTCCAGAGTGGTTGTACAAGCTTGCAATCCCACCAGCAATGGAGGAGTGTTCCTCTTTCTCCACAACCTTGCCAGCATCTGCTGGAGCCAGAAATGGGATCTTTCCCAGAAGCTATGTTGCTACTGCAGGCCACCCTCTCCCCGGCAGTGCACTGGAGCAAAGATGGCTCTCCTACTGGCTCAGGCTTTGAGCATGATCCCTTAAATATCCTCAATGTCTGTTGTTATCTCTCTCTTTCATTTCTGATTTTGTTTATTTGGATACTGCCTTTCTGTCTTTTGGTTGGTTTGGCTAGGGGGTTGACTATCATGTTGTTTTTTTCAAATAACCAACTCTTGCTTTCATTGATTCTTTGTATTGTTTTCTTTGTTTCTAACTAATTGATTTCAGCCCTGATTTTGATTATTTCCTCCCTTCTACTCCTCTTTAGTGTGCTTGTTTCTTCTTCTTCTTCTTCTTCTTCTTCTTCTTCTTCTTCTTCTTCTTCTTCTTCTTCTTCTTCTTCTTCTTCTTCTTCTTCTAGATCTTTTGGTTGTACTTTTAAATTGCTGATGTGATAATTTTCTGATTTCTTTATGGATGCACTTAGTGCTATAAACTTTTCTCTTAGCAACGATTTAATTGTGCCACATAAATTTGAACATGTTGTGCCTTGATTTTCAATAATTCTAGAAAGTATTTAATTTCTTTATTTATTTCTTCCCTGACCCAGAGACCATTGAATAGAGAACTGTTTAATTGCCATGATTATGTAGGCTTTCCAGTGGTTTTGTTGTTAGAATCCAGCTTTAATTCATGGTGGTCTGATAAAATACAAGGTGTTATTTCAATTTTTGTGTGTCTGTTGAGGATTGCTTTGTGACCAACTATATGGTCAATTTTGGAGAAGGATACATGAGGTGCTGAGAAGAAGGTGTACTCATTTGTGTTTGGATGAAATAGTCTATAGTCATTTATTATGTCAAATTGATTTATAATGTCTATTAGTTTCACTGTTTCTCTGTTTAGTTTTTGTCTGGATGTCCTGTCAATTGGTGAGTGTGGGGTGCTGAAGTCTCCCATTGTTAATGTGTATGGTTCAGTGTGCTACTTAAGTTTTAGCAACATTTCTTTTACAAATGTGGGTCCTCTTGTATTTGGACATAGATGTTCAGAACTGAAATACTGTCTTGGTAGATTTTTCCTTTGATGAGTATAAAGTGTCCTTCCCTGTCTCTTTTGATTAATTTTGGTTGAAAATCTGTTTTATTAGATACCAGGATGGCTACTCCAGCTTGCTTCTTGGGTTCATTTCTTGGATTACATTTTTCTAACCCTTTGCTCTGAGGTAATGTCTATCTTTATGAATGAGGTGTGTTTCTTGTATATAGCAGGATGACAGATCCTGTTTTTGCATCCATTATTGTTGAGAGATATTAATGGCCAGTGATTGTTATTTCATGTTATTTTAATGTTGAGTGTGTGTGTGTGTGTGTGTGTGTGTGTGTGTGTGTGTGTGTGTGTGTGATAGAGAGAGGGGTTAGAAAGAGAGAGATTGAGTGTGATTTCTTTGTTTTTGCTGTTATGGAATTACGTATTTCTTATATCTTCTTAGATATAGTTATCCTACTTGGGTTGGGGTTTTCCTTTTAGTATTTTTCGATAGGGCCTGATTTGTGGATAGATATTGTTTGAATTTGGATTTTTTCTTCTTTAAATATCTTGCTTTCTCCATCTATGATGGTTGAGCGTTTTGCTGCGTATAGTAGTCTAGGTTGGCACTTGTGCTTTTTAGAGGTTGCAGAATATCTGTCCAGGAATCTCTTCTCTTTAGAGTATCTGTTGAGAAGTCAGATGTAATTCTGTTAGGTTTGCCTTTTATGTTACCTGGCCTTTTTCCCTTAAAGCTTTTAATATTCATTCTCAGTTCTGTAGGTTTTGTGTTTTGATTACTATATGGCAGGAGTATTTCCTTTTCTATTCCACTCTAGTTGGTGGTCTTCTTGGATGTTTATTGGTACCTCTTTCTTTAGATTGGAAAAGTTTTCTTCTATGATTTTATTGAGAATATTTTCTGGGCCTTGGAGCTGGGACTCTTCACAGTCTTGTATTCCTATTATGCTTAGGGTAGGTCTTTTCATGGTACCCCAGATTTCCTGGATGTTTTGTGTCAGGAAATTTTTAGCATTAACATTTTCTTTGACTGATGCATCAATTTTATCTATTGTATCTTCTATGCCTGAGATTCTTTCTTTCAGATTATGTACTCTGTTGGAGATTCTTGCATCTATTGTCCCTATTCTCTTCCCTGGGTTTTCCATCTCCTGGATTTCCTCAGTTTGTATTTTATTTATTGCTGCTATTTCTGCTTTCAGGTCTTGCACAGTTAATTTATTTCCTTCACCTGTTTACTTACACTTTCCTGTATGTCTTTAAGGGATTTGTTTCCTGTTTAAAGACCTCTATCAACTTGATTATATTTTACTGTATTTCTTTATGGAATTTATTTATTTCCTCTTTAAACGCCTCAATTATCCTTATAAGATTGGATTTAAAGTCATTTTCTTTATCCCCTCTCCTTTGTGTGTATGTGTGTGTTTTAATTTTTTTCTTTTCTTTTCTTTTTTTTTTTTTTTTTGGATATTCTCTTTATTTGCATTTGCAATGCTATCCCCCTTTCCCAGTTTCCCTCCCTACTCCTTTGTTGATGGCTTAGTCTCTGGGAGTTCTGGAGGGTCTGGTTGGTTGATATTGTTGTTCTTCCTATGAGGTTGCAAACCCCTTCAACTCCTTCAGTCCATTCTCTAACTCCTCTATTGGGGACCCCACATCAGTTCAATGGTTGACTGTGAACATCAGCCTCTGTATTTGTAAGTCTCTGGCAGGGCCTCTCAGGAGACAACCATATCAGGTTCCTTTCCTAATGCACTTCCTGGCATCCACAATAGTGTCTAGGTTTGGTAACTGTATATGGGATGAATCCCCAGGTGGAACAGCCTCTGGGTGGCCTTTCCTTCAGTCTCTGCTCAACACTTTATCTCCATATTTGTTCTTGTTAGTATTTTATTCTCCTTCTAAGAAGGACCAAAGCATCCACACTTTAGTTTTCCTTCTTCTTGAGCTTCATGTGGTCTGTGAATTGTATCCTGGTTATTTGGAGGTTTTGGGCTAATCACTTATCAGTGAGGGCATACCATGTGTGATCTTTTGTGATTGGGTTAACTCACTCAGGATGATATTTTTAGTTCTATCCATTTGCCTAAGAATTTCATGAATCCATTGTTTTTAATAGCTGAGTAGTACTCCATTGTGTAAATGTATCACCTTTTCTGTATCCATTCCTCTGTTGAATGACATCTGGGTTCTTTCCAGCTCCTGGCTATTATAAATAAGGCTGCTGTGAACATAGTGGAACATGTGTCCTTATTACATGTTGGAGCATCTTCTGGGTATATGCCCAGGAGTGGTATAGCTGGATCATTTTCTTGTGTTTCAGTTGTATTAGGATCCAGAGCTTGCTGTAGTGGGGTAGCTGTGTTTTTGAGTGTATCATCATGCCCTGGCTCTTATTAATTGTGTTCTTTCAAAGGTCTTTAGCATCTGTATGGTTTTGGCCTCTGAATGTTCTTGTTGTAATAGTATTGGGAGGGGGGTGAACTTCAATGGTCCTATGTGGCAGGCCTCAGATGAATATCCTTGTGCTGTATGGTTCTAGAACTGTAGTTCTGTATGGCTCAGGAACCTCAGGTCCTATAAGGGTGGATGGAGAGGTGACAGGTGAATGGATGTCCCCCATGGGATAGCAGGCTTCTAAGGGAAACTTGGCTTTCCCCAGAAGGCTCATTTAACAGGGACGTTGGGTGGGGTAAGGGAAGTCTACCTGTATGGTTCTGGCAGGAGTCTGATGGAGGAGAGAGGGTGGAAGAATGGAGTTCCCCTGGCCATCACAGAGTTTTAAAAGCCTAGATGGAGCCAAAAGTTAAGTAAAACTTGTAATTATCTTACCTTGAACTATAAAACATAATTGCAACTTACATCATTTATAAAGGAAAACCAAAATTTCTCAGTGTTTTTGCTAAGGTTTGGCAATGCTGTGTTGGCAATCTAGAATCTGGCCTATGGGGCAGAAACATCAAAGTTCACACTTCATAGGATATAAAGCTAGATATTCTCCCACTGCCTGTCTCAACTTTTATAAATGTGTAAGAACATGTTCTTTAAGACCATAATTAGATTAATTCAAATAAAGTACATATATATCATGGTTCTCAAACATCTCTCTTCTGGTCTTCTCTGTCATTCTTTAGATGGAGTTATATCTGGTAAAGTCTAAACTGTAAAGAAATGTGACATGATTGTCTGGAATCTGCAGACTATCTGAAGAGAACCTGTGAGAAATAGTTTACTTAGACTCTGCCAACTTAGCTCTATGTATTTTTCTTGTGTCTTATTAGCAAGATTAAAGATGGACCAAAATCACAAATATCTAACAATAAATGATACATTAAATCTTGGCTGTGAGAATTCTCCTGCCCACAAGTGAATTGAACAAATGTATGTTAGCTTATCTTTAAAACAAGGATCTAACACTTTAAACAAAAGTGTTAAAATGTGTTCTTCTAATTAACAGCATGAATATAAGCCTTATCAGTTCTCTAAATCCTGTTTTTTTCCTAATAAAACATTATCATAAAAACAACATATTAACATGGTAATAGTCAATGTCTACACAGTATTTATTAGGGACTGGTTAAAATAACCCAGTTCCTTATGTAAGTATAGAATCAGGGAAAAATGTAAGTATACATGAGCTAGTATAACCTCTTACTGTTATAATGGCTGAATTGAAAAAAAAAAAAGTGCCTTTATCAGTAGGAGAATGTATTTGCTAATATTGAACCAAATTAGGAAAACATAACCACCCAATTAGAAACACTACTCATCAAGACAAGAATGATCTCCATGTTAGTCAGCAAAGAGAGGACAGCATCCAGTAGTAACATGGAAGTATATACTCTATAGACAGTTGCCTCCCAAAGGGAGAGAAAGTATGGGGGAGGGAAAGGAGTTATATTCAAGAATAAAAGTTCATTTTAGCCAAACTCATCTACCAAGCAAGGACTGAGGTCTTCTGGGCTTAGGAGACCAAAGAAGAAGATGCTAACAATGCTGTACCTGCTTGCTCTACATGAAAGGAACCCTAAGAATAGTAAAGAAATGTGAGCTCTTAATAATATTGTCATTAAGAAAGATCTAATATGCTAACACTTCTCAAAATAAAAAGGGAAGGAATGCTACATTTTGCATAATACTCATATAACCATGACACAAAAAACATATTAAACACACACACACACACACACACACACACACACACACACACACACACACAAATAAAACCATAGACCAACTTTCCTAAACATATCTCAAGGAAACACTTGGAAATTGAACTCAAGATTACAGTAAGAATATAATCCATCATGACCAAGTTGATGCCATTCCAGAAATATAGTTTGCTTAATATATACAAATTAATAAATGTTATATACCATATTAATAGACTTAAGAGGGAAATCATACAATTACCTAGATAGATATATAAAACATATTTGGCAAAATTCAATACATTTTCATGATATAAGTTCTGAAGAAATTAGAACTAGACAGATAAAGTTTTAGACTGTGTCTAGACTATTTCATCATAATAAAGACAGCACAAAACAAACATGTAGACCACTAAATCTGAAGAAACTCAGAAGGTGTCTTCTAAAATATGAAAAAAGGTAAGTGTGTCTCCCTCCTCCATCAGTAATAAGTATATATAGTACTTGAAGTCTTGGCTATACCAATTACACAAGACAAAGATATAAAACAAAATCTGGAAAGAAAGAAGAGTTATTCCTATTTATAGACATGATTCTATACGTAAAAGGCCCTTACAGAGACCACCAGAAAACTTTAGATCTAATTAACATTTTTAGTAAAGTTACAAGGTACAAAATGGGCATAAAAAATTAGATAGCTTCTAAATATAGTGAAAATAAAGCTGTTGAGAAAGATATTTAAAATATGCACCATTCACAGAAGCTTTAAAAATCTAGAAGTGAACTTATCAGGGAGTGAAAGATATCTACTGGGCAAAATTTAAGATACTGAAACAGAAATTGAAGAAGGCACTAGATAATCAGTTGAGTGTCTGTGCTCCTGGATTGCAGAATCAATATTATGAAAATGACTGACTATATTACCCATGGTAATCTACATAGTCAATGCAATCCCCATCAAAATCCCAAAACATTTTTCATAGACTGGAAAAATCAATTCCAAGCTTCACATGGAAACATTAAGGATGACAGAGAGCAAAAGCAATCCTAAGCAAAAGAGAAAAAGAAGAAAAAAAAAAACTGCTCAGGTTAGTAAAAACTTTTTAAAGTGTTCAACATCCTCAGTCAACAGGAATCTGAAAATTAAAATAAACACTTATTCACTGATGACATGAGTGTAAACTATCATATTTATTATGGAAACTGGTGTAGATGTTCCCCAAATACCTTAAAGTAGAACTACCATATGACTCTACTATACCACTTCTGGCCATTTACCAAAGGACTCTACTTTCTTCTATAAAGATGTCTGTACATCCATATTTTTATTTTTTTACTCACTTTACATCCCTCTCACTGCCCCTTCTCCATCACCCCCTGCCACAATCCTTCCCCCATCCCCTCCTCCCCTTCTCCTCTGAGAGATTCCCCGCTCTGGGTATTCTTCTGCGCTGACACTTCAAGTCTTGCAAGACTAGTCACTTTCTCTCCCGTTGAGACCAGACAACACAATCCAGCTAGAAGAACATAATCCCACGTACAGGCAACAGCTTTTGGGATATCCCCAGTTCCAGTTGTTCAGGACCACATGAAGACCAAGATGCTCATATGATACATATGTGCAGGGAGGCCTAGGCCCAGCCTGTGTACATTCTTTTTTTTATTTTTTAAATATTTATTTATTTATCTTATGTATATGTATACAGAGACTGGAAGAGGGCAATGGGTCCTGTTACAGATGGTTGTGAGCCACAATGTGGTTTCTGGAGATTGAACTCAGAACCTCTGGAAGAGCAGTCAGTGCTCTTAACCACTGAGCCATCTCTCCAGCCCCTGTGTACATTCTAACAGAACAGTTCAATCATCTAGTATTCAACACCCTAAGTTCTTGCCCCAGGACTGACAAAGGTAGTGGTTAGCACATGACATTGGTGAGATGTGTTGGAACCTTTAGGAAGGAGAGCCTAGTGGAAAGAACTTCTTAAGCTATTGTCATCATGGCATAAAAGGAAACATTGGAGCCTTGAAAGCTTATATATACCTCTTTGCTTCTTGGCCGCCTATAAGATATGCAGATTAGTTCTACCTATACCACTACCAAGATGTCTGCCATGTAGCAGTAGGTCCCAGAGCGAACCGGTGCTAAGCCTATGTAGATCTGTCTGAAAGCATAAGACCACACACCTCCTGGTTTTAAACAACTTATTTCTTTTTTCATAATTCCGTACATGTACATGGTGCTTTCTGTTTATTTTCCCCTCCTGCCTTCATCGCCTCCAGTGTTTTCTGATCACATTCACTTACACATTCACTGAAGCTCTCTCTCCTACCTGTGCAAATCCTCACTCTTCTCTCCCAATTCCTTTACTATATTCATGTCTTTTGTTGTTTTGTTTTGTTTTGTTTTGTTTTTGCTTGTTTGTTTCAATGACCCACTTGTGTTCAACCATGGCTTAAAAACTATCCACTGGAACTCGACAGACTCATAAGAGGTACAGAACTGGAGACAATAACCCTCTCCTGCCTCCCAGAATCTACAATAATGGGTAGTTCAGCAGGGAAGGGTAGGGCTTAATGAGACTCACTCTTATCAAGGACTGATTGTAATCATAGTTGCTATGAGTTCATGATTGCAGTGGGTATATCATGCACACATAGCATAATGACATAAATTAATGTGCAACTCCATTTTTGTTTTTAATAAAAAATTATTTGTTTACTTTCATCTGTAGTCCAGAATTACTTCAAACACACAATCCTACCTCAGGCTTTCTTATGCTGGCATTATGAATTTATGTCACATTTGGCTTGGACCTAATTTGTAAGTTGTACAGATGATTTCCTTTCTACAAGCCAGAGTCTCCAAATTTGTATTGCTTATAAAAAGTATGCATAAAAATTAATATTCTCTATGGAATCTCTATAGATGATTATGACTTTGTACTTATTGGTTAATCTATAAGGGGACACTAAACAAAAACTTGAAAGTAGAACAACAGCTATATCAGGCTCATGTCAGCAAGCACTTGTTGGCATCCCCAATACTGTTTGGGTTTGGTAACTCTATGTGGAAAGGATTCCCAGATGGGGGAGTCTCTAGATGGCCTTTCCTTCAGTCTCTGCTCCACACTTTGTCTCTGTATCTCCTCCCATGGGTATTTTGTTCCCCCTTCTAAGAAGGACCAAAGTATCCACACTTTGGTTTTCCTTCTTCTTGAGCTTCATGTGGCCTGTGAATTGTATCTTGGGTATTCTGAACTTCTGGTCTAATATGCACTTATCAGTGAATGCACACCATCTGTGTTCTTTTGTGATTGACTTACCTCATTCAGAATAACATTTTATAGTTCCATCCGTTTCCCTAATAATTTTATGAATTCATTGTTCTTAGTAGCTGGATAGTAAGTACTCCATTGTGTAAATGTACCACATTTTCTGTATCTATTCCTCTGTTGAGGAACATCTGGGTTCTTTCCAGATTCTGGCTATTATAAATAAGGCTGCTATGAACATAGTGGAGCATGTGTCTTTATTACATGTTGGAGCATCTTCTGGGTATATGCCTAGGAGTGGTATAGCTGGGTACTCAGGTAGTAATATGTCCAATTTTCTGAGGAAACACAAAACTGATTTCCAGAGCAGTTATACCTACTTGCAATACCACCAGCAATGGAGGAGTGTTCCTCTTTCTCTACATACTCACTAGCATCTGCTGTCACCTGAGTTTTTAATCATAGCCATTCTGACTGGTGTGATGTGATATAGCTGTCTCCTGAGAAGCTCTGTAAGAGCCTGACAAATACAGAAGTAGATGCTCACAGCCATCCACTGGACTGAGAACAGGGTCCCCAATGGAGGAGCTAGAGAAAGGACCCAAGGAGCTGAAAGTTTGCAGCCCCATAGGAGGAACAACAATACGAACCAAATAGTACCCCCAGTGCTTCCAGGGACTAGACCACAAACCAAAGAGTACACATGACTCCAGTCACATATGTAGCAGAGGATGGCCTTGTGAGACATCAATGAGAGGAGAGGCCCTTGGTCCTCTGAAGGCTCAATGCCCCAGTGTAGGGGAACACAAGGACAGGGAAGCAGGAGTGGGTGGGCTAGTGAACAGAGGGAGGAGGATAGGACAGGGGGGTTTCAGAGGGGATAACATTTGAAAATTAAATAAAGAAAATATCTAATAAAAAAGAGATAGTAGAAAAACAGTCTGAACTACTGAGATAACACAAAATACTAAAACTTGGTTCATTGATGAAAAGTATTAGATACTGTAATGCTTCTATTGATTAGAGATTCTTGATCAATCTTTTCTGGATGAGACCTTGGTGATCAATGTTGTTAATGTTATTGCAGGAGAAAAATGGTCTGCAATTAACTTAAACATAAATGTTTTAAAAATAAAGCAGTTTACTCTAATGCCAGAGAAGACATGTGGAAAGTCAAGGGAACGGAAACTGTGACTTTAAATCAGCATCCCCAGGCATAGTGGAAGTTACTCTTCCAATTTATGGCTAGGTTTATGTCCCACAGACAAAACACAGGCAGAGGTTAGAATTTTTTGCATTTTTTGTTTATTACATGTATTTTAATTAATTTATTCTCCTCTTGTTGGGTCCTCCCTCTAAGCATTCTATTCTGCCCCTTACAGACAGACACGCTGGGAGTTGCTCCCTAGAATCCCGGATCCGGACAGCGTCCTCGGACCGCCCACTGTCAACGCCCACTCGTCGCCCGGACTAACCACCAATGTCGTCACGCCTACTCAATTGGACCCGCCTTCTGGACACAGCTCCGCTGAGGACTGGACCACGCGCCATTGAGAGATTGGGACATGGAACATTGAGCCATGCGACTCTGAGAGAGACACTCAGCAGAGACAATGGGACACATGGGAGAGGGTTGGGTTCTCCCGCGTGTAATCAATAAATAATAATAATCTTTCTTGCATGTCATCTCTCATTTCAGGAAGCTTAGCTCTGCAGTACGAACCCACCCCAAGGTGTTTTCTGCCCACGCAGACACGGCGCCGGTCTGCGTGCAAGCAGAAACACTACATCCTCTATTTCATCCTGACCACAGTTCCCTCTCCCCCCTCTCCATTGAGACCCTTCCCTCCACCTCACTCCTCCCAGACATTTCCCTCTCCCTCCTCTCCACCCAGAGCCTCCCCTCTATCTTCCTCCTCTACATCCACTCCTGTTCCATTTCCCTTCAGAAAAGGGAAGGCATCTCAGGGATAGCAACCAAACAAGCATCTCAAGTTGCAATAAAACTAGGCACCTTTCCTCATGTTAAGTCTTGATAAGGCAACCCTGTAGGAGGACAAGGTCCCCCAAATGGGTAAAAGTGTCAGAAACAGCTCCCACTGCCTCTTTTAGAAGTATCCCCCAAATCCTAAGCTACATAACTATAAGATATATGCAGAGAACTCAGGTTAGACCCAAGCAGGCTCCCTAATTTTCAGTTCAGTCTCAGTGAACCCCTATGAGTCAAGTTTTCTTGTGGTTTCCTTGACCCATCTGGCTCCTAATATCTTTCCTCCCCTTCTTCTGCAGGGTTCACTAATTCTAATGTTTTGCTAATATACTGGCTAGTTTTGTGTCAACTTGACACAGCTGGAGTTATCACAGAGAAAGGAGCTTCAGTTGGGGAAATGCCTCCAGGAGATCCAGCTGTAAGGCATTTTCTCAATTAGTGATCAAGGGGGAGAGGCCCCTTGTGGGTGGTGCCATCTCTGGGCTGGTAGTCTTGGTTCTATACGAGAGCAGACTGGGCAAGCCAGGAAAGGCAAGCCAATAGAGAACATCCCTCCATGGCTTCTGCATCAGCTCCTACTTTCTAACCTGCTTGAGTTCCAGTCATACATCCTTTGGTGATCAACAGCAGTATGGAAATATAAGCCGAATAAACCCTTTCCTCCCCAACTTTCTTCTTGGTCATGATGTTTGTGCAGGAATAGAAACCCTGACTAAGACATGGGGGTTTCTTTTCATCAGCTGCTGGATGAAGCCTCTAGCTATTGTGAACAGAGTAATAATAAACATAGATGAGCATGTATCTGTAGAATAGAATACTGAAGCCTTTGGGTAGATGCCAAGGAGTTTTAGAGCTGAATCACTCTAAATATTTATCTTTAAATCCACAAATAATACTTTCCACCCTTCACCAAAAGTCTTCTCTTTGAAAGAGAGAAAGACCATTACAGAAAACCATAATCAATCAAAATGCAGAGTTGTGTAGCCTGGTGCCAATATATATATCTACAACACAATTCCAGCTCATAAGGATCAAAGACCTTTGAGGAAAAGGGAGCTGAAAGATTGTAAAAGCCAGAGGAACAGGGAATTTGCTGCAAGACTATGTCTCCAAAGAATGTCCAAAGCTACACACATAAAATCTCACCAACACAACTGTGTAAACATGTTGATGAACAAGGACATCACTAAAAGATATGCTGAAGTGGAAATATCATGAGACCTCAATCCTACACAAAGAACCACAGGCAATTAAAGGATGTACAGAGTAACAGAAATAGTCTTCCCTATATTAGAACACACCAATGGCTATACAATTTCAAATGGTCAACTCTGAAATATTACATTAGTAATAGTATACAGAATGAGAAGGTTGTATTTATTCATTTAAGAATATATGTAACAATGATTATTGACAAAGCAGGCTGTGAATTTTAAAGAAAGCAGGTGGGTATATATGGTGTGTTTTGTAGGATGGAAAGTTAAGAGGGAAATTATATATTATATTGTAGTTATATAATATGTTGTACATAATT
Organism: Mus pahari; assembly: GCF_900095145.1. NCBI lineage: Eukaryota > Metazoa > Chordata > Mammalia > Rodentia > Muridae > Mus > Mus pahari. The sequence continues at coordinate 40,253,935 of NC_034592.1, read as the reverse complement.
ATATACTATAACCTCAAAAATATAAGAAAATAACCTGTAAAAGATTAAATGAGATAGACTTGTATATTTTTCAAGAATGAAGACAAGGCAAAACAACATAAAAGATTGTTTTACTAAGGACTTAGACCTACATTTGATAGTTTCCTGTATGCCTAAAGTACACATAGTATAATTTCATCTTTCCAGCTTCAGTGATTTGATCTGTAACTCTCTTTAAAAAAATAATCTTGTCTCTTTTGTGAAGCTATTAGTGATCCAGTGTGGGAAATACAAAGTTTAGGGACCAGAGCAGGAGATCTAAGTCTCTGTTACTACCACTGGTTACTTATGTTTTTGAAGAGTTTAAAGCAATTCCAGATTTACTTATTGATAAGATTTATGTCTTGATTTAGTTCCATCAGAAAGTAACATGTTCTGTGCAACAAATGTTATTAATCCAAATAAGATAATTTTGTCTTCATTTACAACCATCTGTTTAAAATGAATTTTTATGAGTTGTCTTCTCAAAAGAGAGAGAAGACAGATGTACATTTAACCTCAAAGCACAGACTCGCTCAGACTGCTCTAAAACTTGATAAGATGTCATATACACACATTAAAAATAAATCTGTTTCCCTTGTGATTTTATAGCTTAATACTTCATAGGGAACAAAAACCTATAAATAAAGTGTTTAATTTCCAAAGATGATCTAGTCTAAGCCGTCTTGCTTTCTATACACCTTTACCATCTCAGAACCTTTATTTTTAACACTGTAAAGGAATTAAAATTAATTTGGTCTTAAAGAAGTGTCAGATTAGTGTCCTTAGATGACAAGGAACAGTTGAGTCCAGAGATGTAAAACAGAATTGGCACAAAAGGAGACTCACTGACCTCCCTACCCCACTGCTTAGAAGGATCATTGAGATGTGCATGTTAAGACTCTTGGCCTGAAGACACTAAGTTATTTTATATAAACAAATCATCAGTGAGAGATATTAGCTCTGCTTGCATTTAGGTGCAAAACACTGAAAGGTTTTTCTTTAAGACTGAATATAAAGTCTCTTTCCATGTAGAATACTGATTTCTAGGGGCTAAGTAGGAGAGTAAGGGGACAGAAGGAGGTTGGATAATGAATACTAAGCAACAGTGGAAGAAAAATGTTTTTCATAAAAAAGTTTTATTTTTATTTTATAAAGGATTATGAGAAAGAAATCGAGAGAGTCTCAACACAAAGAAATGATAAATCTTTAAGGAAATGAAAATGGTAATTACTCTTATTTATCACATAGTGCATTGAAACATCATACTCTACCCCACAAATATGTGAGGAAAAAACTTTGAAGAGAAAGCCTCTTTCCTTAAAATGTGAACAGAGTCCAGAAGTACTTTCCCCACCCCACCCCCATCTCCCAGATGCTCTGACCTGTTTTTTGTAATATTGTGTGCATGTCCTCAAAGCAAGACCAGGCATTATGGTGCCTTGCTTCCAAAATGCCTAGCAAATCCTTGGCATCCATGAGGTCATCAGTAATAACAAGGAGTGCGACTACATGTCTGAAAGTTCCTTCTCAAACACTGAGCAGGGCTTGCTTTCAAGGCTGGCTCAATCTGACTGCTTGTCTACAAATCACCTGTATGAGTTTTGTTTCTTTCATCTTTAGAATTCTTTCTTAGCTGATGGTATGTATGAATTATCACTTGTTGTTCAGGCAAGTGAGATAAAGCAAGGCCTATTAAGAAGCAGCCCTACAGGAAGTTGATTAAGAAATCCCTATACCTTTTAGACATGAAAACCCTAACTAAATCAAGAACCATGTTATTAAGTAGTCATAGAAGGCAGAGGGAGGGAGGGAACTGGGGGAGGGGGAATGATAGAAGAGGGAGAGGGAAATAGGGAGGCAAGATTAGATGCAGGGAGAAACTGGAGAGAGGCTGAGTGGTCCAGGAAAATGAACGTAGCTGCCTGGATTGTGGAGAGGGGAAAATCTCTAGAAAGTTCCAGAGACCTAGAATAGGGAGGTTCTCAGGAGTCAGTGTAGGTGACCTTAGCAGAGGATGCTTAACATTAGGGACATGGAACCTCTAGAGGCCACCCCCAGGCAGGCAGCACCCCTCCTAGTGGAAGGATAGGGACACCAACCCACCCACTAAACTTTCAACCCAAAATTTATCCTGTCTAGAAGGAATGCAGAGATCGAGCAGAGACTGAAGGAATGGCCAACCAATAACTGGCCCAACTTGAAACCCATTCCACAGGCAAACACCAGTCTCTGACATTATTAATGATACTCTGTACTTAAAGATAGGCGCGTGGCATAAATGTCCTCTGAGTGGCGATAACCAGAAGCAGACAGAAACAGAAGCAGATACCTACAGCTGGAGGTCAAGGACACCTATGGAAGAGTTGGGGGAAGGATCAAAGGCCCAGAAGTAGATGGGACCTCTATAAGATGGAATCAACAAACCTGGACCCCTGAGAGCTCTCAGAATCTGATCTACCAAAGAACATACACTGGCTGGAATGAGGCTCCGGGCACATATGTCGCAGACAGGCAGCTCAGTCTTTATGGAAACCCTGTCTGGCTGCTGTGGGAGAGGATGTGCCTAATCTGGCAGAGTCTTGGTGTACCAGGGTGAGGGGATACCCAGGGGAGTCCTGTGGGCCTGTGTATCAGAGGTTTTCCACGGAGATCTCTACCCAGGCCGGGTGGGAAGGCCCCGGCTGGCCGGGGGAAGTGAGTTCAGGCAGGGAGACAAAGCCTCTGCCACACCTTCCAGGTCCCTCAGTAACTCTGATAGATCCAGTAACTCCGAGCCTCTCTGAACTGAGTCAGGTCAGGCTGGGTAGGCTAAAAGCCTATCCAGTGAGGAATGCAGCAGGGCCTCTTCAGGAGAGAAGGTCTCTTCCCAAGTGTCAGCTCTTGGAACAAAAGGGTCAGACAAAGGCATAGTTCTCGCATGCCTTTAATTCCATGCATGGCTCTCTCTATATACAGGTCTGGTGGTGATTTAGGGTCTAACAGCAAGTCCCTCTCATTGGCTTGGACTGAGAGTTTGGGGAAAACCTTATTTGCATGCTGAAGGGCTTGGTGCTGTTCCTGTTGTGGGGGTTTTGGGGGCTGTAACTCCTACAGGAGCCAGAGTCCAGGAGACATGACTGAACTCCTTCTGTCCCATGTAAGTGAATTATCTCTACCAGGTCCAGGGGTTCAAGATTTTGCTCAAAGAATCAACTTTTTGGTTCATTGATTCTTTGCATTATTTTGTTTGATTGCTTTCAACCCTGAGTTTGATTATTTCATGCCATCTACTCCTCTTGAGAGTGTTTGCTTCTTTTTTGTTTTAAAGCTTTTGGGTGTGCTGTTAAGTTGCCAGTAAGAAATCTCTGTAACTCCTTTCATGGGTATTTTGTTTCCTATTCTAAGGAGGAATGAAGTATCCACACGTTGGTCTTCCTTCTTGATTTTCTCCTGTTTTGCAAATTGTGTCTTGGGTATTCTAAGTTTCTGGGCTAATATCCACTTATCAGTGAGT
>NC_034592.1:40222986-40250031 GCF_900095145.1 Mus pahari | reverse complement strand
AAGAAAGAAAGAAAGAAAGAAAGAAAGAAAGAAAGAAAGAAAGAAAGAAAGAAAGAAAGAAAGAAAGATAGATCTCTCTTGCCAGACAGTGGTGGTACACGCCTTTAATCCCAGCACTTGGAAGGCAGAGGCAGGTGGATTTCTGAGTTCGAGGCCAGCCTGGTCTACAAAGTGAGTTCCAGGACAGCCAGGGTTACACAGAGAAAGCCTATCTCAAAAAACAAAAAACAAACAAACAAACAAAAATCCTCTCTAATTTCTTTATGAAGGCACTTCATCTTAGCACTGCTTTCATTGTGTCCCATGAGTTTGCTTATGTTGTATATTCAATACCATTGAATTCTAAGAAATCTTTAATTCTTTCTTTATTTCTCCTTTGACCCAATGGTCATTAATTAGTGAGTTGTTTAGTTTCCATAAATTGTAGGCTTTAATATGTAGTGGCCTGATAAGATACAGGGAGTTATTTCCATTTTCTTGTATCTATTAGACTTGCTTTGTGACTGAGTATGCGGTCAATTCTGAAAAAGATTCTGTTAGTTGCTGAGCTATATTCTCTTGTGTTTGGGTGAAATGTTCTGTAGATATGTTAGGTCCATTGAGCCATAACATCTATTAGTTCCATTATATCTCTGTTTAGTTTTGTTGAGATGATCTGTCCTCTAGTGAGAGTCAGATGTTGAAGCCTCCCACTAATAATATGTGTGGTTTTATGGGTGATTCAAATTTTTCTTTTACAAATGTGGGTTCCCTTTGAGGTTGGGCATAGATATTCAGAATTGATACTTCTGTCATCTTGGTGAATTTTTCATTTGATGAGTATGAGCTGTTCTACCCTATCTCTTTTGATTAATTTTGATTGGAAGTCTATTTTGTTAGATATTATAATGGTTACACCTGCTTTCTTCTTAGGTTCATTTGGTTGGAAATCGTTTTTCCAACTATTTGCTCTGAGGCAATGTCATCTTTGGAGTTGAAGTATCAGCCTTCTATGTAATAGGATGATGGATCCTGTTTTTGCATCCATTCTGTTAGCCTGTATCTTATTGTTGGGGAATTGGGTCTATTGATATTGAAAAACATTAATGATCAGTGATTCCTGTTATTTTGGTGGTGGTGGTGGTGGCAATAGATATTTTTTGATGTCTTCCCCTTGGCTTCCATTTCCTCTCTCATTTTCTGGCCTGAGTGTCCTGTGTTTCTAGTGACCAGCAAGTTTACAGGTCCAGTAGTGAGTCTGGCAAACATACACTGTAACCCTATACAAATCTAAGCAATCTCAGAATGAAAATGGAATAAATTTGTTCAATATTTCTACCCAGAAGCTCCTGAATGTTTGCTCTGCTTGGATAAATGGGAAAAAATGATTATTTCAATCTTTAGAGGGAGAATAAAATAAGCTAAAAAGTGGTTGTCACAAAATTTTAGTTGCCTATCATATTCACAGCATACCTTCCCAACAGTAGTGCGTGTACATACAGAATAAAATACAGATTGTTAAAAAAAAAAATGACCACTCCATAAAGGGTAATTATTCATTATAAATGGATTTATTATTTTCTATTTAGTAAATAGCACCAAAAGTCACCCTACTGTGGCACCAGTAAGACAGCATGATCTGTGGAAATGGGACTTGTTGTAGAAAGTGTTAAAGCATAATGGCTTTTCCTTTGTTATCTGTATTTGTATTCAGTGTAGATTTTCTGTGGTAAACTTTACGTTATAAATGTTTTTCCTTGTCCCTCTTTTACAATGTGAAGCTATTTCTCTCTGCACACACAAATTCTCAAGTACATATTTTGAAAATTAAAAAAAAAAATCAAAACTGTTATTGTCTTAAGTAAAACTAACTCATAATGATGCCTCTGATGTCAAGACACTTTCCAGAGGCAAATGCCGAGATAAGTTGAGTTACTTATTTTTATCTGGATCACTATTACTTTCAGTTAGATAGAGAGATAAAGATAATTTCTGTTCCAGGTATCTTATCCTTTCCTATTGTTTTACCTCTTATTCACGCTTGAAATGTGCCTGTTGTCTGTTCAAGTTGGTAGAACAATAATCTCAAACTTAGAATGTATTTAAAAGATTCATCTAATGAATATACTTTAAAAACAAAGATTCTCCATTCTAACTACTTTTGTGTTGACTTCATATAAGCAGAGTCATTTTCGAAAGGGGAACTTCAGTTGAGAAAAATGCTTGTACTGTATTAGCTTGTGAGCAAGCTTGTGGTAAATTCTCTTGATTAACATTTGAGGGCCCAACTCACCATGTTATCATTAAACTTTTGTTTTGGGTGCAGGCTGACAGAGGATGGCCTTGCCAATCAGCAATGGGAGGACATGCCCTTGGTCCTGTGAAGAATGTTGGATGCCCCAGTGTGGGGGAATGCCAGGGTGGGTAGGCAGAAGTGGGTGGGTGGGGGAACATCTTCATAAAAGCAGGGGAGGGAATAGGACAGGGGGCTTCTGGGGAGGGAGGTGGGAAATCCCAGAAAGGGGATAACACTTGAAATGTAAATAAAGAAAACATCCAATAAAAAAAAAGAGAGAAAAGATATTTAAATTAATCCTTCTACTGCAGCTTGCTAAGGACACTAATGTTTTCAACTATGAAAATAGACTTGGTGTGGAATTGAGTATTAACTTCAGGGGAAATCTAGTCTACATCTGTAATAGGTGAAAATAATTTTGTACACTAATGTGAAATGTGTGAGTTATTCAGTAATTATAACCCATATAGCAACAAATAAAAATAGAACAGTGAAAACGCAAGCGAGCAAGGAAGAAAGGAAGGAAGGAAGGAAAGAAGGAAGGAAGGAAGAAAGAAAGAAAGAAAGAAAGAAAGAAAGAAAGAAAGAAAGAAAGAAAGAAAGAAAGAAAGAAAGAAAGAAAGAAAGAAAGAAANGGAAGAAAGAAAGAAAGAAAGAAAGAAAGAAAGAAAGAAAGAAAGAAAGAAAGAAAGAAAGAAAGAAAGAAAGAAAGAAAGAAAGAAAGAAAGAAAGCAGGCTGACCAAGCCATTTGGAGCCAATGAGTAAGCAGCACTTCTCCATAGCCTGCTCCTGCCTCCAAGTTCTTGCCCTGTTTGTGTTCCTGCCTTGGCTTCTCTCAAAGAACTGTGGCCCAGAATATGTAAGCCAAATAAACCCTTCCCTCAACAAACTGTTTCCCATGGTGTTTTATCACAGCAGTAGAAAGCCAAACTAAAACATTCTAAAATCTTTCTTCCAACAATGCCACCTACTAAATCCTAGGATCTTATATTAGAACATACACTGTGGGTGATGCTTTGTCACTTTAGGAAACCACCAGGCTTGGGCAGATCCACACTGACCCACTCTTGAATCCTTACATGAGATGACTCAGCTGGAAACTATTTTGGTGCAGTGGCTCTTGAGCATTCAGTGTCGCATCTTGACAATATAAACCTTTTGTCTCATGGTCAAATAATTCAACCTCCTTTATTTAGTGCTTTGTTTTGGTATTTTTTATCAATATTACAAAGCCCAAATTAAGATAAACAGATCCAAAAGGAGCAATTCTAAATATCACCTACTTACATACAGCAGGCTCTTCATCTTTGAAAACCTATTCACCTACTTTAGCTTCTCTTTCTGGAAAGTGTATTGCTTATAAAACTCATCTGGGACAATTTAATCCTATGTAGATTTTCATGCCAGTTAGGATAATTATTAGCACAATTTAAACCCATTTCTTAATTATAGCTGCTATGCTCTCTTAGAGAAAACCGGTCTCAAAGCTTCTAGCAGGACTTTTCTGTAAATAGTAGGTAAGCACAAATCTACATGCCTCACATCAGTAAGGAGGGATTTTCTTCTAGAAACTAGTTTTCTACAGTTCATCAAAAATGTCTCTTGTGTCTCATCCTAATTCTATAGTTATCAACCTGTATTTCTGAGCCTCATATTCTTGGATGTGCATCACCCTATTCACACCCTGGCTTAGAAAAAATACCTCTAACAAGCTCATCAATGAAAAAGTAACTCTGGACACTCACATGCAGTCAGTAGTACCTCAATCTTATGTTGTTGCTGTTGTTGTTGCTGTTGTTGTTGTTGTTGTTGTTGTTGTTGTTGTTCAGAGGAACACCTACCTAAGAGATCAAAAAGGCTTGCAGAGGTGTGGCTGAACCACTCCCAACATTTCTAGGCAAGATGTAAAACACAACATTCAATCATGTCTGACATGGATTCCCCAGGATCAGGGGATCCTCAGAGAGTGGGCCCCAGGATGTTCCAAAGAGGAGATCAGATGGCTTAAGTTCAGCAAATGTCAGAATCTCCACACACACAAGCCAGGTGTGCTTTGAGATCTTCCCACCACACACAGAGGGAGCTGTGCATAATTCTGAATCATTCTTCTTATGAAGCCAAAGTGCTGTTGTGCATTAACTTTGACCTTTCCTTTAGAAATCTAAGTGTATGTCAAGAGAAATAGAATCATGCAGTTCAACTCTGTCAAATACAGTCTGTGAGGGAGTAATTTGAATAATAGCACTCAACTTAATTAGGTCTTCTGAGAATCCATGGGGGTGCCTAGGAAGTGTCAAACAGGTGACAATGATACAGAAAGGACACTGCCCTATGACAGAATGTCAGTTCAACAAACCCGAACAGCTGTATGTATGTCATGGTTAATAGCTCAAAACAACATGTAAAGAAAAGAATTCTTCTAAAAAAGCTGTTAAAGCTTAAAGAAATCTTGAGAACATATATCATTCCTAATTTACAGAGAAAGAATTTTGGCTCCAAAGTGTTACAATGTTTGCCAACTAGGTCCTATCAAAAGTGATAAAAGGACACATTGACGTCTGTACATATTCTACCTCTTCTCACTGCTTCTAAGTAAACGAAATCTTCTTGGATTGTGTAACCACTTTTTTTCTTTCACATACACCTATGCTTCTATACTTAACCTAATATAGAAAAGCTGTATCCTGGAGTAATATTGTCTAACTTACTATTAGATGGTCACTAATTGAAGCTGCCTAGGCATTAAAAGGATAGAATAAAGCAATGTTCTCAAATTTTGGAAGGTAAGGAGTCCCCAGAGATACTACAAATTAATGTACCAAGACAAACAGAATCTATGGTGAAATAGAGTCCGTATGTTATCATTTGAGGCATATGGATCAAGGTTACCAGGTTGCCTTATATTTTCTCAGGAAAAGTCTGTCCAAACATTGAAATGACATTTCATATTTCAATGATAGCAACTAATTGAAAATGTTTAAATACTGTAAGAACCAAATAATACACATTTCGGGCTGTGCTTAGCCTGTGAGTTTCTAGTTTGCAGTTTCTAAGTAGAACACATCTGGTCAAAATAAAACCAAGTGAATGAAGCTTGATCAGCTACGATGATACTTTTGTAAAGAAAAGTATTATTTGCCTTTAACATGAGATGTGTGTTACTCAAACTTTCACCACTCAAAAATTACATCTAAATTAACTTAAAAAATTCGTAGTGTTTTCATTCAAAATAGAGACAAAATTAAAGGCACTGAGTCAAGTGTTCACAAGAATATGAGGATGAGCATAGCAGAAATTTCTTTAGCAGAAATGCAATAAATACAAATATTGAAAACATAGGAAGAATATGATGTGTTCTTAGAGGTTAGACATGAGGGTTCAAAGAGGAAAGCATTTACAATTGAATTGGATCACAAAGCTCTCTGATAGAGAGCAATGAGTTGAGAGACTAGAGACGATACTGTTAAAAAAATAAAAACTGAGGGACAGACTAAGTTACCTTAGGTTAAGGGTATGCAGTAACAAGTGAGGTACGAGTGACTTAGCCTACCAAAAACAAACAAACAAAACCTTGTAATTTGGTGTACAGTAACAGCATGTCACATCACATATCAAACCAGAGTAGACCATTTCAAACACTGACCTTCTCAAGAAGAGCAATCAGGCAAGAGAAAAGTAAAAGTCATCGAAATTGGATAACTGGACGTTAGGGTTTACGGATGTTATCATCTTATATACAAAATATTTTAAACTTCACAAAAATGAGATCTTACAATTTCCCTATTCCTTCTTAGGCAATGTTCCCTGAGTCTTAAGTGTGAGTGTGTGTGTGTGTGTGTATGTGTGTATGTGTGTGTGTGTGTGTGTGTGTGTGTGTGTGTGTGTGTGTGTGTTTTATACATGTATTCATTGGGACTGGGCTCCATAACTCTGCATTTTAGTTAGTTGTGGGTTTTCTGTTACTAAAAGTAATCTGTTGAACACTGAGGATTATACTTATCTGTGGGTATGAGGATAAATATTTACAATGTAGTCAGGGATTATATGGGTTTAATAACTGTTGGCAATAGGTTGTCTTCCAAAATCCATGACTTCATTAATGCTGGGTAATTAGGTAGGATTCCAGTATGAGACATGTTTTTCCTGATGGATAATGGGTTATTCCCAGGATATGTGTGCCACTATTGCACACTTAGGATACTCCTGCCATGCTAGTCATTGTTCTGGTTCATAGGCATCCTATCTGGGCAGGACTTGGGTTTGCATCCCTCCTTTGGTAGCCTGAATGCCCATTTAAACCAGTCTTCCTGGAGGAGACTTTCAGCTGAATCACAAATCAGGGGCCTGTGGGCGCTGTGCTTGATGTTCATAACTGAAATTGGTCTGAAGTTCTCTTTCATTGTTGGGTCTTTGTGTGGTTTATGTATCAGGATAACCATGGACTTATAGAATGAATTACGTAGCGTTGCTTCTATTTCTATTTTTGGAATAGTTTGAAGTATTGGTATGAGCTCTTCTTTGAAGGACTGGTAGAATTCTGCACTAAAACCATCTGGCCCTGGGAATTTTTTGGTTGGGAAGTTTTTAATAACTGCTTCTATATCTTTAGGGGTTATGGGACTGTTTAGAAAGTTCACCTGGTGTCTTAGTCAGGGTTTCTATTCCTGCACAAACATCATGACCAAGAAGCAAGTTGGGGAGGAAAGGGTTTATTTGGCTTACATTTCCATACTGCTTTTGATCACCAAAGGATGCAGGACTGGAACTCAAGCAGGTCAGAAAGCAGGAGCTGATGCAGAAGCCATGTTCTTTACTGGCTTGCTTCCCCTGGCTTCCTCAGCCTGCTCTCTTATAGAATCCAAGACTACCAGCCCAGAGATGGTCCCACCTACAAGGGGCCTCTCCTGCTTGATCACTAATTGAGGAAATGCCCCACAGCTGGATCTCATGGGGGCATTTCCCCAACTAAAGCTCCTTTCTCTGTGATAACTCCAGCTGTGTCAAGTTGACACAAAGCTAGCCAGTACAATTGACCCCTTGTCAACTTGACACACAAACACATCACTANTAAGCCTCAACCCTTAGTTTCTTATTCATCCCCAAGATCTAAACAACTTTAAAAGTCCCACAGTTTTTACATATTAAAAGTTCAATCCTTTTAAAATATCCAGTACCTTTTAAAATCCAAAGTCTTTTACAATTAAAAGTCTCTTAACTGTGGGTTCCACTAAAATACTTCCTTCAAGAGGGAAAAGCATCAGGGCACAGTCACAATGAAAAGCAAAATCAAACTCAAACTGTCCAATATCTGGGATCCAACTCACCATCTTCTGGGCTCCTCCAAGGGCTTGGGTCACTTCTCCAGCCATGCCCTTTGTAGCACACACCTTGTCTTCTCAGCTCCAGCTCCAGCTGCCAGTACTTCACTGCTGCTGCTGTTCTTGGTGGTCATCTCATGATACTGGTATCTCCAAAATGCTGCTGTCTTCCACTGTAACTAGGCTACAACACTAGCCTCTCATAGGCTCTCTTCATAGTGCCAAGCCTCAACTCTTTTGCATGACCCCTTCAGCCCTGGGCCTTCAATTGCAACTGAGGCTGCACCTTCACCAATGGCCTTCCATGGCCTCCCACAGTGCTTCCATAGCCTCAGCTGCTCTGCATGACCCCTTCATGCCTTCAAATCCAGTACCACATGGGTAACTCTTACACATTACCAAGTCCAGCCACAGTACAAGGTACAACCTTGGCTATCTCTGGAACACAGCCTCTGTGCTCTCAGAAAACATTTCCCAGAAGATGTCACCTCAATGATGCTGGTCTCTTCTTAATCACCGCTAATTCCTTAGCTCCAGCTAACCAGCATCAATAGTCCCAGTAAGGAAGGAAAAGGTTTCACTTTAGTGGTTCTGGTATCTTGTAAATCACAGCTGATTCTTCAGCCCCAGCTAACCAGAACCACAAAATCTTCACAATCCAAAATAGCAATGGCCCTGAAAAGAGTCTTTAATTTTCCCTCTGAAATTACACAAGCCAGGCCTCCATCTTCTGCATTGTTCTCAACATTATCTTCCAAGCTCCTCAGCATCCCAAAGAGCTCTTAACACTGAATGGATCTTCTGGCCCAAAGTTCCAAAGTCCTTCCACAGTCCTCCCCAAAACATGGTCAGGTTGTCACAGGAATACCCCACTCTGCTGGTACCAATTTGTCTTAGTCAGGGTTTCTATACAAAGCTAGCCAGTACACCTGGTCTTGATTTAACTTTGGTATGTGGTATCTGTCTAGAAAATTATCCATTTCATCTAAATTTTCCAATTTTGTCAAGTAATAGCTTTTGTAGTAAAACCTGCTGGTTCTTTTAGTTTCCTCAGTTTCTGTTGTTTTGTCTCCCTTTTCATTTCTGATTTTGTTAATTTGGATACTATCTCTGTACCTTTTAATGAGTTTGCAAAAGGGTTTGTCAATCTTGTTGCTATTCTCAAAGAACTAGCTCTTGGTTTGTTGATTCTTTTTATTTTTCTCTTTGTTTCTATTTAGCTGATTTCAGCCCTGAGTGTGACTATTTGTTGCCATCTATTCCTCTTGGGTGTGTTTGCTTCTTTTTGATCTAGAGCTTTCAGGTATGCTATTAAGTTGCTAGTATAGGATCTCTCCAATTATTCATAAAAACTTAGTGCTATGAATTTTCCTCTTAGCACTGCTTTCACTGTGATCCAGAGGTTTGGGTATGTTATGCCTTCATTTTCATCGATTTCTAGAAAGTCTTTTAGAAATAACCAAGTTATCATTGAGTATAGAGTTGTTCAGTTTCCATGAATATGTGGGCTTTCTGTTGTTTCTGTTGTTGTTAAAGTCCAGTCTAGTTGTTTAGCCATGGTGATCTGATAGAATGCAAGGGGTTATTTCAATCTTTTTGTATCTGTTGAATGATAAGCCCAACTTTAGATCCATCCTACAAGCCGGCACCAATCTCCACCACTCTTACTGATGCTACAGTGTGCTTGCAGACAGAAGCCTAGCATGGCTGTCCTCTGACAGACTCTAACAGCATCTGTTTAAGACAGATGCTTATACTCAGTTGGACAGAAGTCTGAGACCACTATGTAAGAGTTAGGGAAAGAATTGAAGGAATTGAAAGGGATGACATCCCCAGAGGAAACCCAAAAGTGTCAGCCCATCTGGACCCCTGGGATCTCCCAAAGACTGAGCCACCAACCAAAGAGCAGAGGCCTCAAGTATATATGTAGCAGAGGGCTGCTTTGTCTGACCTCAGTGAGACAGGATGCACAAAAGAGATTACATTAAACTAAAAGGCATCTACAATACCAAGGAAACAATCCTGGTGGAAGGACAACCTCCACAGTGGGAGGAAAGACTTGGAAAATATGACAAGTTGTTAGCATCACAACTAACTCAGAGAGAATACAGGAAGTTCGTATCAACAACAACCAATTATGATCAAGTGCTGCAAACTACAGAAAGGAAACTCAAGAGCTGCGGCTGATCTTCCATAGACACTGACAATGGGGATGTCACTCACTCTCCATTCATGGGATCTGAAGAGCCAAACATTCCTATGGAGCAGGTTATGCTAATGCAGTTCCAGCCTCACATCCCTCACCACTGAAGAGATATCACTTTCTCAACTTGACTTTTTAAAGATAATATGTGCAGCACTATAATGATCACATTAGTGATAAGCTATTGAGTAGTTGGGGGAGCCAGAAGGTAAGGGTGTCTCTAGAGTTGTTGAACATTTAATATTGAAATTCAGGCATTTCTCAAGTGTTCCAATGCATGAGAGCTAGCAGGAAGAAACCTAAGAAGGAAAGAAACTGGATCTACTTCAAAAACAGAAAAGAAGCCAGCATGCAGGATCAGACACAGAAATGGCATGTGAATATCCTTGAGGAAGACAGACAGGGATAGGGTAGTATTTGAGGTCAAAGAGGGGAGTTTGACTAATCTGGACACAAAAAGAAGTCACTACAGGATTTTCAAGAGCAAAGTAACATGGTAAGATTTAGGCCTTAGGTCAGTCAAGTTGACTATTGAATTGTATACAGTAGGTATAGTAGAGAGAGAAGGCAAATGTGGAAGAAGAGTGCCCAACTAGAAGGAAGTCTGAGCATTTTATATCCCAGGCTGTGCTTCAGTGAGCATGCTACCTCTTCAGTTGATATGCTATACCTCCCACATGTTAACAGAAGAGCTTGTGGCAACAACATACCACCAACATGACTAAGTCAGATTGAGGATCCCTTTCATAGAAGGGGCCTTGAACACACTGCCTAAGTTACATTTTTCATATCAACTAAGACCAGTGGTATGCCCATGAAGATTCTCATATAGCATGTGTCATGCCACATAAGAAATTGGCCTAACTTGAAATTAACTTAAAGCAAAAGATGATAGGTTTTTAGGGAGGGATGGTTCAGAGAAAGTAGAAAAGAAACAGTTGCAGCTCATCCCAAGCTCTTTATGAACAACTTTTGCCTCTTTCTTCACTTCTTTAAACAATACTGCCTAAATTCATAGCAGTTCACATCCCATTATAGCCAGATTCCCTTCCTACTCTTTTTAAAGGGGTAATTACATTTTTCTCCAAGGAAGTACCAACAGTTTAATTTTTAAGTGGAAAATTAAGGAACCTAATATAGCAAATGTCCTTTCCCCAAAGAATAATTATCATTCAGCAGAGTAATTTAACTTCAAATATAGTCACTGAAATAATTACACAGATACTTCTGAGATTTAAAAATATCATAAGACACAAATTAAAGACAATAAATTTCAAATAAAGGAGAAATAAAAACTTCTTTTTCGAGTTAGACACACTCCCTACCAATCAGGAAACAAAGAAATAGACCACAAACCAACCCAAGGTGAAATTACTGTTTCTAAGGCAAAAATAAAACAGGCTGGGGTTTAAGTCAGGAGTAGAGCACTTGCCTGGCATCCTTAAAGCTCTGGGTTCCATATCTAGCATTTCAAAATTGAAATAAGTATATATATAAATAATAAACATATACTATATGCTATAAATAAAATGTAACCTTGGTGCTACTACTATTAAAAAGCAGAAGAAAACTTTGGATTCAATTTAGGTATATAAAATCAAAACTAGTACAAAACTATAATCAAAAGTGATTTTAAAATTAAATGTATCATTAGTATATGAAATTTATCTTAAGAATAATAGAAAATTTCATATTAGAATATTTATCAACATATTTTATTATAGTAGCTGATAAAAGAAAAGGTGTTACCATAGTTTATAGTTTTGCATAATCTGAACAGTTGCTAAAAGAAAGGAATCATTTTTTAAAAATTAAGACTGTAAACTGGAGGGATGGTTTGGTGGTTAAGAGAAATGGCTGCTCTTCCAGAGGTCCTAGGTGTGTGATTCCCAGCACCTATATCACAGTTCGCAACTGTCTATAGCTCTAGTTCCAGGGGATTTGATGGATGACCTTTTCTGATATTCGTGGACCATAGACAAATGTGGTACATAGATACACTTGCAAGGAAAATACCCATACATATGAAATAAAATTATATAAATCTTTTACAAGGATATTAACCCCAGGGTTGGAGAGATGGCTTAGTGGTTAACAGTACTGGCTGCCCTTTCATACAACCTGGATTCAGTTCCCATCACTTAGTGACTAATAGCCGTCTACAACCCCAGCTCCAGGGAAACTAATGCCATTTTCTAATTTCCATGGGCACTCGTATATATGATATCTAGACATACCTGCAGAAAAAATATACATACACATAAATATGTATGTGAAGCATACATAATTAATGATACTTATGATACATCCTCATTAAATTTAGGAGTATACAAAGGATGATCCCACCATGTGGTATTGAAGACACTATCCAAAACTGTAAACAAGGAAGACTTGAACTCAGAAGTTTGTGGTTGGGGGGTGGGGTGGGGTCAATAAAGTGAGACTCCACCTAAAATTAAGTAAATAAATATGTGGGTAGATAGATGATAGATAGATAGATAGATAGATAGATAGATAGATAGATAGAGCCTTTTCTCATTCATCACACCTAAGCATGAGAAAGCATAGGCATGTGTTAAATTCAGGAACCCTATCCCCCACCCCTGGTGGAAAAATGACATCAGAGCAAAATTATTGTTCTCTTTCAAAGAAATACTAAATAGTGTTGTTATTTGGATTCTTCTCCAAACATTCCCCCATTGGTACCAATATTCATGAGAACTAAGTTTAGCCAAGTTTCTTGACACAAGATCAACATTAAAAATATCAGCAACACCGTGCTTACATCAAAAAAGAACTCCCCAAGAAAACAGAAAATAAAACCATTCAGTACACAGTGGCAGCATTATTTAACCTAGGAGAAGTTCTGACCAAAATGCCTATGACCCAGTGAGCAAAGTCATTAAGATTATAAAGACTTTGGTAGCTGGGAACACTCAGTACAGTAGAATTAATGTCTCTCAAAGTTAATGTAAAATTACACACTCCCTTTGTAATTATTTTTAAAAGAATACTTTATGCAATTAAAACTCATTTGAAGGTTCATATATAAACATAGGATATGACAACATTGGAGAAAATGTTAGTTTCTACCAAGCATAAAACTATTTTAATTACAATGTACAGTATTGTACATTGTTAAATAAATTATCAAATGTGTAATTGTCAAATAAATCTATGAATAAAGAGAGGCAGCACAGAATGTGACACAGGAATATAGAGGAGCCAGGGACAAGATGTATACACTGCATGAATCAGGAAGGTAGGTACAAAGAGACTCTATAATAAATAATGGCAGCAAAAGTGACTTAAGGAAAATTGAATTTACTGTTTTACAACGAACAAAAATCCATTTCAGATACAAAGAAATTTAACAAACAAGTCTTTAAGTCTTCAAAAAAAATGTATTATGACATCAGGATTGAAAGGGATATTTTAAAACACCTGATTTTTTCTTTTGTTTTGTTTTCTTTTGTTCTTATTTTTTAGCAATCCCATGGGATTACTGATACTATTAATAATACTCTGTAATGCTTGGAGACAGGAGCCTAGTAGAACCGTCTCCTGAGAAGCTTCATCCATCAGTGCATGGAAACAGATCCAGAGACTCGCAGCCAAACATCAGGTGGAGCTCAGGACATGGTGTGGAAGAGTCAGGGAAAGGACTGAGTGAACCAGAGGAGTCAAGGTGCCACAAGAAGACCTAAAGAGTCAACTCTGTAGGTGGGCCCATGGGGCTCACGCAGACTGAACCACTAACCATAATCCCAAAGAACATGCAGGGGCTGGATCATTGGTCCTACACATTTGCAGATGTGCAGCTTAGTCTCCAGGTGTGTCCCCTAACAATTGGAGTGGGGGCTGTCTCTAACTTTGTTGTATCCATTGTGTCCCTCGCCTTAGATAGACTATCTGGTTGGGCCTCAGTGGGAGGAAGTCCTACTGAGATTTGATGTCCCAGAGAGGGGTGGTACCCAAAAGGGGATTCTCCTTCCCTGAGGAAAAGAGGTGGTAATGCTGAGAGGGAATTACGATGATGGGACTGGAGGTGGAGGTGCTGAGACTGAAATATAAAATGAATATGTAAATTAATGGAAAATAAATTTAAAATGTAGGTCAGAGAAAAGAAAATTCTGCTATTATGTAGCAAAGCAATGATGTACTTAATATAAAAAGAACTTCAATTAGTCGATGAAAAGTAAAACAATGCAAAATAACCAAAATATAGAAACAAGTAATTCACAAAACTATGACTATGATACCATCATGAATATATGCTCAGCCTTTCTTGGCAGTGGAGAAATACTGATATCATTTATGATACATTTCTTTTATCACATAGACAAAAATTTTAACCTATTAACATGTTAATATGTTGGTTAAATGTTAAAAGACAGAGACATAGAGAGACACACACAAAGAGACAGAGACAACAGTAGTATTACAAATGTTAACTTACACATGTGGCATTTGTGTTAACTTTAGCCAAATTAACATGTTGTCTCTGGGATGTCAAGCCTCAGTGTGACTTCCTCCCACTGAGGGTCAACCAGGCAGTCTAGCTAAGGGGAGGGGACCCAGGAATTTGTAAAATGAATACTCTTACACACAGTCAAATAAAATAAAAGTATTACAGTTACCTTGCTTGGGACATAATTAGTGTTTAGGGGGGAAATGTAAATCTGTATTTTCTACCAACCATAAGCCCAAAAGCAGACGTCAAATACCATGCATACACACACACACACACACACAAAAATGTTTACTAAAAATACAATTGAAAAGGGAACTCTCATACTGCAATACATACTCAGACAGACAGACAGATACACACACACACACACACACACACACACACACACCACAAAATAGTAGACACCTATTAAATGAACTATATCTAATAGATACACAAATGAGTAGCACAAGACAATAATATGCATAAACCATGATACTAAATGCCAAATATGCATAATATGTGCACATGTGCATACATTATGCTCATGCATAAGTGGTATAGTTAATATATGCTAAAAGCATGTAAACATGAAAGACTACTCACCAAGTTCCCAGCAATGGTTCTGTCTGCAAATGGGAAGGGAGAATGAAGCTGACAAATTGAGGTAAAACTATCAAGACAAATGCCATATGTGTTAAGTCAATCCTATAGGAAGAACAACAATATGAACTAACCAGTACCCTCAGAACTCACATCTCTAGCTGCATATGTAGCAGAAGACGGCCTAGTCAGCCATCATTGGGAGGCGAATCCCTTGGTCTTTTGAAGATCGTATGCCCCAGTACAGGGGAATGTCAGGGTCAGGAAGCCGTAGTGTGTGGATTGGGGAGCAGGGCCCGGGGAGGGCATAGGGGACCTTTGAGATACCATTTGAAATGTAAATGAAGAAAATATGTAATAAATAAATAAATAAAAATAGCTGTAATACTATTGCAGTATTACAATTGTTGCCTCTGTCTCTGTGTGTCTCTGTGTCTGTCTCTGTCTCTCTCTGTGTCTGTCTGTCTTCCTCTCTCTCTCTCTCTCTCTCTCTCTCTCTCTCTCTCACACACACACACACACACACACACACACACACAAGGATGCCCGGGATATTCACAAAAAAGCCCTGGGAATTAACTATATCATGGTAATAGCTGCTAGTCACTATCACAGTAGCAGAAATGCTTCTATATAATAATATACTTAACAACACATTCTGAGCTGGAAAATCAATCTTCTCTTTGCATGCTTGTCCTTTCTCTCCAGTTACTGCAAGTAGCCAAGGCAGGGTTAGAATGCAGTCTTAATGACAGACAGATTAGGTTCAGAATCAGAATGAGAATGTCATATTTGATTGCTGTGTTTCACGGGTCTTTCATATGGACCAACACTTACCACCTTCAGTCCAGTTTCTGTGATCTTCTCTTTGCCACAAGGCCACTATACATTTAAGAACAGAGCAGTAGTCATCCACCAACTCTACATTGTGGTCAGGCGCTTAGCTGCATCATGTAATTGGGAAACAGTTCATTATCTCAAAGAGATTTTGTAGTGTTTCTTTTCTCAGTTTCCTTGGCGTTATGCGAGCATGACATTTTGTAAGCATACCATGCTTAATTTTGCCTCTTAACCTTCCTGTTCTTTTCCATTCGGAAGTCTTTGTCAACCTGATTTAAGGCTATGCTAAGTATATCATCTCTGGGTTTGTCAGATAAAATACATGACACTCAGATTTTAACTTCATATGAATAATCAAGCTTTTCACAAATGTATTGTCCAAATACTAAATTCTGTTTATAATATCACACAGAGCATATGGAGTGTGTGTGTGTGTGTGTGTGTGTGTGTGTGTGTGTGTGTGTGTGTGTGTGCATGTGTGTACATCATGCCAACAAAATAAGGAGGCTACCCTTCCCCTCTAGGAGACTGTGCTGTGGGGGAGCACATTATACTAGTGTTAAGTTGTAAGAAAGGTATTTGTGAAATGAAGGAGCCTGGATTTACACAGGCTTTCTCAACACATTTTTATTTTTAACAAATTCTATAATTCTATTTAAGTTGTCTCATCTGCAGACTAAACAGAAGTCACCAGATAAGGGAACCAGCATCGTCTTTCTACACTCCATGAGTAGCAATTAGAGCTAGTAGCTTGAACTCGGTCATGGAGTGTTTATACTATTGAAATAGTCAACATTCTGAACATCGGAGTTTTGAATTTTCCCAAAATCCTAGTTGTTAAACATTTAACATTCACCAATATGTCTTGGTAGGTTATAAACAGAAAAATCTAGACATGGATTTTTTTTCATTGCATACTTTACAAAAACATACATAAATAAGTTGCAAGTATATATCAATATGTATATCATTTCTTTTGAACTGAGCTTGGGGTCCCCAGTAGAGGAGTTCTATTCTAAGCCATCAGAACTGTCTTACCAGTGTGTACACATCCTTCAGTTCCTAATAATGAAGAGACATATTATAATATTTACATTAATGCTTTTAGACCAAATAGAACAAAGGCAAATGCAAAATAGTCTTTTATTTTCAAAAAACATGGAAATAAGGCTGATAATTCTACAAAAGCCATACAGCCCATGGGTGAGATTTAAGAAGAATAGTTCCTTATTTCTTCCATAAAAAATTTTCCTCAAATAGAGTTGTTTGAAGGTTCCCAAGTGCACACAATAGTAGTCTCTGCAGAACTCTGGGTAGACATTTCCATCGGCAGATGGCAGAATGCTGTAATTACATCTGCTATTGTCTGTGGTCTGATGTGAAAAGAATGCTATCCTACTCATATTTCACGACTATTTCTGTGGCATGTGTGTACCATCACACTGCAACCCATGGCATAAGCTCATCAGCCTTGAACCCACATGGCAACTTCTGCTATCTATTGTGGAGGCATGGGTCTACAGAGTATGATCTTGTGGTTTTGGTATACCTAGGGAGACTTTCCAACCCTTCAAGTCTGTTGAACTTTGATATGATATATTTTGAGATACAATCATTATTTTCAAAGGAATCTGAGTTTTCATATACTCTTGTTCATTGCTATTGTATTACTGGGAAGCTCACCCAGGGTCTTACAGAGGACAGGCAGGCATTATACCATAGTGTTATATATGTTAATTTCTGAGTTTGCTCACTATTGTTTACATTACTAGTTATGCTATCACTAAATGAAAATTGAGGAAGGTACAGCATGGTAACTTTGTTATTATCAATTACTAATTTTATATAGAATAGTAATCAGGTTACAAAATCAGCAATTATAGCTATTAAGATAACCTCCATACTCTTCTTATTATCCTAAGAAATATTTATGGAGTTCAACACTAATTCTACTAATCTGGTTTCAAAAATTTCCCCTACATTTACCATATATGTGGTATTGGATGACACTGAGAGAATAAAAATACTAATAAATATTAATTCTACAAAACTATGTGTTATGCAAAATTATCAAGGAAGATCAAATAAATAATATGTGCACAAGGCCCTCTGCCTTGTAGAACATTTAAACAATGCACAATCATATAGATCGAATGCTAAATCTTAGTAAAATGGTAATTTTTATCCATATATAAACATAGTCACCAGAAAAGGCCTATATAACACCTTTGCTTCTAAGTGATTAGAACAGATGCCTCAGCGACTTAGCAGGAACTTGGAAGCCACATTTGATAAGTGACTATGAAGAAGGGGATTTGGAGTTTGTCTTCGTAGTGTGTGTTCTCTTTTCTGTCTACCCTTTGAATGGATTCTACTTAATTCTTATAGACTCATTAATCATTTGAGAAAGGTTTCATCCAGTACTACATTACAAATATAACCTGAACTTGGCTAATCTCCATACCCCCTTTCAGGGCTAAGGACACTATCAACCAGTGGAGCAGTGAAAAGCAAGTAACATCAAACTCTAAGACTGGGAAGAATCCAGGCTCCTGTGGTCTCCATTTTAGCAACAACCCCAGTTCTTAGGCTCCTAAAACAAAATAATTTAAATGGGACACAATAGTAGATCGGGTAATCAAGAGTTAAATTAGAACAAAAAAGAAAGTGAGATGCAATCTTTCCTCCTATTCTTTCATAAGTGTCCCCACACTCCATCCACTGTTTGGCAGTGGGCGTCTGCACCTGTTTAAGTCAGTTGGTGGGTGGAATCTCTCAGATGACAGCCATGCTAGATTCCTATCTGCAAGCATAACAGAGTATCATTAATAGTATTTGGTGCTTGCCCATGGGATGGGTCTCAAGTTGGGCCAGTTTTTTGGTTGGCCATTCCCCCAGTCTCTGCTCCATCCCCAATCCCTGCATTCCTTGTAGACAGAATAAGTTTTGGTCAAATGTTTCATGAGTGGGTTGGTGTCCCTATAGCTCCACTAGGATTGCTGCCTGGACACAGGAGGCAGCCTCCCTAGGCTCCATATCCCTATTGCAGTGAGTCACAACTAAGGACACCCCATTGATTCTTGGGTGCCTCCCCTATCCCATGCTCTGTCTCTTCCTGGAGACCCCCTTACATTCCCCAGATCAGTTGCAGATTTCTATTCATTTTCATGGCCATCTGGCTATCCCCCTGCCCCTCCCCACACCTTCCTCCAAATCTCTCCCCCACTCCCCTTCAAATCCCATCTTCCTCTCCTACCCAGTTCCCTCCCTTCATCTTTATTTCATGACCATTCCTCATTCCAAGTGAGAATCAAGCATCCTTGCTTGTGCCCTCCTTTCTTTAACCTCCTTGGGTCTGTGGAGTGCAGCTTGGACAGCCTATATTTTATGTCTAACATCCACCTATATGTGAGTACACACCATGCATGTCCTTTTGGAGATGGATTACCTCACTCAGGATGATATTCTCAAGATCCATCCAATTGCCTCCAAAATTCATGATGCCTTTGTTTTTCATAGCTGAATAGTATCTCATTGTATAGATGTACTACTTATTCTTTATACATTCTTCAGTTGAAGGACATCTAGACTATTTCTAGTTTCTGACTCTATCAAATAAAGCTATTATGAGCATGGTTGAGCAAGTGTCTTTGTAGGATGGTAGAGCATTTTGGGGATATATGCCAGGGAATGGTATAGCTAGGACTTGGAGCTCCTAAAAGGATAGGAACTCCACAGCAAGATCAACAGAATCAACTCACCTGAACCCTTGGGCCTCTCAGAGACTGAAGCACCAACCAAAGAACATGCACAGGCTGGACCTAGGCCTCTCCACTCATATGTAGCAGATGTGCTGCTTGGTCTTCATGTGGGCCCTGAACAATTGGAGTTGAAGCTATCCCAAAAGCTGTTACCTGGCTGTGAGATATGTTCTTCTAGCTGGGTCTGACCTCAGACACAGAGAGGAAGCACCTAGTCTCATAGGGACTTGAAGTACCAGGATCAGGAGGTACCTAGGGAAGAATGTCCACCTGCTCAGAGGAGGAGAAAGAAGGATGGAAGAAGGATTGTGGGAAGGAATGACTGGGAGGGGGTCTGTGAACAGGATATAAAGTGAATAAGTAATAAATAAATAGCCGGGCGTGGTGGTGCACGCCTTTAATCCCAGCACTTGGGAGGCAGAGGCAGGCAGATTTCTGAGTTAGAGGCCAGCCTGGTCTACAGAGTGAGTTCCAGGACAGCCAGGGCTATACAGAGAAACCCTGTCTCGAAAAACAAAACAAACAAACAAAAAGTAATAAATAAATAAAAATAAAAAGTAAAAGAGGGAGAGAATAGTCTTTAGAAAAAAGAGTCAATCCCAATTCTAATAGTTTTTATCTTATATTTCTCCTCTCCCTACTATCCCCTCCCCTGTGTACCCCCTATGATTGGCACAACTGGGAAAGGAATGTGATTTTTTTTTCTAGTTGACTCAGAATTCTTTCTGTTATAGATGAAGGTTGAAGATGCAAGAATGTTTACAGGCATTTAAGTAACCCTAATGTTAGAAAGGTCTCCAGTAGGAAGGGTAACAGCACTCTAAATACATGCCCTCCTGATGAGGAAGTCTTTAAAACCAGTTTGAACAAAGCCAGATATCAAACAACAACTAAAGGTAGAAAACATCAATTCGTATGGCCATAAAACATTTCAAGAAATGTTCAATGTCTGTAATAATGATGCAAATTGACCAAAAAAAAAAAAAGCTAACAGCACATACAACTAATGGATGAATAAAAAAAATCTTATATTTCTTGTGGGAATATAAAATACATCAAGTCCTCCTGAGGGAAATGTGGCATCATTAACTAAAAATACATTTTTAATATTTCTTTCAATTGTATTTTTTTGGATTATAGTCATAACATTTCCTCCTTCGCCATCTCTCTCTTATTCTCCCCCCCTTGCTCTCTTTCAAACTCACGGCCTCTTCTCTTATTATTTGTTATCATGGCTTGAAATCCAAGCACTTAGGAGGTAGAGGAAGGGGGTCAGGAGTTCAAGGCCATTCTGCACCACAGGAGACTCTGTCTCAAAAAGAGATAAACAAACAAAAAGATGTGTTTGCATTTAGCCTTTGACACAACCTGTTCTCTAGAAATCTATTTTAAATATCCCTTGGCAAAACTATTACAGGACTATCTTCAAGGTTATCTGTGGCAGTACCATTTGTAACAATGCAAATGTGGAAATGCCCACCAGCAGCAGACAAGCTACACAACTCTGCAACTTAAAAACTAATAAAAACCCTCACTGTTTTGTTCACAGTGATTCCCAGTTCGAAGTGTTCAGGGGAAAATATATAAAGGGGCAGAACTATCTATGAGCTATTCTATCATTTATCTCTACAAAATGGCAACATAATATTATAACATAAAATATAAGCACTATGTATAGCTATTGATTTAAAATGAAAGTATAACCTACAAAAATGATTTTCTGTGTACCTTCCAGGAAGGGAGAAAAAAAAATGGAGGCCATAGGATAGAAGCTTGGATTTTTGTTTTGTTTTCTTTCCGAATGTATCTCATTTTCATATAATTGATTTTAGAACCATATAAGATTATGCTATGATTCTTTAAGTCTTTAAGCATATAGAGTAAAGATAAATTCTTGAAAGTTAAAATGAAGACTAAGAAGATGGCTCAGGCACCAGAGTTTGGAGCCCCAGTACACATTTATTGCCATGGGTGTGACCTTGGCACAAGGCTAGGTCTTGTGATCCTAGCTCTGCTGGAGTAGGCTGTTTAGCTAGAGAAGCCAAACTAGTGAGCTCTTGCTCCGAGACACAATGCCTCGGTGCATAGGCTCAAGAGTGGCTGAGGATGATTTCAAACATCAAATATAGGTGCTTGTTTATGTTGGGTCGGTGTTCTGTATCTTGGTGTCTGTTTCTTCTCTGGTTCTTAGGAAAGTGTGGTTGCAATGTGCTGCTTGACAGGAAATTTGTCGCGGTTTTGACAGGTTTGGCCACTGGGGATCCCAGGTGAAGTATGTTTCTGTCTATTGGGACCTGACGCTTTAGGAATGGGGATAGGTTGGAAGGGCAGACGTGGTTCATCAGAGGAAGGAAAGAAGCATGTTCCACCAGGATCTCCATAGTTAGTCCCTTATCTAAGTGAGGTCAGGAGGAGATCTGTGTAGTTGACTGGCTATGGGGGCCGTGAGGAAGGGAGTCCTCAGCAGGAGGTCTGCTGCAGAGCTAGGGATCAGAATAGGAGACTGGACCTGAAGGAGCAGATAGAGAGGTGACTATCTGTAGTCAGCCTACCTGCTTCACTGGCCTGTAGGATCCCAGGGAGTGGTCCTCCTTCTCTAAGGAAATAAGCTGCAAAAAAGAAGAAGCAGAGCAGCCTAAAGATTCAACGGGAATTAAGAAATAGGTCAGACAATCGCGCTGTAATTGTTATCATTCAGTCTTGGTACATTCCAGCCTTAAACTGTGTTCAGTACAGAAATGCAGTCACTGACTGGGTATTTCAGGGTAAGCGGGAATTATTATTAAAAGTCTGGACAATAAAAGAACTGTCATTTCGCTGTCAGTGAAACCAATTTATGTATGCATACCGAAATGAGAAAATAAGCAGACAGGCATAATTTTCCTTCAAATAAACCTGTGGTTTATGTAGCCAGTCTTTTGGCTACTTTACTATGTTCATTTCCCCACTACATAGCTCCACCCTTATTCCAAAACTAGGTAGGAGAGAAAGAAGGTTAGAGAAAGGGGATGTCAATATCATTAGACTAATTCCTTTTTTATTTTTTGAATTTTTTCTTAGATATTTTCTTTATTTACATTTCAAATATTATCCCCTTTCCGAGTTTACACTCCGAAAATCCCCTATCCCCTCCCACCTCCCCCTGCTTACCAACCCACCCAATCCTGATTCCTGGCCCTGACACTAGCCTATACTGGGACATAGAACCTTCACAGGACCAACTAGGCCATCCTCTGTTACATATGTAGCTAGATCCATGAATCCCACCATGTGTTTTATTTGATCTGTAATTTAGTCCCAAGGAACTTGGGGGTACTGGTTAATTCCTATTGTTGTTCGTCCTATGGGGCTACAAAAACCTTCAGCTCATTGGGTCCTTTCTCTAGCTCCTTCATTGGGGACCCTGTGCTACTTAATTGGATGGCTGTGAGCAACCACTTCTATATTTGTCAGGCACTGGCAGAGCCTCTCAAGAGACAGCATTAAAAGGCTCCTGTCAGCAAGCTCTTACTAGCATTACCAATAGTATCTGGGTTTGGCGGTTGTTTATGGGATGGATCTTCAGGTGGGGCAGTCTCTGGGTAGTCATTCCTTCAGTCTCTGCTCCAAAATTTGTCTCTGTAACTCTTTCCTTGGGTATTTTGTCCCCGCTTCTAAGAAGGATCAGAGTATCCACACTTTGGTCTTCCTTCTTTTTGAGTTTCATGTGTTTTGCAGATTGTATCTTGGGCATTCTGAGCTTCTGGGCTAATATCCACTTATCAGTAAGTGCATATCATGTGTATTCTCTTGTGATTGGGTTACCTCACTTAGCATGATATCCTCCAGATCCATTCATTTGTCTAAGAATTTCATAAATTCATTGTTTTTAATAGCTGAGTAGTATTCCATTGTGTAAATGTACCACACTTTCTGTATCCATTCCTCTGATGAGGGACATCTGGGTTCTTTCCAGCTTCTGGCTATTATAAATAAGTCTGCTATGAACATAGTGGAGCATGTGTCCTTATTACAAGTTGGAGCATCTTCTGGGTATACTCCCAGGAGTGTTTTTGCTGGGTCCTCGGTAGTACTATGTTCAATTTTCTGAGGAACTGCCAAAATGATTTCCAGAGTGGTTGTACCAGCTTGCAATCCCACCAGCAATGGAGAAGTGTTCCTCTTTCTCCACATCCTTGCCAGCATCTGCTGTCACCTGGGTTTTTGATCTCAGCCACTCTGATTGGCGTGAGGTGGAATCTCAGGGTTGTTTTGATTTGCATTTCCCTGATGATTAACGATGTTGAACATTTTTTCAGGTGCTTCTCAGTCATTCAGTATTCCTCAGTTGAGAATTAGTTGTGTAGCTCTGTACCCCATTTTTTAATAACACTATTTGATTTTCTGGAGTCCAACAATTTCAGTCCTCTGTATATATTGGATATGAGCCCTATGTCGATTATAGGATTGGTAAAGATCTTTTCCCAATCTGATGATGGCCTTTTTGTCTTATTGACAATGTCTTTTGTTTTACAGAAGCTTTGCAATTTTATGAGGTCCCATTTGTTGATTCTCGATCTTACAGCACAAGCCATTGCTGTTCTGTTCAGGAATTTTTCCCCTGTGACCTTATCTTTAAGGCTCTTCCCCACTTTCTCCTCTATAAGTTTCAGAGTATTTGGTTTTTGGTGGATTTCTTTGATCCACTTAGACTTGAGCTTTGTACAAGAAGATAAGAATGGATCAATTTGCTTTCTTCTACATGCTAACTGCCAATTGACCCAGCACCATTTGTTGAAGATGCTATATTCTTTCCAATGGATGGTTTTAGCTTCTTTGTCAAAGACCAAGTGACCATAGGTTTGTGGGTTCGTTTCTGGCTCTTCAATTCTATTCCATTGATCTACCTGTATGTCACAATACCGGTACCATGTACTTTTTACCACAATTGCTCTGTAGTACAGCTTGAGGTCAGGCATGGTGATTCCACCAGAGGTTCTTTTATTGTTGAGAATGGTTTTGCTATCCTAGGATTTTGGTTATTCCAGGTGAATTTGTAAATTGCCCTTTATAACTCTGTGAAGAATTGAGTTGGAATTCTAATTTATGTCCCTTTGATCTCTTTTTGTTGTCTAACTGCTCTGGCTAGGACTTCAAGTACTAGATTGAATAGGTAGGGAGAGAGTGGGCAGCCTTGTCTAGTCCCTGATTTTAGTGAAATTGCTTCAAGTTTCTCTCCATTTAGTTTGATGTTGGCTACTGGTTTGCTGTATATTGCATTTGTTATGTTTAGGTATGGGCCTTGAATTCCTGATCTTTCCAAGACTTTTATCATGAAGGGGTGTTGGATTTTGTCAAATGCTTTCTCAGCATCTAATGAGATGATCATGTGGTTTTTGTCTTTGAGTTTGTTTATATAGTGGATCACATTGACGGATGTTCATATAGTGAAGCATCCATGCATCCCTGGGATGAAGCCTACTTGATCATGACAGATGATCATTTTGATGTGTTCTTGGATTCAGTTTGTGAGAATTTTATTGAGTGTTTTTGCATTGATATTCATAAGGGAAATTGGTCTGAAGTTCTTTTTCTTTGTTGGCTCTTTCTGTGATTTAGGAATCAGAGTAATTGTGGCTTCATAGAACGAATTGGGTAGTGTACCTTCTGTTTCTATTTTGTGGAATAGTTTGAGGAGTATTGGAATTAGGTCTTCTTTGAAGGTCTGATAGAACTCTGTACTAAATCCATTTGGTCCTGGTGTTTTTTTTTTGGTTGGGAGACTATTAATGGCTGTTTCTATTTCTTCAGAGAATATGGGACTGTTTAGATTATTAACCTGATCCTGATTTAATGTGGTACCTGGTATCTGTCTAGAAATCTGTCCATTTCATCCAGTTTTGTTGAGTATAGGTTTTTGTAATAGGATCTGATTATGTTTTGGATTTCCTCAGATTCTGTTGTTATGTCTCCCTTTTCATTTCTGATTTTGTTAATTAGGATACTGTCCCTGTACCCTCTAGTTAGTCTGGCTAAGGGTTTATCTATCTTGTTGATTTTCAAAAAGAACCAGCTCCTGGTTTGGTTGATTTTTTATATAGTTCTTTTTGTTTCCACTTGGTTGATTTTAGCCCTGAGTTTGATTATTTCCTGCAGTCTACTCCTCTTGGGTGAGTTTGCTTCTTTTTGTTCTAGAGCTTTTAGGTGTGCTGTAAAACTGCTAGTGTATGCTCTCTCCAGTTTCTTTTTGGAGGCACTCAGGGCTATGAGTTTTCCCCTTAGGACTGCTTTCATTGTGTCCCATAAGTTTGGGTATGTTGTGTCTTCATTTTCATTAAACTCTAAAAAGTCTTTAATTTCTTTCTTTATTTCTTCCTTTACCAAGTTATCAATGAGTAGAGTGTTGTTCAGCTTCCATGTTTATGTGGGCTTTCTATTGTTTACATTGTTATTGAAGATCATCCTTAGTCTGTTGTGATCTGATAGTATACATGGGATTATTTCAATCTTCTTGTATCTGTTGAGGCCTGTTTTGAGGTCTATTATATGGTCAGTTTTGGAGAAGGTACCATGAGGTGCTAAGAAGAAGGTATATCCTTTTGTTTTAGGATAAAATATTCTATAGATATCTGTTAAATCTATTTGTTTCATAACTTCTCTTAGTTTCACTGTGTCTCTGTTTAGTATCTGCTTCCCTGATCTGCCCATTGATGAGAGTGGGGTGTTGAAGTCTCCCACTATTATTGTGTGAGGTGCAATGTGTGCTTTGAGCTTTACTAAAGTTTCTTTAATGAATGTGCATGCCCTTGCATTTGGAGCATAGATATTCAGAATTGAGAGTTCATCTCGACAGATTTTACCTTTGATGAGTATGAAATTTCCCTCCTTGTCTTTTTTATTACCTTTAGGTTGAAAGTCAATATTATTCTATATTAGAATTGGCTCCTCCAGATTGTTTCTTGGGACCATTTTCTTGCAAAATTGTTTTCCATCCTTTTACTCTGAGGTAGTGTCTGACTTTGTCACTGAGATGGATTTCCTGTATATAGCAAAATGTTGGGTGCTGGTTTTGTAGCCTCTCTGTTAGTCTATATCTTTCTATTGGGGAATTGATTCCACTGATATTAAGAGATATTAAGTAACTCTTTCCCCAGGGGGTACTTGTGTGATTGTCTGTCTTCTATGGGCAACTGTACTCATGTGTCCATGTATACTTATAGATATGATTAAAAGTAAAATACTTTAGGCTCAAAAAAAGAGATATTAAGAAAATGTAATTGTTGTTTCCTGTTATTTTTGCTGTTAGAGTTGGTACTCTGTTCATGTGCCTTTCTTCTTTAAGGTTTGTTAAAACATTACTTTCTTGCTTTTTCTAGTGTGTAGTTTCCCTCCTTGTGTCGGAGTTTTCCCTTTATTATCCTTTGAANGNCTGGATTTATGGAAAGATATTGTGTGAATTTGGTTTTGTCATGGAATACTTTGGTTTATCCATCTATGGTAATCGAATGTTTTGCTGAGTATAGTTGCCTGGGCTGACATTTGTGTTCTCTTAGTGTCTGTATGACATCTGTCCGGGATCTTCTGGCTTTCATAGTCTCTGGTGAGAAGTTTG
>NC_034592.1:40220380-40222206 GCF_900095145.1 Mus pahari | reverse complement strand
TCTGCCAGCATGATGAGATGTGATTTTTAAATCCGAATCTTGTTTTCCCTTGTGTTGGAGTATCCAGGACTCACTGTGGTGGGAGTACGAGCTTCTGATGATGCCAAGTAGTCTTGGTTTCTGTTGGTAAGATTCTTGCATTTGCCTTTCACCATCTGGTAATCTCTGGTGTTAGATGTTCTAGCTGTATCTCTCTGGCTGGAGCTCTTTCCTCTTGTGAGTTGGCAAGCCTGTGTCAGCACTCCTAGGAGACCAGCTCTCTCCTGGCAAGACCAGTACCCAGAGGGCTGTGGAACAGCCCCACCTCCTGGGTGCAGATGGAGGTAGGTAGCAAGCACTCTGTCCCAGCTGTTCTGCTGCCTGGGCAGCCTGTGCACTCTTGAGTGGACCTACCTTAGGAGAGAATGTGGTGATCCCACCTGAGTCCTGGGTTCAGAGCACTCCCTGGAGGCAAGCTCTCCTCTGGCAGGGAAGGAGCACAGAGGGCTGAGGATCAGCTCCACCTCCTGGCTGCAGATGTAGGCCCATAAGACCCTGTGCTAGCTGCTCTGCTGCTTCTGAGACCTGTGCTCACATAAGTGGACCCACCTTAGAGAGACACCAGAGAGAAAATGATCATACTACTTTCTGATGATTAGGGTGTTTCAAGTCCCTTGGTGCAATTATAGTCTTCATCAGAATATCTCCAACCAGCAACCTGCAACCAACAACTAGCAAACAGCACTGGGGGTTGGGGGGGGGGAGCAGCCAGCAGGGGAGCAGCAGTCACCTCTCTCAGGGCTCTGACATTTTTATATCCTCTCAAGAGTCCCCAGAATTTCAAATGTAAATGGTCTTCAGCAGGCAACATTCACACCTGCCAGAGCACAGGACAAATCACAGTTAGCTGCTGTGGGCAATCTGAAGCAGCCCCATTTTCCACACCAGGGATTAAAACAGAACCTAGTAACAAAACATTTCTGTGGGGTTATTTTTTTCCTCCTTATACCCCAGCTCCCATTCGCCCTCCCCCTATTTTTGTGTAGTTTTGTTGTTGTTATTGTTGTTGTTCAGAATTAAAATATATTTTTCACTTTTTTATGAGATATTTTCTTTATTTATATTTTAAATGTTATCCCCAAAGTCCCCTATACCCTCCCCCTGCCCTGCTCCCCAACCCACTCACTCCTGCTTCCTGGCCCTGGCATTGCCCTGTATTGGGACATATGATCTTCTAAAGACCAAGGGCCTCTCCTCCAATTGATGGCTACATATGCAACTAGAGACATGGTTCGGGGGGGGGGGGTACTGGTTATTTCATATTGTTGATCCTCCTATAGGGTTGCTGGCCCCTTCAGCTCCATGGTTACTTTTTCTAGCTTCTTCTTTAGGGGACCTGTGTTCCATTCAATAGACTATTGTGAGCATCCACTTCTATATTTGCCAGGCACTGGCATAGCCTCACAAAAGAGAGCTATATGAGGGTCCTGTCAGCAAAATCTTGCTGGCATGTGTAATATTATCTGGGTTTGGTGGTTGTATATGAAATGGATCCCAAGCTGGGGCAGTCTCTGGATGATCCTTTCTACTGTCTCAGCTCCAGACTTTGTAACATCTTTCATGGGTATTTTGGTCCCCGTTCTAAGAAGGAACGAAGTATCCACATTTTGGTCTTCCTTCTTGAATTTCATGTGTTTTGCAGATTGTATCTTGGGTATTCTAAGTTTCTGGGCTACTTTCCACTTATCAGTGAGTGCATATAATGTGTGTTCTTTTGTGATTGGGTTACCTCACTAAAGATGATGTCCTCCAGATGCATCCATTTGTCTAAGAATTTCATAAATTCA
>NC_034592.1:40218255-40220030 GCF_900095145.1 Mus pahari | reverse complement strand
ATCCTTGCGAGCATCTGCTGTCACCTGAATTTTTTATCTCAGCCATTCTGACTATTGTGAGGTGGAATATAAGGTTTGTTTTGATTTGCATTTCCCTGATGATTAAGGATGTTGAACATTTTTTCAGGTGCTTCTCAGCCATTCAGTATTCCTCAGTTGAGAATTCTTTGTTTAGCATTGTTTCCCATTTTTTAATGGGGTTATTTGATTTTCTGGAGTCCATCTTCTTGATATATATATCGATAGATAGATAGATAGATAGATAGATAGATAGATAGATAGATAGATAGATAGATAGGATATTAGTCCTGTATCTGATTTAGGATTGGTAAAGATGCTTTCCCAATCTGTTGGTGGTCTTTTTGTCTTATCGACACTGTCTTTTACCTTACAGAAGCTTTGCAATTTTATGAGGTCCCATTTGTCAATTCTCATTCTTACAACACAAGCCATTGCTGTTCTGTTCAGAAAAATTTCCCCTGTACCCATATCTTCAAGGCTTTTCCCCACTTTCTTCTCTATAAGTTTCAGAGTATTTGGTTTTTTGTGGATTTCCTTGATCTACTTAGACTTGAGCTTTGTACAAGAAGATAAGAATGGATCAATTTGCTTTCTTCTACATGCTAACTGCCAAGTGACCCAGCACCATTTGTTGAAGGTGCTGTTTTTCTTCAAATGAATGATTTTAGCTCCTTAGTCAAAGATCAAGTGACCATAGATGTGTGGGCTCATTTCTGGGTCTTCAATTCTATTCCATTAATCTGCCTGTCTGTCACTGTACCAGTACCATGCAGTTTTTAATCACAATTGCTCTGTAGTACAGCTTGAGGTCAGGCATGGTGATTCCCCCAGGGGTTCTTTTATTGTTGAGAATAGTTTTTGCTATCCTAGGATTTTTGTTATTCCAGATGAATTTTCAAATTGCTCTTTCTAACTCTGTGAAAAATTGAGTTGGAATTTTGATGGGGATTGCACTGAATCTGTAGATTGCTTTTGGAAGATAGCCATTTTTACTATGTTAATACTGCCAGTCCATGAGCATGAGAGATCTTTCCATCTTCTAAGACCTTCGATTTCTTCCTTCAGAGACTTGAAGTTCTTATCATAGAGATCTTTCATTTCCTTAGTTAGAGTCACACCAAGGTATTTTATATTAATTGTGACTATTGTGAAGGGTGTTGTTTCCCTAATTTCTTTTTCAGCCTGTTTATCCTCTGTGTAGAGAAAGGCCACTGATTTGTTTGAGTTAATTTTATATCCAGCTACCGCACTGAAGCTGTTTATCAGATTTAGGAGTTCCCTGGTGGAATTTTTAGGGTCACTTATATATACTATCATATCATCTGCAAATGGTGATATTTTGACTTCTTCCTTTCCAATTTGTATCCCTTGATCTCCTTTTGTTGTCTAATTGCTCTAGCTAGGATTTCAAGTACTATATTGAACAGTTAGGGAGAAAGTGGGCAGCCTTGTCTAGTCCCTGATTTTAGTGGGATTACTTCAAGTTTCTCTCCACTTAGTTTGAAGTTGGCTACTGGTTTGCTGTCTATAGCTTTTATTATGTTTAGGTATGGGCCTTGAATTCCTGATCTTTCCAAAACTTTTATCATAAATGGGTGTTAAATTTTGTCAAATGCTTTCTCAGCATCTAACGAAATGATTATGTGGTTTTTGTCTTTGAGTTTGTTTACATAGTGGATTACAATGACGGATTTTCATATAGTGAAGCATCCATGCATCCCTGGGATAAAGCCTACTTGATCATGATGGATGAT
>NC_034592.1:40214509-40216960 GCF_900095145.1 Mus pahari | reverse complement strand
TGATTATCTCAAGTGCT
Source organism: Mus pahari (assembly GCF_900095145.1). Lineage (NCBI taxonomy): Eukaryota > Metazoa > Chordata > Mammalia > Rodentia > Muridae > Mus > Mus pahari. The sequence continues at coordinate 40,216,943 of NC_034592.1, read as the reverse complement.
TGCTGCCCTCAATATATCTATTTGAGCCTATCCTTCCTATAATCCCAGTTGATTCAGGACTCCTCAAAGTACAGCTTTCTCTGTGGTCCTTTGATTGCAGGCTCCTGTGAATCTGAGATTCTGGGTGTGCCAGAGTTCTTGGCAGTCAAGTTTCCTCTGAGACCCTGAAATCCTGGTGTGACCAAGCTCGTGTTATCCTGGGATCCTGTTATCCTAAGATCCTGGGCATGTTACAGTGTCTGGAAGTCGTGTCTCCTCTGAGGATGTGGAGCTGTCTGTTCTGTTTGAAACCAAGGTAAACCAGTACTGATCAGAAGGATCCCGAGCCTCTGGTCAGGCAGGGCTCCTGTGCCTTTGCTCCTGCTATCACAGGCCCATCACGATTGGTTTAGAGCAGATGTTGTGTTCCACTGATCCTAAGATCACATGGAGACACCTCTGGGAACAGTAGGGGTGTCCTCTGATTCATACCCAAAGTGACCTAGACCTGGCTCCTACCACAAGGGACTTGTGCCCCTGGTCAGGCAGGTTTTCTGATCCCCTGCTGCTGGCTCAGGTCCTGCGAGATTGGATTGGAACTGATGTTGTGTTCTACTCACCAGTGATCAAAAGATCACGTGGAGAGTCTTCTGGGGATGGTGGGGGTGACTGCCGATTGGTGCCAAAAGTGGCACCAACCGGAAGGGCATACTTCTATTTTTATGTTTTTAAAGAAACCAAAATTCTCACTACAGGTATATAAGACATAGTTTACACAAAATTGGGGATAATTGGTAACTGTTGAATCTTAATGACAGATTCTGAAGGATTTTCTCATCTCAGTATTTCCAAAGGTTTTGGTGTCCAAGTTAGCTTTAGCTGTCAGGACAGCTTAGAGTCACCTGAAAAGGGAGTCTGAATTAAAGGATTGCCTAGATGAGATTATCCTGTGGCCATGACTATGACTGACTGGTGACTAATGGAGGAGATCCCACCCACTGTAGTAGATAGACTACTCTCTCTGGACAGGGCATCCTGGGCTATGTAAGAAAGCTTGCTAAGTATGAACTGTTGGGCATGTCAACATCACCACTCCTCTGGGGCTTCTTTTTCTAAATTAATTATTTTAATTTTTACATCCCAGATGCTGCCCCCTATTCCTCCTAGGAGTCCAGGTTAGTTGGCATTGTGGGTCTTCCTGTGGGTTTGCCATCCTTTTCAGTTCCTTCAATCCTTCCCCTAACTTCCATAGGATCCTTGACCTCCTTCCAATGCTTGGCTGTGAGTATCTGCATCTGCCTTAGTCAATTGCTGGTAGAACCTCTCAGAGGATAGCTATGCTAGGCACCTGTCTGTAAGCACAACATAACATTAGTAATAATGTCAGGAACTGGTGCCCACCTGTGGGATAGAGCAAGCTATGGAATCATGCCAGTAAGTATCTTTCCTCCACGGTCTCTGCTTCCATTCCTGTTACCACATCCCTGCCTTAATTTCTTGCCCTAACTTTTCTTCATGATGAAAGGTAACGTACAAACCAAACCAAACAAACAAACGAACGAACAAACAAACACTATTCTCCTCAAGTTGCTTTTGGTCATGGTCAAGAAAAGAGAAGCTGTGTGTGGTGCAGATGTCAGAGCTAGAGAAGCAGAAGTCCCCATGCCTTGTAGAATCATGAGATATCTTAGTAATAATTCCCACTGTGCTAAAGGATCTGTATTTCAGCACTGGGCTTTGATTTTGCTTTGGTCAGATTGCTTTTATGCCTAGATTCTTCCCTTTTGGAATAAGAAGTATAAATTATTTATTTATTTATTTATTTATACATTATTTTACAAAGGCTCATATATAAAGGAATTTGAACTTTTTAAGAGACCTTGAACTTGTGAAGCATTGGAAATTTTTAAGCCTGATGGAAATTTTAACATTGTGCTGTGCATTATGCTAACATATTAACATGAAATCTAAGGGATAAGGAATTGAACAGTTATGAATTAAAGTGATGGGTTTGCATGTTAAATTGACAAAGAGTGGAGTGTGTTAGTTAACTATCAACTTCATAGACCCTAGAGTCACCTGACAAGGGATTCTCAATTAAGAAACTTCCCTCTCCCTACTATTGGGCATTTCATTTAAGGTCTCTCACCTCCCGGGACTCTGGTGCATTCTGGAGGATCCCCTTAACCTCCTATTTCCTGAGGTTGCCTGTTTACATTCTTTCTGCTCGCCCTCAGGGTTTCAATCTTTTTCCCTCACTGAACACCAGAACACCAGAACAGGTTCCCCTTCCCCTCCACTCCCTGTCCACTTTCCCTCCCAGATCCCTCCCTCTCTTCCCACTTGTGATTGCTTTCTTCTCTCTCCCAAGTAGGACTGAGGCATCCTTACTTGGGCATTTCAGCTTGTTGACCTTTTTAAGTTCTGTGGACTGAATCTTTTTTTTTTTTTTTTT